>NC_090824.1:63992500-64313333 GCF_028021215.1 Eschrichtius robustus | reverse complement strand
GCCCGCAAGCCACAACTACTTAGCCCGCGTGCCACAACTACTGAAGCCCACGTGCCTAGAGCCCGTGCTCTGCAACAAGAGAAGCCACCGCAATGAGAAGCTCAAGCACTGCAACAAAGAGTAGCCCTCGCTTGCCGCAACTAGAGAAAACCCGTGTGCAACAATGAAGACCCAACGCAGCCAAAAATAAATAAATTTTAAAAAGAAAGATAATTAACTAGTCCATCAACAGATGAATGGATAAAGAAAATGTGTTATATATATATACAATGGAATATTATTTAGCTTTAAAAGGAAATGAAATTCTCATACATACTACAACATGGATGAATCTTGAAAACATTATGCTAAGTGAGATAAGCCAGACCCAAAAGGACAAATTTGTATGATTCCTCTTATATGAGATACTTAGGCAAATCCATAGAAAAAGAACAACTAGAAGTTACCAGGGGCTGTAGGAAGCAGGGTATAGGGAGCTATTGCTTAATAGCCACAGAGTTTCTGTTTGGGATAACAAAAAAGTTTTGGAAACAGATAGTGCTGATGGTTGCACAACATTTTGAATGTAATTAATGCCACTGAAATGTACATTTAAAAACAGTTACGTTCCCTGGTGGCCTAATGGTTAGGATTCTGGGCTTTCACTGCCATGGCCTGGGTTCAACCCCTGGTCAGGGAACTAACTTTTTTTGCAAGCCATGTGGCAAAAAAAAAAAAAAAAAGTTAAAATGGCAAATTTTGTTATATATGTTTTACCACAATTTTTTAAAGTAATCATGTAATACACCAAAAATCAATGAACCATGTACTTTATATGGGTGAATTTTATGGTATGTGAATTTATATCTCAATTAAGCTGCTTTTTTAAAAAGACAATTAATTGTATAAAACAAAAGTAACAATGTATTGTGGTGTCTATTACAGGTGTAGAAGTAAAATGTAATACAACAAAAACACGAATGATGGGAGGGAGATAAATGGAAGCTTACTACTGTAAGAGTCTTACATTTATGTAAAGTAGAATAATATTAATTGAAGGCAGACTGTGACAAGTTGAGGAGGTATATCGTAATCCTTGGTGCAATCAGTAACATACATACATACGTATATACGTAAGGCATAGCTGACAACAACAAAAACAAAGAAGTAAACAAAAGTGATGGAAAAATCCATTTCCAAAACAACCCAGGTTCACGGTAGTTAAACTTTGTTCCCTAAGGTAATTTTCTCCTGAATCACCTCCTTCAATTGTTCAGGAAACACTGCAGTGCCATCTGTGAAGGCACAGCTTCCCAGCCAGAGCTCGTCGGTATGCCACAAATGGGTTATAGATATTCTACAAGATATTGATCCCCTCAGCCTTGGAGGTGACAAGAGGGTATGTGGGGTGACCCATGCCCACAGGCAGGTCACCCCTATCCTCAGATAGCCTCATCTGGTGCTCCCTAGAAAGTGGCCAGAGTTGAGCAGAATCCAATGGCATGCTACACGGTTCCTGCAGGCAGCAGTCTCAATGAGCACCATCTAGGCCTCATCACCTGATAAGATGCGCTGAGTACAACCAAGGAAGTGCTCTACCCCGGCCATCTACAGAGCACACATTCACTGCAAAGCACACCTCTGTCACAGTGAACATGGGGCTTTTGCAGCTACTAGGGAATTTCATGTTCCAGATGTCTAGGGACTGCAGCATGCAAGCATGCAGCCCATGATGCAGCTGGGCAGTGAGGGTCACTGTCGGGGCTGGGAGACGGGGGGGGAGTCTCCTCAGAGACACACTTCAGGCAGTGGCCCCAAATCTCTGTCTTTGTATATATAATGAGCTATTTCTCCCCACTTGTGGCTTATGTGCCATTTTAGTAGTGTGCAAGTTACTGGCAAGTGATTGCTCAAACCATGTATGCAGTTGATATGCAAAAGTTCTATTGGATTAAAAGTCCATTACAATTATAAGATATTTTAATAATGCAGTTGTCAACAAAAATAAAAGAAGAACTGTCAAATCTTGTAAACATAATTTAAGCTGTGTTAAAAAGGTTGTTTAAAAATTTTTTTAATGTTTTATCACTTAATTGTGCAAGCAAATTTTTTGTCAAGTAGCTCTCATAATTGAAGAGATCATGATTTTTAAAGCCTTGGTTAGGAATTGCATGTAACCGCTTCAAATATAAAATATGAAATTAAAATGTTAATTTTAATCAAGCTTCTCATTTAAGCAAATGAGAATTTATTTATTAAATTTCTGGAAAGATTTCATTTGTAACACTTATATCAATACAAGTCTTATATTTGATATCTTCCCTAATACTTTTGATTTTTTTCGTATGATAATTACAAAAATATATAATAGATTTTTTCACCAAGCCCTATGTAGACACTCACGAATCTCCATAGTCTATCTCAATGTGCTGTACAAATAACATTTTCTGTGTTTGCCATGATGTGACAAAAGTTGGGAACCAGTGTAAAGTGAGGCTGTCAAGTCTGAAACTACTATAGCCATTGGGTTACTAATAGGAGAAGCTCTGAAGAAGGAATAAAGGACAAAGGTCACACACTGGAAGGCAGGTCAGGAGACAGAGGGAAAGCTAGATCATGTGAAAATGTTTTGATAATGTTAATGTATTTCTAATCCAAAAGAAAGTTTCCATATCAACATGAATGCACTGTTAGAGCAGTCACACTGCCGGCAGCTTCCACACAACTGCAAGGGCACTTTGGGTTGGGTTTTTGTCCCTGGCAACCAAAATACTACTAAATGATCCATTCCTGGTAGGAAGGGGATCTTGTAACCTAGAAAGTAGATATACTTGAAAGTTACAGTCTCAGAGGGGCAGCTACTATTAGTAGGAAAAGTTTATTGCTTAAATCAGGGGTCAGGAAACTTTATACAAAAAGTGCCTGATCGTGAATATTTTAAGCTTTGTGGGCCACATGGCCTTTGTTGAAATAGTCAACTCTGCCCTTATAGCATGAAAGCGGCCATAGACAATACATAAAAGAACGAGCATGGCTATGTTCCAATAAAACTATGAACACTGAAATTTGAATTTTGTGTAATTTCCACATGTCACTTAATATTATTCTTCATTGGATTGTTTTAACCATTTTTAAACGTAAAACCCATTCTTAACTCATTAGCTGTAGAAAAACAGGCAGTAAGCAGGATTTGCCCTACAATTTGTAATTTGCCAACCCCTGGCTCAGATCCTCCTCGCTAGATGAGGTGATGGCCCTCTATCGCCCTTCCCAGGGCTGGAAAAGTAAGAGGTCTCCCTGGCTTCAACTACAAGGAGGGCAAACAAAGTGGAAGGGGCTTTTTATTAGATTTCCTCCAAGGCTAACTATACTTGGATGAGAGAACAGCCCAATGGCAACAGTAAAGAAATGCCTGCCCATCTTCTGAACTTCAAGTGTGTTTGTGATTGGCTACAAGTAAGCTTATGCTCTTTCTAATAACAGACTCTTCCTGCCACGCGCCTCCAGACACCGTAGGATTTAGAGGTAAGATTATAATTCTTTCTTAATCCTGAACATTCTTGTACAATGAGATCCATTCCAATCTCTCCACTCTGTGAAGACATTGAAGGGAAAGACCTTCTTGGCTAGTACGCAGTAGAAATTCTCTGAAATGGTAGGATGGTCTTAAAGCAGAAGGGGGAAAAGGTCTCAGTGTAGGTAGAAATGGGAATGGTACACTCTTTCCCTCCCTAGAATTAGACCATGGCTCCTGAAGAAGGAAAATTATTACCTAACACAGGCCCTTCTAAAGCAGTGAGGGGTCTTTGGGGGTTGGAGAACTTTGCTGATCAGAATTAAAAAAGGAATTGGGGAAGGAAAAAGGGCAAGCATATTTCACAAACATCAAGTTGCCAGATTTAGAAAATAAAAATACACCCAGTTAAATTTGAATTTCAGATAAACAATACATCAGTTTTGTGTGTGACTACGCCCCAAATACTACATCCTGTATTCTATCTGTCAGCGCTTCAGGCTGTGGTGAGAGAAGGAGCTGAGGGCTCCAGCACTGTCTGCAAAGAGGGAATTGGGACTTTAGGAAGCAATGGCTTCTGGGGACCCCAAATGGCTGTCAGGGGCTTCTGGGGACTCATTAATCGTCCCTTTTTAGTTCTGATCTCTTACACTACCAAGCAATTTTCTAACCTTCATTTGGAATAAATGTCTGTCATTTTGTAAAGGCAACATGTTACTATAAGACTTTTATGCCATGTGTACAAAAGCTTGTGGCCCCCAATATCTTAAAGAGCATGGAAGACTGCAGCCTTAAACTCCACTGATTCCTTCTGTCTCTGTCCTCCTCACCCTCCCCTCTCACCCCCTGCACGTATGTGTCTATGGAAGCGGGGGAGTGGGGCTGTCTCTCTCTCTCTCTCTGTCTCTCTGTCTCTGTCTCTCTCTGCATTTTGGATACAATCTTAACTAGTTCCTGCTTAAATCACTCCTCAAAGACTTGAGGAATCTCAAAATTGGACTACTTAGATGGGTAAATTCCTTTTACGTCCCCACTGAGTTCCAAAGAACACTGATTCTTTCATTGACTGAAACAAGACTCTCACTTCTTCCAGCTCTGAACTAGCTATTCCCAAACTATAAATGTTCAATTACTTCCCAGACAGCAAATGCACGTTTTTCTTCCTTTGTGCCATATATTTTGCATGGTTTGCAGCATCATTTGCTAAATACACTTGGACACTCTTTTTACCTCTGGACACATCTCTCAGAGCTTTGTGCGACTTCTCACCCTCTAGGAACAGCCCAAGTAAATCACTGCATAGCAATTTAGCACACACAGAGGAGAAGATTCCAATTTTCCAAATAGGGCCATTTGTTTAATTTATTTGGCTGCTAGGGAGTTGTGGGAATGGTGCTTATGAAACCATCAAAGCCCTTTAGGTTTTGTCTCTGATGGGAGAGTCCAAATATTCTCACCATTTCCATTTTGAAAAATGCATGTCTTCTATTCCTTCAACTGAGTGGTAGGTTAATGAGTCTCTATACCTTACACATAAATGATAAATATTCTTGACATCTATTCATTTTTAATAAAAAAAATTTTTTTAATGAAAAATCCATCTCCCACACACAAAGAAAGAAATGAAATGTCTTAACTTTTATGCCAACTGGAAAAGGTCTCACTTTGCAGAAAGCAAGTCAGGTGGTTAAATTTATCATACATCCAAGAGACAGATCATTGCACTAGAAAATTGGAGACCTGAGTTCTAATCCCAGGTTTGCCCCATGGATAAGGCCATTAGTCAAAAGTTCCTCCAAGACAAGAATTGTGTTCTGTACACTGTTTCCCTTTAGTTAATTGTTAACAAATAAATTATACGTATATATGATTTATTTGCCTAAAATATATAATATTACAAATATAGATGAAGTCCCCTGGACCTCTTCAACCCTTTCCCCCACCAAAAACCAAGAGATAACCTCTACTATAATCTGACATGTATCTTTACTAGGCTGTTTAGCTATGCCATAGTAAATACATAGTATTAATTTTTGTGGGGGTTTTTTTTCACATAAGTGGTCATAAAACACATAAAACTCTGCAGCTTGCTCTTTTCATTCTATGATATATTTCTGAGATCAATCCAAGTTGATACGGATAGCTCTAACTCTTTCCTCTGTGCAATATTTCACCATCTGAATATACCATGTCCTATATATCCACTCTGGGGACATTTAGATTGTTTCCAATCGTTCTTGATAGAAACAATTTTAATAGACACTGTCAAATTGCCCTCCAAAGTCAGAAATCATTTAGCATTCCCACCAGAAGTGCAGCAAAGTAGTCCTTTCCCCACAACTCAACAACGCTGGATATTAATAAACTTCATTTTTGCCACACTAGAAGATAAAAATAAAGTAGTATCTTGTGGTGATTTTAATTTGCTTTTCCTCACTAGCTTAGTGAGGGTGAACATCTTCTCAAATGTTCTTTAGCCTTTTATGTTTTTCCCTTCTGTGAATCCCATGTTTATATCATTTACTCATTTGTCTGTTGGTTTATTTGTTCTTATTAATTTATAGAGTTCTTCATAAATTCTGGATACTAATTCTTTGTTGTACATGTTGCTTTTGTTCATTTTTTGAAACTCCAACACATAGCAGAGCATCTGACTCTTACTAAGAGGTAATAATTATTTGTTGATTACATGAATAAATGAATGTTGCCTAAAAACCATGTATTGGACAATCACTTTGTAGCTCACAACAGGGCTATGGCACTTTCATTATTTAGCTATGAAGATCAGGCAAGTGGGTACATTAAATATGAGCCACTAAATGGTGTGCCCTACTCATTTCTGAATCCCCAATTCTTAGAGCAGGGCCTTTTATAGAATAACAGCTCAATAAATGTTGAACAAATCAAAGACCAGAATAGAAGAAAGCAAAAGCACCTCCTCCTTGATAGGGATAGAGGATTAAGAAGTACAAACTGTTATATACAAAATAAATAAGCTACAAGGATATATTATACAACACAAGGAACATAGCCAATATTTTATGATAACTATGCATGGAGTATAACCTCTAAAAATTGTGAATTACTAGGTTGTACACCTGTAACTTATATAATATTGTACATCAACTATACCTCAATAAAAAAAGAGCCTCCTCCCTCTCACATGCCTGAGAGACCAAATTTTCCATCCCATAATAAGCTAACAAAAAATTATAATAAAATCTGGCATGCAGCCAGTACAGAAGAATGTATTCCATGTCTGCTCTGTTCCAAATCTCTTGATCTCCACAGCAAAAATGGGAAATTAGAGCCAAGTGGATACCTCACAAGAAAAGCAAATAAAGACAAAATGAATGCTTCGAGCCATTAGACTCAACTTAGGGAATTCATGGTAAAATCTGACTGCTTCGTCCACTGCTTCTTCCCCTGGGGACCAGGGAAAAGACTGAGGGGCCAGAACTGCTCCTCTCCCTTGTCCATCTCTTCCTCTTTCCTCCCCCCACTTCCCCATCTCTCCATTTCAAGATGCTCTCTTCTTTTTCTTTCCAGATTGTTGTTATTCTCTCTAGAGTGTTGATCCCTGGATTTTCCTGGATTGTCATGATTTCTGTTGAAAGACTCTCACAGCAGAAACACCACCCACATTTATATACATAAAAATATGTTTCTTTTCTTCTGCTTTCTTGCTCCATCAGGGCTCTGTGGAGCTATCTGGTTTAATTACTTCTGGCACTTTGCCCATCAAAACGTGCAATTCTTCAAAGGGATGGAAATGACAGTGAATCTGCCTCTTCTCGAGCAATCGAGGTTTTTTCCTCTGAATCCAGTTGTCTTGGAAACAAGCAAGTTTCATTGAACATACACCTACCGTAATGGTTAAAACATTAGCTAGAGGCATGACCCCCCCCATAATCCATTCTCTGTTTTGCCCATCTCACAGGCTGGTTGGCTGCTGGCGTAGAAATGGGCTGTGAGTGAAGACATCTGGATTCTAGCCTTACCTCCGAACCTATCCACATGGCTTTAGGCAAGTCACATAACCTTTTGGAGCCTCTATTTCCTTACGAAAAAAATGGGAATAATAAAACCTCTTCTATCTATCTCAGACTCATTCGGAAGATCGAAAGAGAAGACAGACATGAAAAAGCGCTTTGGAAACTGCAAAAAGCTAGGCAAATGTAATCACATACTTGAATTATCATTTTCCTCTTGCTCAAAATGCATCATGAAATTTTAGCTCAGATATGTATAAGTAAGTTCTCCAATTACTATCTTGTCCTAATGATAAAACAGACCACGCTTAAAGACCTAAGCACCTAAGAGCTGAAAATGATCGTCAGTGACCAGTGGTTACTCCCACTGTGGTCCATTCTGCCAAATGAAAAGTAACTCCACGCAGACAGGAGAGCTACGCCTGCTGTTGTTGACTGCTCAGGGTGTAGAACCAGGAACAGCCTAAAGTTACTTCTGTTTTAGTCATCCCTGGCTGCATAACAAACCACTCCACTCCAGTACGCAGTGGCTTCAAGCAATCCTTTTCTTTTGCTCACAATTTTATGAATCAGAAATCCAAGAAGGTCTTGCCTGGGGCAGTTCATCTGTGCTACATCCGGGCAGCTAGGGCTGGAGAATCCACTTCCAAGATGGCTTCTTCACTACACGTCTGACGCCTCGATGCTCCTTGGCTTCTCTCTCTCTCCACTTGGTGTCTCAAACTCCAACACCTTTCTACATGTCTGAGGGCTCTCACAGCACTGTGGTCTCAGGATAGGTGCTTTTATTACACGTTGTCTGGTTTCCAAGAGGCAGGAAGCAGAAGCTGCTGGGTCAGTTAAGGGCTACGCCTGGAAATGGCACAGCATCAGCTCTGCCATGTCCTACTGGTCAAAGCAGAAAACAGGGCCTGTCCAGATTCGAGGGGATGGAGAAACAGACTGTATCTTTTTTTTTTTGGCTGCACTGGGGTCTTCGTTGCTTCTGTGTGCGGGCTTTCTCTAGTTGCGGCGAGCAGGGGCTACTCTTGGTTGTGGTGTGTGCGCTTCTCATTGCGGTGCTTCTCTTGTTGTGGAGCACAGGCTCTAGGCGCGTGGGCTTCAGCAGTTGCAGCATGCAGGCTCAGTAGTTGCAGTATGCGGACCCTAGAGCTCACGGGCTTCAGTAGTTGCGGCACATGGGCTCAGTAGTTGCAACGCATGGGCTCAAGGGCGCATGGGCCTCACTAGTTGTGGCTCGCGGGCTCTAGAGTGCAGGCTCAGTAGTTGTGGTGCATGGGCTCAGTTGCTTCACAGCATGTGGGATCTTCCTAGACCAGGGATTGAACCCCTGTCCCCTGCATTGGCAGGTGGATTCTTAACCACTGTGCCACTGGGGAAGTTCCCAGACTGCATCTCTTGATGGGAGAACGGCAAAGTCACATTGCAGAAGACCATGTGGAGTGGGAGATAATGTTGCAGCCATCTCTGGGAGACTCTGCCATATCTCCCTTGGCATTTGTCATCCTTAGCAAGGTATCCCCTAGTTCCCACACCAGGATTAGAAGTAACAGATTAATAAAGCACCTACTGAGACTTTGACCACTCTCAGACGTTATTATCAGAGCTTGGTGCTTTCCAGAAGCCAAAGGAGCACCTACAGATCAGATTCAGGTTCCTAGGAAACTCCAGTTTGGATCATTCACATTTGGAAGAAAATGTGGTACCCCAGGCCTCTCCACATATAAGCACATGTCTAGGAGTACTGTCAACACAGAAACCAGCCTGATACAATGAAAAATGTGATAGCAAAGGCCACATTTTGGTCTTGCTCCACACATTTAACATGTGTGTCATCTTGGATTAATTATATAACCTCTCTGGGTCTCAGTTTCCTCATCTGGACAATGGGGGATTTATACCTCTACTAGTTTACCTTTCCACAATTGTTGAGATTATCAAATGAAATTATATAACATGCTTTCTTAGTTATGAAGCACTATGTGAATGTCAATTATTAAATCAGAAAGGTAATAGAGGCAGATGCTGGCTTTGCCTCTTCATGGATGTGTGACTCTTAAGCAAGTTTACTTTAACATGCTGTGCCTCCATTTCATCTTCAAAGTCTGGTTTGGCATGCCAGATTTTAAAAACACATCACAAATCAACAGTTAAATGCAAAAATGCCAAACCATGCACCAAGAGAAAATTAATGCATGTTGTAGGCACCGTGGGGTAGACTTATTGGTGTGGTTTTTCATTTAAAATATTAAGCCACACATGGGATGGCTAATAGAGTAAAATATATCTCCCATACAGTGGCTTAGAGAGGGCTCCGGAACCAGACTTCTGGATTTAGATCCTGACCTCAGCTTTGAACAACTGCGTGATCTAGTGCAGAATACCTAACTTCTGCCCTCTACTTCCTCATCTATAAAATGAAAATAATATCACCTACCTCATAGGGTTGTTGTAAAGATTAAATGACTCACTGCTCTGAAAACAGTATGTAAAAATACAGTAAGTATTAGTAAATGCTAGCTATTAGTATTCATCTCAGTCTTTTTATGTCTGCTATATATCTGTTATATATAAAAAAGTAGGAGGTATCCCCACCCAAAGTTCAGTTCCAGTGTCAAGACTGTGATGCCACACATCAAGAGGGTATGAACAGGTTTACTGCTCACATAATTGAGGTCTTGGTAGGGGGACAGCATATGGTAGGGCTCTTAAGCAGGCCCAAAATTACTTGAGAGAACAAGGAAAGGAAACAAGTCTGGGTTTTTACCGTGTTTGGAGAGGGGTGGGGTAGCCTAGGATGTGTATTCCCATATGGGAAAAGGGACAGTCTCCCACCAGCGCCAAACGAGAATGCACTTTCTTATCAACTTGCCCAGATGTCTGGCATAAAGGGAAGAGGGACAGGTAAGGCTTAAAAGCTGTCAGAAGTTAAACAGTATCAAAATATGGCTAGGTTTCTCATTATAACATCATAAAGGTCCTTTACATTTCTTATTAACATACAACTAAGCCCATGGAAAAGATTTTGTTAGTGGTCACCTCTGTAAACTCTATTACTAGTTTTAATAGTTTTTCAGCTAATAGTCATGGTTTTTAGAATAGACAATTACTCTAACTGTAAATAATAAGAATTTTCTATTTTCCCTTTCTAAAAATTATAACTTCTATTTATTTTTCTTGTCTTAATGCATTTTCTAGAATATACAAAATTAAACATAATGGTGACAGTAGTCATTCCTACCTTGTTCCTGGCTTTAATGGGGATGCCTTTAGTATTTTACATTAAGAATGACCTTAGACCACAGCAAACAGACAAAAAAAAAGAAATAAAAGAAATTCAAATTGGAAAAGAAGTAAAACTGTCATTGTTTGCAGATGACATGATACTATATATAGAAAATCGCAAAAACACTACAAAAAAATTAGAACTAAAAAATTAATTCAGTAAAACTCAGGTTACAATGTTAATACACAGAAATCTGTTGCATTTCTATATGCTAATAACAAACTATCAGAAAGGGAAACTAAGAAAACAATCCCATTTACAATTGCATCAAAAATAATAAAATACCTAGAAATGAATCTAACCAAAGACACTGATGAAAGAAATTGAAGACAACACAAATAGAAAAATATACCATGCTCATGGATTGGAAGAATTAAAATTGTTAAAATGACCATACTACCCAAGGCAATCTACAGATTTGATGCAATCCCTATCAAAATTCTAAAGGCATTTTTCACAGAACTAGAGCAAATAATTCTAAACTTTGTATGAAAACACAAAAGACCCCAAATAGCCAAATTAATCTGGGGAAAGAAGAACAAAGCTGGAGTTATCACAATCCCCAATTTCAAACTATGCTACAAAACTGCAGTAATCCAAACAATATGATACTGGCACAAAACCAGACATGTAAATCAATGGAACAGAATAGAGAGCCCAGAAATAAACCCGCATTTATATGGTCAATTAATCTACAACAAAGGAGGCAAGAATATACCATGGGGAAAAGACAGCCTCTTTAGTAACTGGTATTGGGAAAACTGGACAGCTGCATGCAAAAGAATCAAACTGGACTATTTTCTCACACCATATACAGAAATAAACTCAAAATGGATTAAAGACTTAAATGTAAGACCTGATCATAAAACTTCTAGAAGAAAACAGGCGGACTTCCCTGGTGGAGCAGTGGTTAAGAATCCGCCTGCCAATGCAGGGGACATG
Organism: Eschrichtius robustus; assembly: GCF_028021215.1. Lineage (NCBI taxonomy): Eukaryota > Metazoa > Chordata > Mammalia > Artiodactyla > Eschrichtiidae > Eschrichtius > Eschrichtius robustus. Next base: position 64,301,620 of record NC_090824.1, on the reverse strand, counting down.
GGTTCAATCCCTGCTTCAGGAATATCTCACATGCCACAGAGCAACTAAGCCCATGCCCCACAACTACTGAGCCTGCGCTCTAGAGCCCGCAAGCCACAACTACTGAGCCCACACGCCACAACTACTGAAGCCCACGCACCCTAGAGCACACGCACAGCAACTACTGAGCCCACGCACCGCAACTACTGAAGCCCGCATGCTCTAGGGCCCGCATGCTGCAACTACTGAGCCCGCGTGCTGCAACTACTGAAGCCTGTACGCCTACAGCCCGTGCTCCACAACAAGAGAAGCCACTGCAATGAGAAGCCTGCGCACCACAATGAAGAGTAGCCCCCGCCCGCTGCAACTAGAGAAAGACTGTGTGCAGCAACGAAGACCCAATGCAGCCAAAAAATTTTGAATTTAAAAAATAATAGGCAATACACTCTTGGACACTGGTCTTAGCAATATTTTTTTGGATCTGTCTCTTCAGGCAAGGGAAACAAAAGCAAACATAAAAATGGGAGTACATCAAACTAAAAAGCTTTGTGCAGTGAAGAAAACTATCAACACAACAAAAAGACAACCTATCAAATGGGAGAAAATAATTGAAATGCTGTGACCAATGAGGGGTTAATATCCAAAATATATAAACAGCTCAAACAACTCAATATCAAAAAAGCAATCAACACAATTAAAAAATGGGCAGAAGGGACTTCCCTGGTGGTCCAGTGGTTAAGACTCCACATTCTCAATGCGGGGGGCACAGGTTCAATCCCTGGTTGGGGAACTAAGGTCCCACATGCCTCACAGATTGATCAAAAAATTAAAAATTAAAAACTAGTTTTTTTTAATGGACAGAAGACTTGAATAGACATTTTTCCAAAGAAGACATACAGATGGCCAACATCACTAATCTTCAAAGAAATGAGAATCAAAACCACAATGAGATATCACTGCGCACCTGTCAGAATGGCTATCATCAAAAAGACCACAAATAAATGTTGACAAGGATGTGGAGAATAGGGAACCCTCATACACTGTTGGTGGGAATGCAAACTGGTGCAGTCACTGTGGAAAACAGTACAGAGGTTCCTCAAAAAATAAAAAATAGAACAACCATATGATCCAGCAATTCCATTTCTGGGTATTTATTCAAAGAAAACAAAAACACCAGTCTGAAAAGATATATACACCCCAATGTTCACATCAGCATTATTTACATTACCCATGGAAGCAACCCAAGTGTCCATCAACAAATGAATGGATAAAGAAGATGTGAGATAGATAGATAGATAGATATGTATATATATACACATATATATATATATATGTATATATATCACAATGGAATACTACTCAGCCAGAAAAAATAATAAAATTTTGTCATCTGCAACAACATGGATAGACCTAGAGGATATTATGCTAAGTGAACTAAGTCATACAGAGAAAGACAATTACTGTATGTTATCACTTATATTTAGAATCGAAAAAATAAAACAAACAAGTGAAAATAATAAAAAAGTAACAGACTCACAGACATAGGGAACAAACTAGTGGTTACCAGTGGGGAGAGGGAATGGAGGAGGGGCAACATAGGGGTAGTAAATTAAGAGATAGAAACTATTATGTATAAAATAAGCTACAAGGATATATTTTACAATACAGGGAATATACCCAACATTTTATAATAACTCTAAATGGAGTATAATCTGTAAAAATTTTGAATCACTATGTTGTACACCAGAAACTAATATAATATTTTAAATGAACTATACCTCAATTTTAAAAAAAGAACGGCAACAAGTATTTATGTAAAACTAAAATTTTATGATAATAAATAAAACAGATGTTAGAGGTGTCTGACAATTCTTAGGAGTGAAATGGCTGAAAAGAAGTTCAGAAGCCAAGCTCAAACCATCGTATATCCATGCATTCATGCACAGAGTAGCATATGAACCTGAACATTTAACAAAAATTGTCAGAAGTCATCCTGTGGATATCAGCACACTTAATGGAATGGAAATCATGATTATGGCAAGGAAAGTCCATGCCTTATCCACAGGAAATGGAGAAAGGATGGACGATAACGACACTAACCAAGAAATAATTCATCTCTTGGAAATACATAAAACTGACAGAGAAGAGTGATAAAAAATTTCAGGGTGAGGATAAATTAGACAGACATAGATATGATATTTTGATGGAGAATTTGGAATATTGGAAAATTCTTAAAAGGAATAATTATACAAAGAGAGATCCAACAGAGTAAGGTTGTTTAATTATAATAACTTTGAAACAATAACTTTGAAGTAAACTAAAATTTTGTATTAATTAATTAATTAATAAGCAAGCAAGCCACGAAGATTTATAGCATAAGAAATATGGTCAATAATATTATAATAACTTTGTACACGGACAGATGGTTACTAGACTTATCATGGTAATCATTCCATAATGTACACAAATGTCAAATCACTATGTAGTACACCTGAAACTAACATAATATTGTGCATCAATTATTTTTTATATTTATATTTAAATATCTCAATTTTAAAATTAATTTAAATAAATGGGGGAAAAAAGAATGACCTTAGCTATTAGTTTGAGATTGACTTTTTCTACCATATTAAGAAAATCTCCATGCATTCTTTTAGTTTATTAATGGATACTATCAGAAATAAATATTAACTTGTATTAAGTGTCTTTGTGAAATATATCATAATGGACTTACATTTTAACAATTTGTTATGATCTTGAATACAGTGTCTTCCCTAAATGAATGGAATGTTTCTTCATTCAAGTGAATATTATTGGACATAGAATATAGGAAACTTGGACTTAAATCTTAGCTCATTTTACACACTAGATCCAAAATTTAAGACCCTAGTGTATTATTCACTAGGACGAAAATTAAGGAGAATTTTCTTTGTACCATATTTCAGGTGAGGGGAGAGCTACAGGAGCTATTTATTTTAGATCCTCTTATAATCTATTGTGGGATCCAAATGAACGTTTCCAATTTTTCATTTCTAATTATTCTAGGACTCACTTGAAATATGTTCATTCAGATTTTTACAGCCCGTATAAAAGTCTTCTATAAATTTTACTCCTTCTCAGTCCACAGTTTTTTAAAAGCTACCAGCAATTTGCCTTATCTTTCTTGTTTAACGTAAAAGAAGCCACTCCAGCCGACATAAATGTCATGAAAGTGAACCAAGGATTGATATCATTTCCTGAAGGCTAGTTGAAGTCCATAGTATATGGCAGATTTTTCATCAGGAAGTTTGCTGAAAAGTATGCTTTCTGAAATAATAGGGGCAGCTCTCCAGAAGCACCCTGCATATTCCCATATTCCGTCAGCCCCTCCCCTACCTCCTTCCCATGGTCTTTAATTCCTCTGGCGATTCCTCAACTCCTCTGGAATGTGAAGAGGCTGGGAAGGCAGCCTCTCCCTAGGAATAAAAGCTTTGGATAATTGTGGTTACTTGCAAATGCTTGTAAGGCCTTCAGTGGTTTTGTGATGGTTAATTCCATGTGTCACCTCGACTGAGCTAAGAGATGCCCAGATAGCTGATAAAACATTATTTCTGGGTGTGTCTGTGAGGGTGTTTCCAGAAGTTATTAGCATTTGATTTGGTAGACTAAGCAAAGAAGATCCTCTCACCACTGTGAGTGGATATCATCCAGTCCACTGAGGGTCTGAATAGAACAAAAAGGCAGAGGAAGGGTGAACTGGCTCTCTCGGCTTCAGCTGGGGCATTCATCTGCTCCTGCCTCAGACACTGGCTCCCCTGGTTCTCAGTCCATAGGGTTTGTACTGGAACTATACTGCCTTCCCCGGGCCTCCAGTTTACAGAGGGCAGATCATGGGACCTCTCAGCCTCCATAATCATGTAAGACAATCCTTCATAATAAATTTCTTTCAATGTATCTATAGATATAGATAGATAGATAGATAGATAGATAGATAGATAGATAGATAGATATAGAGATATAGATATATATAGAGAGAGAGAGAGGTATAGATATCCTATTGGTTCTGTTTCTCTGGAGAACCCTGACTACATACAGAGTTCTAGTGCAAAGATATCTGGCCACCCAGACTGAAGAATAAACTTAAATAGGGGCCAGTCAAGGCAATCCAATTCAGTTTCTTACTTTGCAGTTCACTTGCCAAGGAGGTTTAGAATAATCTTGCACCTGGCCTAAGCATCTTCTTTTTTCCACATTAAAAATATGGGTAAATCTTAAATTGTTTTGTAAAGACATTCTCAATTATAATAAGACGAAATAAAGTGTGTATAAAACTGAACCTTCTGATGCTCAGATAGAAGTAGGGGAAACAACGTCATTAAGGGGTGGTTTTGGTACAGAGGACCTGACTCTTATTTTTTAATACACATGGAGAGAACAGGGACAAAACCCCTAAACTTGCCTCTAGGACTGAGCTATGGTTGGCCTCCAAGAATTCTAAGAAGGAGTAAATATTTTCTTCCTGTAGAAAGGTAAAAGTGATAGACCACCACACACACACAGAGGGTGAGAATCATTGGCCCCAGTGACCACACCATAAAAAGGGCAGGGATGTCATTGACCTCAGTCTCAAGCTTCATATGGTACTCCCACTAGGTCCAGGTTCACAATGTATCAGATTCAAGCCCAGCAGAAAAGTAAGCAAGTTTTGCTATTCACAGTCCCAGGAAGACCCGGGACTCATTGAAAGGCAGCATCACATAAGACCCTAAGCAAAGACTCTGGAGCAACGTGCCAGGATACAAATCCCAGCTCTACCACTTCCTAGCTATGGATCCTTGGGAAAGTTATTGGATGTGATAGGCATTTCACTGCTCGTCAAAATCTAGTTATATTGATTTATTCATTATACTGATATTATTCATCATTTGCCCCTCCAAACCCGTTCTCCACCCTTCACCACCCTGATCTGCGCCTGAAGAGGCTGACTTGTACAGCTTACGTCAATGGGCACCCTTGCCTTCTGGCTTCTAGTTGCGTTAAGTAGGAGGTGCTAAAGGAAACTAGAGCGTGGAAGGAGTGTGAGATCAGAGTATTTATTCTCCCTGGGTTGTCAGTAGTTGCATTCCTCTATTTTAGGCCGTAGCCCCTGTTGGGTAGCCCTCCTTGATAGCCATGGTTGGCTGAGAGCTCTGATAGATGCGGGTCTCATGCGTTTCTGGTAGCCATTCCCAGTTCAAGCACAGGAGTAGCAACAATTCTCTACCACTGTAGCCCTGGGGGTGCTTTACTATTCCTTACTTATTTCCTTTAAACCTGCCCACACCTTTTTTAATCATCTCATTATTAAACTTTTCTTGATTTCCCCATCTGTGCCTTCTGACTATGATTCTTCTCTACTTCCTGTTACATGGGAGGATTGTAGCCAGGGTTCTCCTGCCTTCCTTAGATCAATTCCAAGCTCACAGCAACAACTCCAGCACCAGAGAGCAGCATTTGCATTGTACCTATTAAATAAAGTGCCTGTCTTTGCTGTTCCTCCAAGATTCCCTATACCCTGGTCAGCAGTGGCTGCTCCTCCAGACTCAGCCAAGCAGCTGATTCGAATAAACCCCAGAAGCCAGGATGATGGGAAAACAGCATTTGAAGCAAAACTCTCCAAAAGCCTCAGGCTGGGTGTTATGAGATGGAGATGGGTAGGAGATGGGTCAGAGATGGAGGGAGGGCTAGAAAGAGGCTCAGATTTCCAGCAATGTGGGATACAGAGAATACACAGAGAATGAAAACGAGGCTCAGAGAAGTTGAGTAACTTGCCCAAGGTCACACAGCTAGTAAATGGTGGCACCAGAGTTGGATCACAGAACTGGCTGACTCTAAAGTCATATAGGCTTCATGGCAGGCTGGGATTAAAGGACTCGGAGGACATCTACCAAATGTTCATTGTCAGGGAAATCAACTATTTTGTAAACCACAGCATGTACTGTTTTAGTTAGGATGTTTTCAGGTGAAAACAGCAGAAAACCCAGGCTTAAGCACATAAGTCTGAGGTGAGGCGGCTGCAGCACGGGGGCACTGCTGGCTCAGTGTCAGGGGTCTGTCCGGGCGCCACTTCTCAGTTCTTCTCGTAGCTTCCATCCTTGTGGTCAGAAGAAACAGTACCATGCACCAAAGCCTCACAGAGCAACATCCAAAGCAGGAAAGAAATCTTCTCCCATTCATGACCCCTATTAGGAGGCAGAAAAACTTCTGAAGTCCCCCAGAAGGCATCCCCTTACATCTCATTGGCCAGTAAGTGTTGGGTCTGATGCCCACTCCTGAGCCACTCACTGGCAAATGCGAATGAACTACTAAGATTGACTTGGACTATTCATTCATTCTCTCCCTGGAGCTAGAAAGAGCCCCACTATCCCTGGGGCATATGGCCACCCAGTGCCTTAGCAAACTGAGGATCTTCGGCAGGGAGGGGGTGGAGTGCTGATGAAGGGCATCCAACAGTGTTACCACATTACTACCTTCATCCAAAGAGGTCCCAGTTACTTGCCTTAATTTTCCTGGACTTTGTGTACCATTGATGTCTGACATGTGAGTTCTCAGAGAGAACAGAAAAGCTGTCCAATGTATTTCTCACAACCAACAGTGATGAATCAACTATGTAATGAAGCAACAATGAAACTAAATGAAAGGGACAGGAAAACAATTGTAATCAAAGATGAATTCTTTTAAGAAGTTATAGTTAAACAATCAGAACACAAGCTATTGGAGGGGTCAAGAGGCTCTAAATCCAATAAGGAGCTGAAATTCCCACATAAATCTATGTAGACTCTATGCCTACAGGACAGGTGTGGCAGAAAAATACTTCTCAAGGTCCACATACTCTGTCTACGTGTGGTCTGCACATTATAAGCCAGATAGAAAATGTGAACATATGGAAAGCAAGAAAAATACGAAGCTATTTTACATAATAATTATATTCAATTAAATTCAGTAAGCACTAAGCATCTACTAAGCCCTTCAATATCTCAAGTAATATGTGAGAGCACCGGGCGTGAATCAGACAAGGTTTCTGCCTTCAAGGAGCTTATGATGAATAAATCACAGGCTTACAGAAAAATTCGCTTTAAGCAAATTGGTTTCAATTGACTTTCAGTGAATTTAATTTGGCTAAATGACTTTGGGGAATTGATCTTCAACAAATTGATCTGCTGCCCATGCAAGCAACTAATTTTGGAATGTCGTAAGTGGTATGAAAAGAATACAAATAAGCTGGTTTGGGAGCTGAAAGGTGGAAGGGAAGAATTTCTAAAGGGACAGTTGAATGGGTCTTGAGGAATGAGTAGGAGTTTAACAGATATTGAAGGGACGGGAACTGTGTGACACAGAAGTGGTAAAGTGCCAGGGCTGTTTTGTGATATCAAATTCCAAGGCTCAAGCAGATACTCTACCCATGCTCCCTCAAAGGCACAAAAAAGTATTTTAGTTCCTACTGTCTTTTCAAAAGTGACTGCTGTAGTTAGCCAAGAACAAGCACAAAAACAAGCCTGCCACACTAAACCAACCATCTTCTTTTCAATGCTTCCATGAGACCCACTGTGTGCCGTCCTGTTTGCCGACCTAGACCTGTCCTATCTGCTCCCACCCACAACTAAGTCGAGAGAATGTGACTGGCAATCACAGGCACTAGAGAATGTTCTTCAGACTAACAACCCCTGCCCAGGCCAATCAAACGCAATAAAATTGTAAGGTCTAATTATTCCCTCATTTCCCCAGTTTGAGGAAAGCCCTTCATGATCCACGTCTGGGATTCCTCTTCCCAGTTTTCTGGTCATAAAACAATTGTCTCTTAAAGGGAACACGCCCTTTAAAGAGAAAAACAGTCCACTCTCAAAGTTATTCAAATAAAGTTTGCTCTCCCTGGCCTTTTATCAGAGAAGGGTATGCAGCAACCAAATGTGCTAGCCAGATGGCTAAAGGTTTCTGAATATCGGAAGGTCCATCATGTCACTCAAGTGCATCATTTTTTTCTAAATACTTTTTTTTTTTTCCTCTTTCTCTTTTCCTCTCTGCATTGGAGCCTCCACCCATGAAATTGAAAGATTTCTAGTAGAAATTCCTTTGTTGCATCAGCTTTAGAAATATGGATTACAGTATTCTGTGAAAAACATTTATTACCCTGAACTGTGACTCAGACATTGTTGCATTTCTGGGGTTATAGATTTTCTTTCAGCTAAACCAAGGCTCTAAGTCACAGTGACAGTTGTAATGTGTGTAATACCATAGTACCAGATTCTATTACACACATATTTTTGCTAGAGGTTTACGATGTTAAAAATATTTCTTCTTTTTTCCAATACCTTTCTGTACCTGTTGTGTAAATATATTAGAACCTATAACATCAAAGTCAATTTCCAGATGAAATGTGCACAACAACAGTAGTTTGTCCTTTAAAGAAAAAAGAGAGAGAGGGGAATGCTGCATACAAGCTAACGATATTCAAGTACAATATTGAATTGTAATAAAAGATGAATGAGGAAAAGTGTGTGTCATTGTGAGGGATGGAGAAGGTTACAGAAAGCTGAGGCCATGAAAGGATGTGTCATGGGTGTTGCTGCAGGCATTGTGTTGAAAAATCTGCAGACCTATTTGCAAGTGTATTTTATGGGAAAATAGAGCAGTCTACTGAGGGAAGAATTTCTAAAGATTATCTTTTACACAAGATTAAGATAAAACTTAAGAAATATGTGAGAGAAATCTCAACCCATTCTCGAAGGAGTGGAACTTCAAATTCATCAGTGGGTTCCGAGAATTCCATAAATGCAGGAAGAGGTCTTCGTTGAAGTGCCATTGCTACTGTAATTTTTCAAGGTAGGTGAAAACAGGCACACGTGGAAGAATGAAGTGGACTTAATTAGCACACCCACTTGCAAAGCCGTAATCCATTAGAGAGCCATGCCAACAAATCCTTCCACTTTTCTTTAGAATCCAAATTTTATTTAACATGCACAACAGTTCTCCTGGGTATTTAAACATATTTCTCTTTCTCCTAAAAGACTCCAGTGTGACTAATGCTTTTACAGGGGAAAAAAATCTGACAGCAGTTGACTTAAATCATCTAAGGCAGAGGGTGAAAATAGAGCAAGACCAGAGATATTTTAAAATTCCTTCCTTTGACTAAGTTTTAACTTCCTATACTTTTCTATCTTCTGCTTAATCAATAATAAAAAATAAAATTACCTGAGTTTCACTTTACCTTCTACATTTATGTGGAAGTGGTAAAAGATAAAACGCTCTAAAGGAGACAGAATGAGAACCAGAAGACAGATCAGCACAGCCAGCTCCATACCTCCCTCCATGAGCGATGTGTCCACCTCAGAGTTTGTTCTCCTCAGTGACAGAAAGAGCAATTGTGATGTTGTCCAATTTCAGTTCACTCAGTGATTACTGAAAGAAACCTTTGAGAATGTACAGGATTTAGGTTTTTTGTGGTATGCGGTTTTGGGGTTTTTTTTTTTGAGGGGGGTGTGGAGGCCGTTGGAGTCTGGTATCTCACTGTCCTAGATTTCAAATGTAAATCTAGAATTCAGTAAAAAGAAAAATATTAAAATTCCTGTCCATACTAACAACCTAGCACCATAAAAATATTTGTACCCTTTGATCTAGTCATTCTACTTCTGTGAGTCTCTCCACAGAAAATGATCGAACATGCAAAAAGACTTAAGCTCAAATATTTAGATGCAAGACTATTGCCAATACAAAAGGAGAAAATAACTCTTTTAGTTACCTGCTCAATAGCTAAATTCATCTTCTTAGCTCCTTGATAATTTGTTTAGGTGGCAGTGGCCAAGTCCCAGAGGTAAATCATGATTAGTCCAAGAACCGGCATGAGACCAAGTTCTGGTCAAGGAGATGTAAGGGAAAGCATCCTTAGAGGGATTTCCAAAGTACAATTACTAAATCAAAGGGTATAAATATTTTTAAAGCTCTTAAAACTTGGCAAAGTTTTCCTCTTCTCCTCCCCTGCCCCACCCAAAAAAAGCACATATTTTTTTTTAAATCCCTTTTCGACTTGCCCCCTTGTTTCCTGCTTAGGGTTCAAGTATGTAGAGACATTAACCTACAGTGGTTTGGCACTGTGGCAGCCATCTTGAAACTATTATAGAAAATCCTGATGAACCACAGAGATACCAACATATTACCACCCTGATCAACCCTGTAACCACCTACTTTCAGACTTTCAGAACCAACTACTTTCATTTAGACTGCATTTCAAAAGCATTCTAAATGAAATACATCTGTGTAATAAAATATTACAGTTTTTCAAAATGACGCCTATGAAGTTTTTTGACATGATGGAAAAGCTGATGATATAACATTAAGTAAACGAATAGTAGGTTACAAATCTGAATTTAGAACACAATATCAGCCGTGTACAAATATGTGTAGAAGAAACTGGAAATGACACAAAATGTTAAGAATATTTGCCTCTACATGATGGGATCATAAGCCATTTACCTTTCTGCTTCTTTGTGTTTTTCTATATTTTCCAAATTTTACACAATCAGTATATTGTCATCCCTTGGCATCCACAGGGTATTGGTTCCAGGACCTTGGTGGATACCAATCTGCAGATGCTCAACTTCCTTATATAAAATGATGTAGTACTTATATTGCTTCTACTAACAGAAGACAGAAAGTCAAACAGAAAAGACTCCTGTGAGTTCAGAGAATTAAATTGAGAAATTATGTACCAACTCAAAAATAATACCCAGGGTAAATATGGCCAAGTATCATTTTCTAGCCTAAGGGCCATGCATTCTGATCACCTTCAATACCCTCACTTATCTTTTAAGCTAGAAGGGGAGAAATTTTTTGAATTAAGTACAATCTCTGATAACCACATTATCTAATCTCAGTAGTAACAGAACTATCACAACTTTTTCCTTAAGAAAAATAAAATGGATTTTGTTAATTTTACAAAAGTAACTCTAACTCATTGTAAAACAAAACAAAACAAAACAAAACATTCAAGCAAAACAGAATATATTGTAGAAGTAAAAGCTCCCCACCACACCAGTCTTTGAAAGTAACCACTGACCACTAGTAACAGATCCGTGTGCATTTTCCCAAACACTCTGCTAGGGCGTATGCAAACTTTTTTAAACAAACATGAGCTCTTACTATGTAAGTTCTTACAAAAGTTGCCCTTTTTTTCCCCTTGGCATTATGTTGTGGACATTTTCTCTGTCTATATATAAGATGACCTCATTCTTTGTAATGGCAGCATGTTGCTCTATTGAATGGGAGTACCACAATTTATTTAGTGGACATTACGGTTGTTTAGAATTTTTTTCTGCCACTGAGGTTTGAAGGGACTATCAATAATACTCTCCATTTTCCTATTGGATTTCAGAATAATTGAAAGATAAAGACACAGGATTCAGATATAGAAATAAAATATCACTTTCATTACTGATTAAGTGAATTCTAGAGAACATGGCTTAGGTGTGAGAGTCTAATGAGTTTACTAATAAGATACCCACCACCACCAGAATCTAACTTCAACCTCAAAACTGCAGGTTGCCCCATAGGGCCACAGTTCATCCTGTGACCAAGAGCGGATGGGAGTACAATGTCACTGAAGGTAGGTGGATCAAAGCAAGGGGAGAGGAAGGGGCCAAACAGAAATGCTCAGCTCTTTGTCCCAAACACACAAATAAGAACCTTCACTCTTTCCCAGGGTTGACGTAAGTGAGGACATGGGGCAAAAGGCCAGGAATATTAGTCTGGTGAATTTCCCTCCACATGGAAACATGAAGCCAGGAGACAGGATGCCTCTGCCCCCCTGTCCCAAACTATTACAATTACACTGACTATCTTTGTACAAATAAATTTGTGCTATTATTTGACCTTTGCTGGAGGATAAATCCTCGACTGCTAGATAAAAGAGTGGATCTATTTAAAATCTAGAAAGGTATTCCAAAATCCCCTCCAAAAAATGTGGTGTCAATTTACACTCCCACCAAGAGAGTATGAGAGTGTTTATTTTGTCCCTCCTAGCCAACTACCCTCAATATTTTTAAACTTTATCAATGTATTATACAACAGATTGTTATAATTTACATGCCTTTGACTACCAGTGAAGTTGAACACTTTACCGGGCACTCAAGTTTCTTCTTCCATGGCTGCCTATTCAGGAATGTGCACTTGTTTTTCTAGCAGTGATAATTCTCTTGGTTTGCACTTTCCACCCTCTCTTGTCCAGTCCTCTTGCAGACAACCCTACAGATTTATGAGACATCCAGATGGCATCAGAGGTGGCGCCTCCATGAATGAATTCAGGTTTTCCTGGAAATATAAGCCAAGCAAACTTGTTCCTTTGGCTTCGGTAAAACTACATTCTAGTGAAATTACTTAAACAGTCTGGACACGACCATAATATTAAATGCCAAAGTATTACTGGGAATTAAGAGGTCATATTTGAGGTCTAGCTCTGTCATTTAATAATCTGGGTTACTGGGGTAATCCACTAAATCTCTCTAAATTCCAGGGGCTTCTTCTATCAGATGGCAGTAGAATGAAAATAATCAGGTCAGTAGTTTTCAAGATCTTTTTTTTAGCAGCAGAACCCTATGTGAGTACAAAATGTACAAAGGCAAAAGTCAGAATGACTCTGTGCAAAGTGAAGATGGGAGACCCCTAAACCCTAACTATATGGCCTCTGGCTTGTCCCCAGCAGTGGCCCCTGACATACTCCCCATGGAATTCTTACAACACCAACAGGTCCAGCTTGAAAACTACTAACCTCAGGAGAACTGTAAAGTGCCTCCCAGCTCTGCTCTAGACACAGTCAGGATTTTCAGGAATGGAAATTCTGAATCACTCTAGTATATAAACAAGTGCTTCTATATTTCCTAAGGGCCTGTTTAATTTTGGCATGTACCTACACCTGAAGATAAGTTAGTAAAAAAATTGGGGCTTCCCTGGTGGCACGGTGGTTGAGAATCTACCTGCTAATGTAGGGGACACGGGGTTCGAGCCCTGGTCTGGGAGGATCCCACATGCCGCGGAGCAACTAGGCCCATGAGCCATGATTACTGAGCCTGCGCATCTGGAGCCTGTGCTCCGCAACAAGAGAGGCCACGATAGTGAGAGGCCCGCGCACCGCGATGAAGAGTGGCCCCCGCTTGCCACAACTAGAGAAAGCCCTCGCACAGAAACGAAGACCAACACAGCCATAAATAAATAAATAAATAGATAGATAGATAGATAGATAGATAGATAGATAGATAGATAGATAGATTTGCCTGTAGCCACATCTTAAAAAAAAAAAAAAAAAAGACACAAATAGCATTAACATCTGTAACAGGATGACTCTAAGCTAGAATTGACTCTGAGAACCCTTGAACCCTTAAAATACCCAGATTTGGAAAACTATCTAATATCAATATTTTGTAAGATTACCTTGTGAGGGTCCATAGGATCAAGCCTTCCCCTATAGGTAAGGGTGGGGTTTCCTTTTCATGGGACTGGTCATTTATACTATTGATCGGCTTGAAAAGACATCAACCCAACAGCAGAAAATAAGGACTTCAGAAAGTAGCCTTAAATCAGGTGAGGAAATACATCCCCAGGACTGGCTGCATAATTTGTGGGGTTAGGCCAAAATGAAACTGTGGAGCCCCTTGTTCAACAATTATGAAGAATTTCAATATGGTGACAGCGGAGCATTCAACTACGTGTGAGATGGGACCTTGTACGACCAAACAGATGGCTCATCTGCCCAGGAAGCTGGGCTGGGTATCACCACCCCTGGGCCTAAAGGTGCATTGGGCCCAGACTCAGGAATAATGATGCCTGAGGCATGTTGGATATGGGCGTGAATGAGGGGAGGTTAAGTTGACCCTAGCCTCAGAGGCACTGGAAGCAGGCAGTGAACTGCAGGAAACCCGGGTCCTGGTCTGTTAAGGAGTTAAGTAAACTATCCTCTGCATATCACTGTCCTTTCATCATCCAGAAGCCTTTAGTGAATCTCCTTAAAATGGACTCCACTTACGCTTTGCACTTTCGGAAAAGAACTTCACAGAATAGCCAAAGGGGGGCTTCCCTGGTGGCGCAGTGGTTGGGAGTCTGCCTGCCAATGCAGGGGACACGGGTTCGATCCCTGGTCCGCGAGGATCCCACATGCCATGAAGCAGCTAAGCTTGTGAGCCACAGCTGCTGCAGCCCGCACGCCTAGAGCCCGTGCTCTGCAACGGGAGAGGCCACCGCAGTGAGAGGGCCACACACCACAACAGAGAGTGGCCCCCGCTCTCCGCAACTAGAGAGAGTCTGCACGCAGCAACGAACACCCAAAGCAGCCCAAAATAAAAATTAATTAATTAATTTTTTTTTAAAAATAAAAAAATAATAGCCAAAGGATGAGACCAGCTTCCTCTCCAGGGACTTCATGGTAGATCACGGAAGAGGACAGCTGTGCCTAGCAGGAGACGGTGAGCGTGGGCAAGTAACTGTGAAACAAATGTGGTGGCTCCATCAAGTGCTATGCAAATGCTGATAAGAGAGTAGTGATTTCCTCCTGGGAAGTAGTCAGGGGAAATTAAACTGCGGTGAGGAGGTAACATCTGAATGACCCTTGAAAAAACTATAGGAAAGAGAAAAACAAATACAGTACGCTAACACATATATATGGAATCTAAGGAAAAAAAAAAAAAAAAAGTCATGAAGAACCTAGTGGCAAGACGGGAATAAAGACGCAGACCTACTAGAGAATGGACTTGAGGATACGGGGAGGGGAAAGGGTAAGCTGGGACAGGGTGAGAGAGCGGCATGGACATATATACGCTACCAAACGTAAAATAGATAGCTAGTGGGAAGCAACCGCATAGCACAGGGAGATCAGCTCGGTGCTTTGGGACCACCTAGAGGGGTGGGGTAGGGAGGGTGGGAGGGAGGGAGATGCAAGAGGGAAGAGATATGGGAACATATGTATATGTATAGCTGATTCACTTTGTTATAAAGCAGAAACTAACACACCATTGTAAAGCAATTATACTCCAATAAAGATGTTTAAAAAAAAAAAAAAAAAAAAAAAAAACAACTATAAGTGTTAGCCAGCTGGGAACATCACAAGATGAGGACAAGCATGTTGCCATAGGCAAACATGCTCTGCTGCGGCCTTGGCTTTTAGGTATTTTGAAATGACCCACACAAGGTTGTCCTGTCCTTCCTTTGATGTGGTATTTCCTTTGTTATGATTCTGGGGAAATTATTCATTGACTAACTGATGGTGAATTAATGGAACAATGTGTTTTTTAGAATCCTTTGTGAAGATATTTTTCAGAATTTATGTTCGGTAACCACTAGGCCCAAAGAATGATCCACACAGACTGTTATGGCAAATGACTTCACTCTCAGTGAACAAAGATGTAACTGGCATTGTTGTGAATAAATTTATGTTTATATTTTAGATTACTCCTTTTGGACAGATCCACAGAAGTAGGAATACTAGGTCAAAGGGTTTTTTTAATGTAAGGCTCTTAATATATACTTTCTATCTGCTTTCCAAAAAGGTTTTACCACTTAGCACTTCATCAATATATGAAGAAACTGCTTCATGCGTACCATGGCAATATAGAGTATCCTCATTCTGTCATCCTTCCCAATTTGATATGTGAAATGGTATTACATGCATTAAACGTGGTTGCTTTTAAGTTATCGGTAAAGTTGAACATTTTTAAAGATTAGCCATTTGTAGATCTTTGATTGTCTTTGTCCTTGATTGTGGTTTGTTGTGGGGTTTTTTTAAATATTTATTTATTTAAATATTTATTTATTTATTTATTTGTCTGTGTCGGGTCTTAGTTGCAGCACACGGGATTTTTTTTCTTTGCGGCATGCAGGCTCTTCTATGCGGCACGCGGGCTTCTCTATTGCGGTGCACAGGCTTTCTCTCCAGTTGTGGCACGCAGGCTTCTCTCTAGTTGTGGCATGCAGGCTCCAGAGCCTGTGGGCTCAGTAGTTGTGGCAAGCAGGCTCTCTAGCTGTGGCACATGGGCTCAGTAGTTACAGCACACAGGCTCTAAAGCACGTGGGCTCAGAAGTTGTGGTGCATGGGCTTAGCTGCAACACGGCATGTGGGATCTTAGTTCCCTGACCAGGGATCAAATCCATGTCCCCTGCATTGGAAGGTAGATTCTTAACCACTGGACCACCAGAGAAGTCCCTGTCCTTGATTGTGTTCTTAATTTTTAATTACTGACTTTCAAGAGCTTTGTATACATTCAAGATGTTAAGCCTTTGTCATTCTATTTATTGCAAATATTTTCTCCAGAAAATGTTATTTTATGTCTTCAAATTTTAATTACAGTTTTAAACACAATCTAGCACTTCCATTGGTCCTTTCCTTTGTGATCAAGAAATTATATCCAATTCCTATACTCACTATATAATTCTATAACCATCACAAAGTTATAGGACAGAACTTTTCAGTTGTATTTAATTTTATTTTCAAAAACAGTGATTTGTTAAATATTGTCTCCATTTAACTTAATTTTTACATCTCCATTTAACTTAATTTTTACATCTCCATATGTCTTTTTTTTTTTTTTTTTTTTTTTTTTTTACTTGGCTGCATTGGGTCTTCGTTGCTGCATGCAGGCTTTCTCTAGTTGTGGCGAGCGGGGGCTACTCTTCCTTGTGGTGCGCAGGCTTCTCATTGCCGTGGCTTCTCTTGTTACGGAGCACGGACTCTAGCCGCACGGGCTTCAGTAGTTGTGGCACGTGGGCTCTAGAGTGCAGGCTCAGTAGTTGTGGCGCACGGGCTTAGTTGCTCCACGGCATGTGGGATCTTCCCGGACCAGGACTAGAACCCGTGTCCCCTGCCTTGGCAGGCAGATTCTTAACCAGTGTACCACCAGGGAAGTCCCTCCATATGTATTTTTGAAGTAAGTTAACAAATCACAACAAAATTTTTCTATCCTATTTTGTATCTCAGTTGTATTTTTTTAATGGAATTTGCTTTAAAAGAATGAAAAGAGAAGCCATAGACTGATAAAGAACTTGTATTCAAAATATACAAGGAACTCTTAAAACTGAGCAGTAAGAAAACAAAAAACCCAATTTAAACATGAGCAAAAGATCTGAACAGACACCACACCAAAGAAGATATTCAAATGACAAAAAAAGTATGAAAAGATGCTTAACATTATATCTCATTGGGGGAATTGCAAATTAAAACAAAATACCACAACAGACCTATTAGAATGGCAAAACTCCAAAATACTGACAACACCAAATGCTGGCAAGGATGCGGAGCAACAAGAACTCTCAGCTGTTGCTGGTGGGAATGAAAAATGGTACAGCTATATTGGAAGACAGCTTGGCAGTTTCTTACAAAGTAAACATAATCTTACCATATGATCCAGCAATCATGCTCCTAGGTATTTTCTCAAATGAGTTGAAAACTTATGTCTACAAAAAACTGCACATAAATGTTATTTCAGCTTTATTCATAATTCTCCAAACTTGAGAGCAACCAAGATGTCTTTCAATAGGTAATGTCTTGGGGAAGAGTATACTGAACAGAGGAACAAGGGCAAAGGCCCAAAGTGCAAACAGCATGTGTTGTCAAAGGACCAGAGGCTAAAGTAAAGTGGTAGAGGAGGGACTTCCCTGGTGGTCCAGTGGGTAGGACTCCGTGCTCCCAATGCGGGGGGCCCGGGTTCAATCCCTGGTCAGGGAACTAGGTCCCACATGCATGTCGCAACTAAGAAGGCCGCAGGCCGCAACTAAGACCCGGTGCAGCCCAAATAAATAAATAAATAAATTTTTTTTTTTAAAAAAAATGTGGTGGAGGAAGGAAAGTTAAAGGAAGTGAGATCAGAGAGACGCCTGGGGCCAAGCCACTTAGGCCTGGGTAGGGACTTCGAATTCTAAGAGTGATGGGCAGCCACTGGAGGGTTTGAGCAGGATTGCACTATGGGTGATTTACATTTTAACTGGATCACTGGCGTAGCTGTTTAGTGAATGATCTATGGGAGGATGCAGTAGACAGCCTCTACAGTAGCTCCCAACGACTCCTGCCTCCTCCTGTGCTGCCTGTGATATTGAGTTATAATAAAAAATACACATTTGGTCTTCGTCCAGTTCCTGGCACAGGAATTTCCAAGGTTTTTGTGACAAGAAAGATAAAGTTGTCTTTTGTTATTTATAACAAGGTCCTTTCAACAATATATCAGTTTATGTTAACAAGAGGAATTTGGGAAAACCCCTAGGTAACCTAAGGATGGAAACTAGTTGCCAAGGGAACCAACCTTGATGAGCGGGTTGGAACTTTCAGCTCCCCCCTCCCCACCACATCCCAACCTCCAGCAAGAGAGGCTAGAGATTGAATTCCATCACCAAGAGCCAATGATTTAATCAATCATGCCTATGTAATGAAGCCTCCATAAAAACCAAAAGGGACAGTGTTCAGAGAGCTTCTGGGTGGACATGTGGAGATACGGGGAGAGTGGCTTGCTGGGAGACAGCATGGAAACTCTGCAACCATTCCCCATCCTTGCCCTATGCTTTTCTTCCATCTGGCTGTTCCTGAGTTATGCCCTTTTATAATAAATCGTCATCTAGTAAGTAAATATTTTCCTGAGTTCTGTGAGCCTCTCTAGCAAAGTAATTGAACCAGGGTGTTTGGAACCTCTGGTTTACGGCCGGTCGACAGAAGCACAGGTAAACAGCCTGGATTCGGGAGTGGCATCTGGGCAGGGGGTTGGGGACGTCTTGTGGAACTGAGCCCTTAACCTGTGGGATCTGATGCCAGCTCCAGACAGATAGCGTCAGAACTGAGTTAAACTGTAGGACACCCAGAGTGTTGCAGAACTGCTTGAGGTATGGAAAACCCACCCATCTGGTGTCAGACGGGTTGTGGGCATGGCTGCATTGCACGAGTAAAGGAGAAACACACAAGAGGAAGTGAGCTTTTCCGTAAGGATTTTCCAGGGGCATTTCAGTAAAATGCCCCTGGAGAATCCCCTCCTCTTGAGTGTGGGCTGGACCTAGCGACTTGCTTCTGACAAACAGAATACTGCAAAAGTCATGTCATTTCCAAGATTAGGTTACAGAAGACTGTGCCTTTCTTCTTACTCACCCTCCCTCACTTGCTCTCCCCCTCAGAGCCCTCGCCCAGGGTAAGCCAGCTGCCAAGTTGGGATTAGCCCTATGGAGGGGCCCATGTGACAAGGACTGACATCTCCAGCCAGTAGCCAGTGAGAACTTGAGGCCTTTTAACAGCCATGTGAGTGAACTTGGCAGTGGATCTTCCCCCAGTGCGGTTTTGAAATGACTGCTGCTCTGCCTGCGCCTTGACTGCAGCCTTGTTAGAGACTCTGAGTCAGGGGACACTGCTAAGCCGTGCCTGGATTCCTGATCCCAGAAAGAGTGAGACACTTTCTGTCACATTAAGCCTCTAGATTTGGGGTAACTTGTCATGAAGCAACAGATAACCAATACAGAGAGCAAGTCTGAAACCTGGAAGACCACTTTTATAGGACATTGAAATGGTCCATCCATCCTAGTGATAACGGTGGTTTGGACTAGCACGTAGCAGTGGCGGTGGTGAGAAGCAGCTGAATAGAAGAAAACTTTTGTAAAGTGTCTGGCACTTAGCAGACACTGAACAACTGTTCATACCTTTTCTATTCCTTGGTAAGAATTACTCTAAGCAAGGACTAGAATTTCTGAAGAAGACTGAATTGATGGATCCTGTTCGGGAAATGACATGATACACTAATAGGTCATATGGCAGAGTCTCAAAAGTATCTACAGGACTTCCCTGGTGGCGCAGTGGTTAAGAATCCAACTGCCAATGCAGGGGACACGGTTTCGAGCCCTGGTCCGGGAAGATCCCACATGCCACGGAGCAACTAAGCCTGTGTGCCACAACTACTGAGCCTGCACTCTAGAGCCCGCGAGCCACAACTACTGAGCCCGCCTGCTGCAACTACTGAAGCCCACATGCCTAGAGCCTGTGCTCAACAAGAGAAGCCACCGCAATGAGAAGCCCGCGCACCGCAATGAAGAGTAGCCCCCGCTCGCCACAACTAGAGAAAGCCCGTGTGCAGCAATGAAGACCCAACACAAACACAGCCAAAAATAAATAAATAAATAAATAAATAAATAAATAAATAAATAAATAAATAAATAAATAAATAAATAAAAATAAAATTTTTAAAAAAAGTATCTACATACTTGTTACAGGTTCAGTTGTGTCCCTCCACAAAAGGTAGACACAGTTCAATCCCCAGTACCTCACAATGAGACCTTATTTGGAAATAGGGTCCTTGCAGATGTAATTAGCTATGACAAGGTCATATATGGGCCCCTAATCGAATATATATGGTGTCCTTATAAGAAGACAGCCAGGTCTTGCTGTGACAGAGACACAGCAAGAAAGCCATGTGAAGATGGAGACAGAGATTGGAGTTATGCTACCACAAGCCAAGGAACACCAAGGTTCAGTGGTTGCCCCCAGAAGCTAGGAAGAGGCAAGGAAGTATTCTCCCCCAAAGCTGTAGATGGAGCATGGCCCTGCCAACACCTTGATTTTGGACTTCCAGCCTCCTGAACTGAGAGAATAAACTTCCGTTGTTTGAAGCCACTCAGTTTGTGGTACTTTGTTATAGAGGCCCTAAGAACTGACATAATACCTATAAATAAATGGTCTTCCTTCTTTACCACTGCCTCACTAGGTCAGAAGATACTGGAGTCAACCATCAAATCTCATCCTTTAGCACCAACACAGCCCCATATTCATAAAGATGGTTAGGAAACACTTGGTACTTGGTGGCAATGATGATGGTGATTTACTTTCCTTTGTTGTTTCCAATATACATTCTGTGCTGAATACACCAGAAATCTTTCCAATTAATGTTAATGGGTGACCAGCCTCTGTCTGGTTCCCTCCATGGGAAATGAGGCCACTAAGAGGAAGCTATCAGTAAGGGATTTATGTTTTAGTAGCATGTTTAATTATGATACAGCCACGACTGTCTCTTGCACAGGAATTTAGCATGTAAGATTTACAGCTCTTAGCACAATTTTTGCCTTTGTTGTCTCAAAGAGCCTTGTCTCTGATGTTTTATTGGACTAGCAACCTTTTTTCTATTGTGTCAGGCTGCCCCCTACTGCTTTGGTCTCATAATCTCATCCTGGCTGATACAGTTTTGAGTTGGTTTTCAAAATGTGCATTTTCTGCCAGGGTCTATAAACCTGCCTGCTCTCATGCCACAAAGAACACAGAACATTGAACTAGTGGGCATGGGGGAAGGGGGCCTTATTTTTTTCTTTTAATAAAGCCACTGAAGAACCACACACACACACACAAATATATATATATATATGCTTGTTTCAAAACACTTCATCTGACCAGCTTAAGCTTGCAAGACAAATTAAGTTTCCAAAATCAGAGCGGATCAGATTTTTTTCTTTCTTATTTCTTGAGGGCAGCAAACATCTTCAAGAGATATCCTCTCTTTTCATGATACAAAAACAGGGAAATATTTTTTTTAAGAGAAGCTGATGAAATTTTAACTAATCCTACCAGCCAGAGGAAAGCAATATTACAAAAGGGGCCTCAAAGGAAGGGTGGGATTTCTTTTCCGCTTCAAAGGCGTTGATGTGCAATGCTGTGAGAAGGCAGCCTGCTTGCGGGGAAGCTCGGAGCGCTGCAGACACCCAAGCCCAGCCTCCTCTCTGTGGCCCCTCCCCGGCCAGCCCACTGCTTAGCATGTGGACAGGGCCAGCCCATAGCCGGGAAGAAAAGTTACAGACTTATATGTATTCCACAGGATATATTAGTAAGGAAAGAAGAGAGAACCTGGAAATTAGTGTTTGGGCTTTACAACACAAATCTATTCTCAAGGTATTGGAGGAGGGTGTTGGGGGGAGGGGGAGGGGATGTCCAAAAGCCAAAGATAATAACTGAGAACAAACTCTCTGCTGATGGTTTAAAACTCAGAAAGACCTCATTGCAGGGCAGCTTCCCCAATTCCTGATCTTTTTCCTTTCTCTTCCTCAACCCGCATCACTTCAGTGGTACCCAGCCTGTGCTGCCCTCCCTCCAGGACTTCCCATGGATGAGTAGCTAATCTGATCATCAGAGCTGTGCTTCTGTTCGACCACATGCAGCCTCCTTCCACAGACTGGTGGCATTTTGGCCTATACGGTAATTCTATAACTGGCTCTTGGCAGAGTCTGGTTTCCTGTGACCCTTGTCACTACTGAGGCTTTGTTCAGATCCCCCAACCCCCTGCATACACCTTTACTCTCTCTGCAGCTGCGTTGTGTCCTGCCCTATCTGGGCTGGAAGCCTCTGGCAGGGGTGGGAAGGGGCATCCTTTTGCTCTGCCTGTGGTGTTAGGCACTCCTGGGCCCAGGCCTGGGACAGTGCTCTCTCCCAGGGTTTACAAAGGAGAGTAAGGGCTTTTGGTGGGGATGTCACTGGAAAACACTTTTTATTGCATTGTGCCAGGTAAACCCAAAACCTATTCCATAAAAGACTTTTTTTTTTTATTTTGCATGGTCAGAGAGAATAGCCCAGCTGCTCTTTTTGGCTCGCCTCCATTTCTTACTCCCATTCATAAAATCTTTAGAGAAGGCCGTGTGCTGCTTCCTCGCAGGGCAGATCAAGTTGCGCTCCAACCCAGAATGAACTGGATATCCACGCAGGTGGCTAGAAAGGCCCTGCACAGTCTGTCTGTCCTTTCTACTCTTACTCTCCCTACCTAACCATCCTCCACCATCAATCAATAACTCACAAGCTCACCGTGAGCCACAACTAAGGAGCCTGCCTGCCGCAAGTAAGAAGCCCACGTGCCACAACTAAGGAGCCGGCGAGCTGCAACTAAGGAGCCCACCTGCCGCAACTAAGACCCTGCGCAACCAAATAAATAAACAAATATTTTAAAATAATAATAATAATAGCTCATAGGCTCAGCCGCTCTGGAGACAAAAGCCCAGGCCAGAAGCTGGGGGATCACAAACACTCACCAAGCTTCTGGCACTTGTGGATTTCACATTCACAGCAGTCTGAGAGACTCATGGCTGATAGCAATTTATCTTTTGCTGAGGCTCAAATTTGAACGTTAAATCCCATGACGCTAGTGTTTGGGAGTCAGTCACTTAGTAAGAGAGCCTGGTTAGCTTAGTTAGTGACCCTAAAAACACAGCATTATCATTCTTAATTTACCACATTCCAGGTACTGTACTAATTACTTGCTATACATCATTTCATTTAACCATGATTATCCCCATTTTATAGATGAGAAAACTGAGATTCAAAGAAGTTAAGAAATTTTCTCCAGATCGTAGTCAGTGACATCGAGCAAGACCATAGAGCTAGTAAGTGTGACTGAGAAGATCACATCGCTAGGCAGTGTGATGTGAGCAAGATCACAAAGCTAGTTGGTGTGACTGAGATCCCAGAATAAGTGTGAGTGGAAAAATCACAGGCTAGCTGATCAGGAATTTGACTCCAGTTCTGTCTTACCTTAAACTCAAGCAGTTACCCACTTCAGTTCCGCCTCCTCTGTCATTCTCTCCTTACTCTGGGCATGCGGCAACGAACATGAAGCCATAGAATTTTGTTACCATGTGGAAAATGGCCCTAGGTGCTAGAAATACCTTCAGTGAATATTGAAAAGGCTATTTGATTGTGGTTTGAGAATACACAAAGATTACACTTGGCTCTGAATAGACATACAAATCTGGAAAAGGCCAGGAGCCTGGTTTAAAACAACTCCACTTTTATGAATTTGAGAATTTTGAAAGCTCGTATAAAACCCTGTGCCAAGGGTTTTATGCAAACAGAGAGAGAAACAGAGATCTATATACAGCCTCTCTATGTATATGGATATCAGTATACAGATAAGACATTTCTGGCTCTCAAGAATATAATGCCATTAGCATACCGCGAGAAAGAACAATTAGAAGCTAAGTTATGCAGGGATGACTATGCACTAAAGGCGCTCAGGACTAGAAGTGCATTGAAGCATTCGGGAGAATGTGCCTGAAGAAGGAAAACGTGAATTAGGCCTTCGATGACGAACACAGTTTAGATGGCTGGAAGGAAAAAGGAGAGCATTCAGGCAGAGGAAACAAACTAAAACAAAACTCAGAGGCATAAATGAGCGTAACAGACATGGGAACTGTTAACCTAGACTGTAAGCTCCCTGGGGGCAGGAATTGTGTCTTAGCTTGTTCACAGTTCTATCTCCAGAGACTAGCACATGATGGGCACTCAGAAATTATTTGTTGATGAAAGAAAGAAAGGGGAAAGAAGAGAGGGAGAGGGGAGCAAGAGCGAGAACTCAAATGAAGAAAGACAGAAAGACAGAGTAGAAACACCTGACCACAGAAGAAGGTGTGTGTTAGGAGTGGAGAGAAATAAGGTTGGTAAGAGTGGGTGGAGCAAAGGGAAAAAGGGCCTTTCCAAAGTCAGGGCAGAGAGTCTGATTTAAAGCAGCAGGCAACAGGGCTTCCCCGGTGGCGCAGTGGTTGAGAATCCGCCTGCCAATGCAGGGCATACGGGTTCGAGCCCTGGTCTGGGAAGATCCCACATGCCGCGGAGCAACTAGGCCCGTGAGCCACAACTACTGAGCCTGCGCGTCTGGAGCCTGTGCTCCGCAACAAGAGAGGCCGCGATAGTGAAAGGCCCGCGCACCGCGATGAAGAGTGGCCCCCGCTTGCCACAACTAGAGAAAGCCCTCGCACAGAAACAAAGACCCAACACAGTCATAAATAAATAAATAAATAATTTTAAATAAATAAATAAATAAATAAAGCAGCGGGCAACAGACATAGAAAACAAACTTATGGTTATTAAAGGGGAAAGGGAGTGCGGGGAGGGATAAATGAAGCGTTTGAGATTAACATATACACACTACTGTGTATAAAATAGATAAACAACAAAGACCTACTGTATAGCACGGGGAACTATACTCAATATTTTGTAATAACCTATAAGGAAAAGAATCTGAGAAAGAATAGACAGATAGATTAGATAGATAGATAAAAATTAAGTTGCTTAACTTCTCTGAAGCCTCAGTTTCTTCATCTGTAAAGTTTAGCCTACTCCATAAGGTTGCAAAAGAAATTAAATGAGATAATGTATGTAAATCCACTTAGCACAGTGAGTACTCAATAAACTGTAGCTGTTATTACTGTTACTACTACAATTTATTAATATGAAAATTAGGTAACTCAAAAATAAATCCAACTACAATTCATTAGGAGTAGTAAAAGAAAATTACCACACTTTAATATAGTAGTTGAGCATTCATTTATTCTTCTGAACAGCAGAATAAATATCTTCATTTCATAGTCAAGAGGCCCAGAAAGGTGTAGAAACTAGAAACTCAGAGCAAAAAAATAAGTAATTGGTAAACCTTGAGTTAATTTCATATCCTTCACTCCCTTAGAGGTTCAATCATTTGAGAAGCAAGCATATGACAGAAGTGTGTGTGTGTGTGTGTGTGTGTGTGTGTGTGTGAAATACTGTCCAACAATCTCCCTGTGTCTTTTCAACCTCAAACAGCCTATGCTCCTGAAGCACCCAGAGGTCAGTACCCTGGGAAGATCTGGCACTTTCCTTTACGAAAAGGCCATTCCATCACTCCCCCTCAAGATGTCCTTCTGGCACTTTACAAGTCTTTCATTAATTGAGGAGACACAAGTGTTTTCCTTCTATAAAAGGGAATATCTAGGCACACAGAGCCTAGGCCGCCCTGAATCACTGTCCTGACATCCTCTGCAAAATTCCTCCATCTTCTCAGAGTTTCACCTTTTTCTTATCTTCACATAGCTCAAGTCCTATCAGGCAGAGAGCTAACTTGAGAATGCAGGTCTCTTTTTCAGAGTTACTTTTACTTAGGCTATAAAAAGCAGTCAGAGACACTGAACGCCAGATATTTGAGGATGGATGAGTGGTTAGCGGAACACAAGGAAGGGGGGAAAAGCACCTTAAAATCAACCACAACATCTGACAGAATTAAGAAAATTCTCTGTTATGGTGAAAGAGGCATGAAAAGGAACAGTTGAATTGTTAAAAGCTAAATCTGGGTTTCAAAGGGAAATTTTTTTTATAAAACTAAGGCAATCTCAATGCAAAACAGATTCTATTTTCCAAAAAGAATAAGAAATAAAATCTCCCAGTATTTTGACTCCCCAGCTTGACTCCCTAGAAGCAACCATGCTTTATATTTTCTTGTATCTCCTTCTAGAACTTGTCCTGCATTTATAAGAATATAGCGTGTGCATATATGTATATGTGTATACATATGTGTGTGTCTGTAAATCTTCTTCTTGTATTATTTCTAAACCTATCACTGAAAAAAAATTATTTTAAAATCCTGATTCTTTTTTTAAATTTTTTTTATTGAAGTAGAGTTGATTTACAATGCTGTGGCAATCTCTGCTGTACAGCAAAGTGACTCAGTTATACACATACAGACATTCTTTTTAAAATCCTGATTCTTAAAGCAAAACTTTCTACTAACAAGAAGTAAAAGCCTTACACACAACAATCTCAGGCCTTCACAAGAGTCAGCAAAAGTCCAGGTACTCTGTGAAACAGAAATAATCAAATGCTTCAAAATATTTAATTTCCTATTCCAGGAATGTGAAACAGGTGTAATTAAAATAACACTTTTTTAATTAAATGACCTCTCTTGACCAATCATCTGTGAATAATTCAGATTTCCCCCTTATTATTACTGTAAAATTAAAACAAGGTCATATAAACAGGAAGATCCTCTTTAACTATCTTTAAGCACCAGCAATATATATTTTCCACCAGTTAAAATCCTTAATGATACAAAAAATCTGTCAAGCATAACTCCCCCAATTCATTTGCCTGAAACCATCAATATTTTATCATGCACTTGCAGTTGGCTTTAATTTAACAGTCCAGGTTACTAATCAAACAAAACACCCAAGTCATTAAAAGTTAGCGTGCCATTTAGAAAGTGCATTTCACGTTTATTAAAGTATCTTTCATGCAGCCATTAGAAACCTAAAGTTTTAATTACAATCAGATATTTAGTTCTACTCCCGTTATGCATTTGGCACTCTCTTGCAACTGCCCTGATTAATCTTCCGGACCAAGTTCATCCATTACCTCCCAAAATTATTTTCCTCTCAACTTCAGAATTCATCTTTCTACCCCACCCCCTACAAAGAAGTAAAATGCATTTTAAAGGTGTGTAAAATAACTACCCAAAAGACAAGTCATTTAAAAGATTTCATTTCAAATGTAATTTATCCTTCATAAAAGACCAAAGAGGCATCATTCAGAAAGACAAACTGAAATTGAAAATTAACTCTTCATGTCTTCATTGTCAATTTTCATTATTTATTTTTCTTGCTAATAATGGGGAAAGCTCAACAAGCATTTTCCTACAATTTTCTAACTGTGTGATTCAATTAACTGTTATTTTTCTTTAAGCTTTTCAATCTTCCCTACTCTTGTTCCTGCCCTGGCTTGCTCTACAGTTCCATGAAAGAGGAATCTAATTCTTTTTTTAAATGATACAAATGAACTTATTTACAAAACAGAAACAGACTTACAGACTTCGAAAACAAACTTATGGTTACCAAAGGGGAAACGTCGCGGGGAGGGATAAATCTGGAGTTTGGGATTAACGTACACATACTACTATATATAAGACAGATAACCAATAAGGACCTATACTGTATAGCACAGGGAACTCTACTCAATATTCTGTGATAACCTATAGGAGAAAAGAATCTGAAAAAGAATGAGTATGTGTCTATGTATAACTGAATCACTTTGCTGTACACCTGAAACTAATGTAACATTGTAAATCAACTACACTCCAACAAAATTTTCAAAAATAAAAATTTTTAAAAATTAAAAAAATAAAGTTTGATGAAAGAGACTACTGACATATAAAGCATCAGATTTCATATTAAATCTAGACCTTCAGAATTACAGCATTTAGATTCTCCATCAGTCATATTTGCTGCTCACTAAAAGACATTTTAGATGAAATTTGGAGCCAACAGCAAGTATGTGATCATCTGATCTCACTTCTAAGAGTCACACCAATGAAAATTGTGGGACCTGCTGTGGAGATGAAGGCCCCCAGCTGCCCAGGTATGAATGGAATTGAGAGTCCATTCAATAAACCATGGGATGTCCTTTAATGACTAAAAGCATCTTGCATCCATCAAGCTAACTCAAACATAAATCCATAAAAGCCACTGTTCTAAATAATATAAAATTATGTTAAATATAATTATCATACATTTTAATAGGAAAAAGAGAAAGATCTTAACTGAAATTCAGGTTCCATTTCCAACAATAGCTCATATTTTCTAAGTCAAGAGATACTGTGGAATCCAAAAAACAAAACAAATGAACAAACATAACAAAACAGAAACAATCATAGATACAGAGAACAAACAGGCAGTTGCCGGAGGGAAGGGGTTGGAGGAATGAGTGAAATAGGTGAGGGAAATTAAGAGGCACAAAATTCCAGTTACAAAATAAATGAGCCACAGGGATGAAATGTACAGTGTGGGGAATACAGTCAATAATTACGTAATATCTTTGTATGGTGACAGATGGTAACTAGACTTATCGTGGTGGTCATTTTGTAATATACAGAAATATCAAATCATTATGTTGTGTAACAGGAACAAACATAGTGTTGTAGATCAGTTACACTTCAAAATAACAAGCAAACAAACTCAGAAAAAGAGATCAGATTGGTGGTTACCAGAGGCGGTGGGTGGGAGGAGGGGAACCGGAAGAAGGTGGTCAAAAGGTACAAACTTGCAGTTATAAGATAAATCAGTACTAGGGATGTGATGTACAACATGATGACTATAACTAACACTGCTGTGTGTCATATAGGAAAGTTGTTAAAAGAGTAAACCCTGGGCTTCTCTGGTGGCGCAGTGGTTGAGAATCCGCCTGCCAATGCAGGGGACACGGGTTCGAGCCCTGGTCCGGGAGGATGCCACATGCCGCGGAGCAACGAAGCCCGTGCGCCACAGCTACGGAGCCTGCGCTCTAGAGCCCGTGCTCTGCAACGGGAGAGGCCATCGCAATGAGAAGCCCATGCAGCACACTGAAGAGTAGCCCCCGCTCGCCGCAGCTGGAGAGAGCCCGCGCGCAGCAGCGAAGACCCAATGCAGCCAAAAATAAATAAATAAAATAAATAAATGTATATTTTAAAAAAAAAGAGTAAACCCTAAGAGTTCTCATCACAGGGAAAATTTTTTTTCTGTCTTTTATTTTGTATCTATATGGATTAATGAATATTCACTAAACACACTGTGGTAATCATTTTATAATGTATGTAAGTCTGATCATTACGCAGTACACCTTAAACTTATACAGTGCTGTATGTCAAGTATATATCAATAAAACTGGAAGAAAAAAAAGGAGAGAGAGATAATGTGTCCCAAGGAAAGCTAGTCAAAACAAAGGTGTGCCTGAGTTTCCCACGGCTCAGCAGATCATGACTTCCAAGTTCTATTTCCTTTATATGTTGGGAAAGTACGAAGGCATGAGCCTCATGGTACTCGCTTCCAGTCAAAGGAAGTGTGTCAGAATACTGGTAGGTCCTGGGCAGAGGCAAGGAAAATAGCTTCTTGCCACACTCCGTGCCACACCTGGAGCCTGAAGCAGCTCTGCTTGAGCCCAGGGTTTGGCAAAGTATCTCTTGAACAGCTCCATTCACTTGCCTAGAATTTTCCCAAGTCTCTAACGAGTTCCATCAGTTTAAGGCCTTCACTTCTCTAACCACAGGGGCTCAAACGCAGAGCAAGGGCCTGTAAGGGGGAAAACCCCATACCATTCCTTCCCTCTTCTGTGGCCTTGATTCCTGGTCCTGACCTCCAATCAAAAATCCCTCCTTTCTCACCCAGTTACAAAATCACAAATCCCTGGTACACAGATGGATGGAAAGAGATGAGCCAAAGTCAGTGAAGGTGTTATCCATGCTACTCTAACAGCATCCAAGCCGCAGGTGGATCAGCCAGAAATACCTCTACTGAAAATTCCCGAAGAACGGGAAAAAGTTTCTGCCATCCTAGAGAATCCTCAGTTCTAAAGAGACAATGTGGAGAACGTAGGAAGAGAAGAGCATATTCAAGGCCAGAAGTCTGGTCTCCATGGTCTTCTTAAAGGATTCATCTCTAAATAAACAGGAATTTCCCAAAAGAGA
Organism: Eschrichtius robustus; assembly: GCF_028021215.1. Taxonomy (NCBI): domain Eukaryota; kingdom Metazoa; phylum Chordata; class Mammalia; order Artiodactyla; family Eschrichtiidae; genus Eschrichtius; species Eschrichtius robustus. The sequence goes on along the minus strand of NC_090824.1, from coordinate 64,271,423 downwards.
GGATATTTCTTTCCCTTCAGATTCGCCTAGGTTGCTCCAGAGTTCCTGGAACTATTATGGAGAATTCCAAATTATCCAAGTATTAATATTATCAGGCACTTGGCCCCGCTATTGGCCCCATGAGGAAAGACAAAGAACCCTGAATTCAAGATCCTGCCTCCAAGATGCTGACACATTACTGGGAAGACAGGCCACAAGTACATGAAACAACCGGACATCACCTACAACGCAAAGTATCCACTGTTATAAATTAATATAGTGCAAACTGAGCACACAGAGAGTAGAAAATGCTGCCATGGGGGGCCAGTCAAGCTAGGCAGGGTGACTTACAAACAACCTCCCAAAGAATGTGCATTCTTAGCTCAATCTTCAAGGACTCAGTTCATCAAACAGCTGTATTATGACAGCACCCAGCTCAAAGTATGTAAGATTAGGCATTCAATGAATCCTTGTTGAAAGATGAATGCTGGACATGGTATTTGGTGTAAAGGACATGGTTTCAGAGGGAGAATGAGAATTAGAATAAATCTGATAAAAGCTAGCATGTATTGAGTATTTACTATGTTCCAGGCACTGTGTTTAGTACTTCACAATCTCATTTAATCCTCACGACCCCGTTCCAGTTATCTATTTCCAAGCAACACACCGCTCCAATACTTAACATCTCTGAATAATGACTATTTTATTATATTTCATGATTTCATGGGTCAGGAACTCAGCCAGGGCTCAGCCAGGCTATTCTTCTCCCCCGCATGGCAAGGACTGAGGTTAATCAGTGGTATGCAGCTAGCAGATAGGCCCATCTGGAAGGTCCAAGATGGGATCACTCACATGTCTGGCACCTTGGCAGCAATGGCTGGAAGGCTTGCCTCAGCTGGGACTGTTAACAGGAATGCCTATATATGCCTTTTCTAGCATGACAGTTTCAGGGTATTTGGATTTCGTACATGGTGGCTCAGGACTCCTAAAAAGACTGATCCAAGGGACTTCCCTGGTGATCCAGTGGGTAAGACTCCATGCTCCCAATGCTGGGTTCGATCCCTGATCAGGGAAGTAGACCCTGCATGCATGCTGCAACTAAGAGCCCACATGCCACAACAAAGAAGTCTGCATGCCGCAGCTAAAGATCCCGCATGCCACAACTAAGACCTGGCGCAGTCAAAAATAAATAAATAAATAAATAAATAAATAAATATATTTTTTAAAAGACTGATCCAAAAAGTGGTAGCTGCTAGTCTCTTAAGGCGTGGGTCTGGAAACTGACACAACGTTAGTTCACCCACACTGTAAGGCAGTCACAGAGTCTACCAGATTCATGGGGCAGGGATATAGATTCTATCTCATTATGAGAAAAATATCAAAGAATTTGTTACATATTTAATCTACCACAAATTACCATCTGGTCACAAATTATTTACATTTTTCCCTTGTGTAAAATTCTCTGACTCCTTTCCAAGGTCCCCAAAGGACTCAGTTAGCTCAAAGTCTGGGATCTCATCATCCAAATCAGATCTAAATCAGGTCCAGGTGTGGGTGAGACTCCACAGGTACAGTTCTTCCTCTCATCAGAAGGTCTGTAAAGAACAAGTTATCCGCCAACACACACAGACAATGACAACACACAATCATGAGACCGGCATAGGATAACAGCAATAGACACCCCTATTCAAAAGGGGAAAGAACAGGAGGCACATAGCATTCATCCGGCCCATGATAGTTCTGAAATGCAGCTGGTCAAACATCATCAGTGGCTGGATTAGTGTGCAGTCATGTTCCCTAGGACCTGTGCTCCACATCTCTTGATTCCACTCTCTGAACCAACTTTCCTTTTTCATAAGAACTAGCCTGTGATTGTAGTTTAGTAGCCTGCTTAACCGCTTCTTGCCCATTGAAATTTGAGAGCTCTTTTTATTTTGAACTATCTTTGTCCCTTTTAGTCAAAGTTGATGTGGCTTCCATCAATTCAATTCTCTTAAAAACTTTGTGAGGTTTCTATGAATTTCACTGGGATGCACTCCATTAAATAAAAGCCATACCCACAAATCTCTATAAGACAGTTCCTTCTCTGCCTTGGGCTGAATCAGAGTGCTATGGGATAATTAGAAGCCTTTTTTCTAGTTCTAGACATATCTTTAAATCTTTCTGGAAGATTAACAAAGGGTCTTACAGCCATATTTTTATATGACCTTGCCTTGAGGTCACTTTACTTCAAAATTCTTTTGCCAGTGGAGAGGTAGGGAATGAGAAAGTTTTATCTTGAAACCCATTAAATCCTAGGTCCCTACAGTTCCTTTAAAAATTGTTAGAATACTGCAAAAAACAATTTATACTTATGTCTCTCTATCCACATCTTATTATCAGTGACTCAGAGGAACCAATTGGCACCTTCAATATTCTGCCAGGAAATCTCTTTAGCGAAATCCACCAGTTTGTTAGGTTTATGTTCTATTTTTCCACACTACTACAGACAACAATATTGTCAAACTTTCCTCCATTACACAATAAGGGTCACATTTTTTCCAACCTCCAAAACCAATTTTATCCCTCCTTCCAGGCTTCACCAGTTGTCTTTTCAATGACCTTCTAGCTTTTATCAACAGCCTCCTCAAGGCCTCCTAGGTTCTGCCTACTGCCTAGTCCCAAAGCCATACATTTTAGGGTTTTATAAGAGAAGCACCCCACTTCCAGGTACCAAATTCTGTTCTAGTTTTCTATTGCTGCTATACTGAACAACTTAAAACAATAATCATTACATCGCATGAGTCTGTGTGTCAAGAATTCAATCAAGACTCAGTTGGACAATTCCTTTGCTCCACATGGCATCCACTGTAGTCAATGAATCACTTGGGGGTATTCAGCTGATGGGCTGGTCGGAAGGTATGAGATGACTCCATTATGGCTGGAAGGTTGGGCTTGGTTAGGACCATCTCATACTGAGACCCCAGCATGGTGGTCTCAGGGTGTGTGGCCTTCTAACATGGTGGATCAGGACACCTAGAGAAAGTTTTCCTAGGAAGGGGAAGTAGAAGCTGCCAGTCTCTTATGCCAGAAACTGGCACACTGTCACTTCTGCTATATTCTATTGGTCAAGCAAACACAGAGCCCAGATTTAAGGAGCAGAGACATAGATTTTACCTCTCAATGGGAGGAGTGTCCAAAAAATTTGGAGACGTCTTTAATCTGTGACAAACACTATGAGCTAGATATTCTTATCCTCATTTTACAAACAAAGAAAACTAAACCTAGAAAAATAGGTAATTTGCCCAAAGTTATACAGTTATGGTAGAGCTAGAATTCTAACTTAATCACCTATCTGCATGGGAAAGTAAATAAAGCAGCTGACAACTCCCAAAACGTGGCGATTCAAAGGGCATCATCTTCTGGAGAAACAAGGTATGTGCCTGTGTAGCCCTGTTACCTATCAGCTCAGGATACAAGCTTCCTCCTTTCATTTCATCCCTGCTCTCAGGTGGATTTCTGCAAGTTGCACTTCATGAATGTTTATAAAAGAACAAATGATCACATACTACAAAAGTCTTAGAAAGGTAATGTCCTAGTCCATTTATGAAAGTGCATCTGACAAATCCAGCCTGACAGTATGATCTCTCAGAGGTGGACGAAATAACGAGGGAAACTCCTCTTCTGGACCAACATGGGAAAATTGTATGGTGAGGATGAAATGACAGGAACATTGGGGAGCAAGGGACTTTGTCATCCTGGAGTGATGACTGTTAGGGAAGAGAGAGCTGGTGTAGTCAGAGGCAAGCCCTCTTGCTATATGGCAGAAAGAAAACGTAGCTATGGGTCCACAGTCTGTGGTCCTACAAGGGGAGATGAGGCAGGAAGGATGGGACTTTCAAAAATAAAATTCAGACCTAACTTCCAGAAATGATTCCTTGGGAAGGAAAAAAGAGAGGAGGGATTGATGTGGCTACACAGAAAGTGTCCTAACAAGCTCAGATTTAGGATACACATACCACAGATGAGGTCCAGGGACCCATGGCCAAAATTACATGCAAAAGTTGGTGCAAATCAATGGGAATTGTGTCAGGAAGGCTAAAGCCCAGAATGCACAAGCGATGCCAAAGACAAGACTTTTTATGATTTCGTCTGGAGCAGGAACGTGGAAAAAATAAGTCTGACAAGCAGAGATTATTGTGCAATGTTAACAGATCACAGAGAAAGCAGAACTGCTCAACTTCTATTTTGCTTCTTCCTTTTCTTTAAAGAGAATGGACATTTGGCTGGAAAGAGAAGCATGAATATTGAAAAAGCTGAAACCCAGGTTGAGGAGATGATGCTGAGCAAAATTCTCTTTCTGTCGAAAATGAGTTCATCTCTTCCTAAAAATCCAATGTAATTGAATAGATGATATGTTGGGACACTGTAAATGCAAGATTCTCCCCTGCACAGTTTAGGATGAAAAACAAACAAACAAAATAAAACACGTGCCAGTCAGCTCTCGGAGTGCAAGCCTCTGATCTCCACACACAGAAGACAGCAGGAAGTCAGAAATCCAATGGGGCTGTGGACACAGGAGAATGCATAGTGACTGCTAACTGGTATGGAGTTTCTTTGGAGGTAATGAAAATGTTCTGGAACTAGTGGTGATGGCTTCACAACCTTGTGAATATACTAAAAACCCCTGAATTATACACTTTAAAGGATGAATTTTATGGTATGTGCATTATATCTTAATTTTTTTAAATAATACATTATCACATTTTACTCATGTCTTCAGTATCAACTTTCTTTTCTGTGTCCACCTATCTTAAAAAAAAAACACACACACAAAACCAAATTCCATTTTGAAAGTTCTTGTTCTCTGTGACTGATGACAAAATGTACAAACAAAACAGTTAGCTTTTTAGTTTTATGGGGGAAAAATGCAGGAGTATAACCAAACCTAGCACATTTTTTTTTTAAAAAGCATTTCATGTCATTTTTAAAAAAGAAAAAATGAGAGAAAAAGATAGAATCAAAACTATGGCAATCTTACACTAAATTGCCCATCACAAGAAAGCTAGATGGGATAATAAATTGGCTAAAGTAGTGAGTCCAGTTCCTCAATAACTCTCTAGGAACTAACTGCACATACAATTGTTGAAAGAGAGATGAGAAGGAGCTAGAATGGAAAAGTCTTAGTGACTTTAGTGGCCATAGCTTTAAAAGAAGCAGCAGAAGGGGCTTCCCTGGTGGCACCGTGGTTAAGAATCCGCCTGCCAATGCAGGGGACACGGGTTCGATCCCTTGTCCGGGAAGATCCCACATGCTGCAGAGCAACTAAGCCAGTGCACCGTAACTACTGAGCCTGTGCTCTAGACCCCACGAGCCACAACTACTGAGCCCACGTGCCACAACTACTGAAGCCTGCACGCCTTGAGCCCGTGCTCCGCAACAAGAGAAGCCACGGCAGTGAGAAACTCGTGCACCACAATGAAGACTAGCCCCCGCTCACTGCAACTAGAGAAAGCCCACATGCAGCAACAAAGATCCAACTCAGCCATAAATAAATAAATAAATAAATAAAATTTATTTTAAAAAAAAAAGAAGCAGCAGAATGATGGAGCTGCTGGGCTATGAATGCATCTGAGCTATGAAACCTAGAGTCCATTCGGGTCTAGGGGGAGGAGGGGTAATGGTCTCACTCTAGTCTGTGTGGATCAGAATATCCAGAGCACTGTACGCCATTCTGGGTGCCACTGTCAGAGAGGATCACAGGCAAACTGGAACCTGATAGAATATTGAAGGTCTGACACCATGACATAATTTAAACCATTAAAAGGACAGATACTATTTAGCTTAGAAAAGAAAAGGAAAAAAAGAAATATAAAACTTTTCTTTAAAAAAAGTATCAGAAAGGGTCAGTTTTTGGATATTCATGAGTCTTATTAGCAAGACCTCAAAAAAAGGAAAAATCCAAGATTGTCAAACATTTGAGGTCGGAGTTGAGTAACCTCAGGCAAAATAGGTACATAACCAGAAGTCACAATTAACTGATGTCACAAATAAATGTGAGGGAGCAAGAAAGGGGGCCTTCAATTAAAAGTGGAAATATAACCTGGCCATCAGGGAGAAGGAAAAAGGGAAAAGACAGTCAATAGAGACATATACTTGGTGAATTCCTCAGGCAAGTCCCAGGGATCTGTATTATTTAAATGTCCCCAAATGGTTAGCAGACATTTTGTCCAATTCCTGAGACATTTGGTCCATAAGACGTGGTCTATGCCAAAAGGTCCTTGAAATTTGGCTCTATCCAAAACATCCACGAGCATAGTTGGTCCATGATAAATGGTTTTGGACAGGACCAAATGTCAAGGACGCTCTGGCATGGAAGAAATGTCTTATGAATGTTTTGAACAGGGCCAAATGTCCTGCAAGGACAAACAATTCTTAAGCAGCCAGAATGGGATCTGTTTACCACCTGGCATTTTGAAAACCACTCTTCTGGAGAGCTCTATAATGTCACATATGTCCTTAAAAATCCTAAATCAGGGACTTCCCTGGTGGCACAGTGGTTAAGAATATGCCTGCCAATGCAGGGGACACTGGTTTCAGCCCTGGTCTGGGAAGATCCCACATACCACGAAGCAACTAAGCCCGTGTGCCACAACTACTGAGCCCATGTGCCACAACTACTGAAGCCCGCGCACCTAGAGCCCATGCTCTTCAACGAGAAGCCACCGCAATGAGAAGCCCACTCACTGCAACGAAGAGTAGCCCCCGCTCGCCGCAACAAGAGAAAGCCCACGTGCAGCAACAAAGATCCAATGCAGCCAAAAATAAAAATAAATAAATTTGTTTAAATCCTAAATCATTCCCTGTGACCGCCAAAAATAAAATTCCAAGTTTTTAACTTGGCTTCAGAACTCTACCTAGTATGACCCGATTCTACTTTTAAAATTTTACCTCCCATTCCTTCCCATCGCCAGTCGTGCCCTCTGACCAAACTCATGTATCTATTACTCATCCAGCATACATCTCTATTTGCTCCTTGTGTGCATCTGTTTATTCCATTCCCTACCCCTGGAAGGTGTTCCTCTTTGCATCCACCCACCCGTCACCAAACCTGCTATTCATCCAACCACCTTGAAGCAAAGGATCAAAAGCCAATTAATGAATTCTTTCTTGATTATTCCATGCAAAAGGTATTCTATCATCCACATCCCTCTCAACTCCTGATCATTTAGTTGCTTCACCTTAGGTCTCAGTTCCTTTATCTGTAAAACTATCATAATAATATTACCAAATTCATGGGATTTTTTGAAGACCGAATTTATAAATATAAAGCACAAAGAACAGTGACAAGAATATATGAGCTCTATAATTTATGATTATTCTTATTAGTAGTGTGATTATTTTTACAGAAGGAAGTTAGTAGGACAAACCATAGTCTCTACTGCTACAGTTGGTCCTGAAGCTATAACTGATACCAGCCATTTATGATTCTCTACCACCAATTCTAGATTCCTCTCCCTCTCGCTAGCTTCTGCTGGTCTAGGTTATTTGCCTGCTGGGTGACCTAGACCTTCATCCCTGAGAGGTCTGAGCCCATGGCTAATTTGCCCCGTCAGGCCTCTGTAGCTATAATTCCTTTTTCACATGAGAACACCAAGAGAGATGCCAATGGATCTCCTGAGTCCTAAACATCCTCTTCCCTATCCGTATCATGGAGCAGCAAACCCTACCTCCTCATGGTGATCAGGGTCAATTACCTTTGCCAGTATAACTCCTTTCTTAGCCTTAGCTAACTTAATGGCATGAGAAGTATAAAATGTTAAGGTATAAACATAGTTTAGATTTAGTGGGACTCTGACTGAGATCCCTGATGGAAGTAACCCCATCTGGGAACCAGAACCTCTAAAACTTCAGAAACTAAATTTGCAGGCACAAGGAGTACCTATTCACCATGCAAGTCACTTGACCCAGACTCATGCTCTACACAAAATCACATAATGGCCATTGACTCAAAAGAAATACTGCACCTTAAAGGACAGTGTTCCAACCTTGTAGGTTATCATCTTCAAGAGGACACTTTAGCCACACCTTCAAGAATTCATCCCAATACTTTTCAACCTATCAGCATACTATGTACCATGTGGTAAAATTGGTGATGCCATGATCATATGTTCATTGTTTTACCTCCTTAACATAAAGTGAGGATACCTTGATCAGGGTGACATGTGAGATGTTTTTTTTTGGCACATCAGATACCCTGTGAGCTCTCAGACAGTGGTAAATCAGGCAAAGGCTGTCTGACATCTACTGGATGAGTCCTCCTGACAACCTGGACGAACAGTGTCTCTCGTCTGCAGCGGATGCTCTCTAAAATGCTTTAATACGCAATAGAAAAAGATGCTGACACTTTTTGCCCACTCTCATAGTTGCACCCACAGGGCTCCTCTCAAGACCAGGGAGAAGAATTTTGGGCAGTGCACCTGGTCATCCATTGTATGTGAAAAGTAAAGTTGTCCAAGGTAAAGATATACATGGATTCCTAGACAGTGGAGAATGGTTTGGCTATCAGTCAGGGGCCTGGAAAAGTGAAGGTGTGCTGTTGACCTTTCCAGGTCAAAGCAAACCACTTCTGGTGTTCTGTACAAATTGGTATGAAGAAAAATGTATTAGCTAGGTTTATAATTGCCTATCAAGTGTTGGGGGCTGTGTTGATTTGCTCCGATAAAGATTCTACATATGAGGCAGAAGATGCAGTCAGAGTCACTACCTGATTAAGATTACAATATTCTTAGTCATTCTCTAAATCTATCCAAATGCTACATAAGTGAAACAGGTGATTTAAATGGGAATGTGCTAGGTATCACCAACCCCACATATTTTAAGTCTCTGATGGAGGCATAATATCTATAGTTCACCCATAGGTGCATATTACTTCTAATTTACTACCTTGGTAGGGAGGCAAAGTTCCAGAAGCTTTTATTTAGCCCTGCCTATCATAAATGGCCCTTACCCCATGGGACACAGAGCCAGTGCAGGTATTCTGGCAGTTACCAACTGTGTATCTTCCAATATTGCATTCAAGAACTGGGAAAATAACCACAGGAAGGGTCCATGGATCAATGCAACCACTGTGAGTTAGTTAAGTTTCTACTTGTCACCTGGCCACCATAAGTCCCCACTTTGACTTACTGGGCCTTGCTAGCATTTTACTTCCCCAGAAATTAGCATCAATACAGAGCCAGTATCTAGTAATACCCAAGAGGTTTTTTCCTTACTGCACATTTATTCTAGTAAATAGGCACCAGTTCCCACTGGGGAAGACTTGAGAGAAGATTTACTACTGTATATACTTGTGGCAACATTACTAGGTTCTTCCCAAGGGGACCCAGCTGCCCTTCAGTCAAGGAACTCTGAGTCTGTGCACTGGCTTAGGTCTGGAAGATGGGTGAATGGCCATGACTCTCCACTGTGGCAATTCCAATCAGGTTGTTGGCCACCAGATCTGGAGTTTGTATTGTTGTTGTTTTCTGCTATATGAATGCAGCAATATTCTAGTAGAATGCCCAACCCCTTCATTCATCATTACGCCATGATCACTTGGCTCCTGGGGGAGAACCCTGTGGACCAAAACATTCTGATTACCAGTCACCCTCCTACCCTTAACAGTAAAGTTTACTGAATGAACTTGAGCTGGTTCACAGCAAGCAGCCTGCTGGATTACTGCAGCAGCTTATAGGGGAGTGAGTACCCATGGGCCTCTGCCTACTATTAGGCACCACATCATCAGAGGAAAGAGAAAGAGAAAAAAAGCATGCCGGAACCAAAAAGAGAAGCCCCTTCCTCCCCTATGCTGTGCAGTATCCCTCCAGCACCCTCCATTGTTAAAGTCTAACATTGTACCAGATGGCAACGAAGAAATGATTACATAGTCCAGCTCCAAAATCACAAGGCAAAAAAAAGCGAAAACAAAAGTGGATTTGGAGCTAAGAGATAATAAGCTGATAACTAGCACATATGCTCACTGCTCTGAGACTTTGATCCCTTCCTTGATACCATGCCAAGGCAGTTCTGGCCTTACTGCCTCTTTCATTATGTGCCATCACTATTTCCAAGCTTCTGGGAGCCATCCAGCAGCATACTGAGCCTGGCTCCAAGTGCCCCAGCCAGAACATTAAATCCTGAATCACAGGTGAGTATATTCATTGTAACAAACTCTTGCCATATCTAACTCTATAGTCTACACTACCAGGCCATCACTCTCAAAACCCACTCCCAGGCTAATATGCCAGTATTTAATAGCCAGTTCCTGCAGCTCAGCTCCCTTCTCCTTCAGCAGGGCCAGCACTTCATCAGTTGGGATACAATATGTGACCAAAATTACTAGTCTAATGGCCCGGAAGGGAGGTGAGGGCAGACTCTGAGGACAGCATGTACTGTCTTGCAGTGCATTTGTTCCTTTTGCAACCTCTGCATAGTCTTTAGATGAGGGATAGGTGCTGCTATCCTCCAGCAAGAGGAAATGGTCTATTTCTGCCATCCCAGGGGGTTCAGGGGAATCTGGTGATGCAAAGGTCTCTGGTGCACCCAACTGTCCCCATCTCAAGTCTCAGGGTCTTACGCCTTCCCTATCAGGATCTTAACTTTCACATGAAAGAAGCTGCCAATGTAGTATTCCCTGAAGTTCTGCGGTTCTTACACTCAGATCCTGAGCTTTATCTTAAGCATGGTCCACCCTCTGGTTGCTGCACTGGAGGCCTTCAGACTTTCACATCATACTTTATTTTGATAATGAGCTTGTCATTTTCTCTCGTCAATGCATCAGTAAGCAACCAAAATCAACCAACTCTTCCACTACCCTTTTAATTACTGTCTCCCTCAAATCTCTCAAATACTAGAGATAGTGCATAAACCAGAACATTCTCTTCAATCTATGTTCCTATCTCAACCCACCACAGGTGAAAGTGTTAATATTTGCAAGGCTCTGATATGCCAAGCTACAACACTTCACCTATTACAGTGATGGTCCTTGTTGCCATCTTGCTGGTGAGTTATCCAACCTTAGAATCCCATCCTTAGAATCTGCTGCCTAGGACCAACTGTCTTAGGGAAGATTCAGGTAGAAGTGATTTATTAAGAAAAAGCCCTCTGGAAAAACTGTTAAGAGAACCGGGGGAGTAGGACAGGAAATGGGAGGAAACAAAGCAAGGCACTGTATTATCTGTCTATTGCTGCATAACAAATTTTCCCAACACTTTTCTTTTTAAAGACTGCTTTAGCTATTCAGGGTCTTTTGTGTTTCCATACAAATCTCAGAATTATTTGTTTGGTATTTTGATAGGGATTGCATTGAATCTGAAGGTTGCTTTGGGTAGTATGGACATTTTTATATACTGATTCTTCTAATCCATGAGGATAGTATATCTTTCCATTTGTTTGTGTCATCTTCAATTTCTTTTATCAATGTCGTATAGTGTTTCAAGTACAGGCCTTTTACCTCCTTGCTTAGATTTATTCTGGAAGATGTCTTATAGTTTTTCAATGTACAGGCCTTTTACCTCCTTGCTTAGATTTATTCTTTCTGATGAAATTGCAAATGGGATTGTTCTCTTAATTTCCCATATAGTTCATTTTTAGTGTATAGAAACACAACAGATTTCTGTATATTAATTTTGTATCCTCCAACTTCACTGAATTCTTTTATTAGTTCTAACATTTTTTTAGTGGCCTCTTAAGGATTTTCTATGTACAGTATCATGTCATCTGCAAACAGTGACAGTTTTACTTCTTCCTTTCCAAATTTGGATTCTGTTTATTTCTTTTTCCTGTCTGACTGCTGTAGCTACGACTTCCAATACAATTTTGAGTAAAATTGGTGAGAGTGGGTATCCTTGTCTTGCTCCTGATCTTAGAAGAAATGCTTTCAGCTTTTCACCATTAAGTGTAATGTTGACTGTAGGCTTGTCATATGTGGCCTTTATTATGCTGAGGTATGTTCCCTCTATACCCACTTTGTTGAGAGTTTTTATCATAAATGGATGTTGAATTTTAACAAAAGCTTTTTCTGCATCTATTGAGATGATCATATGGTTTTTATTCTTCAATTAGTTAATGTGGTGTATCACACTGATTGATTTGCAGATATTGAAAAATCCTTGCATCCCTGTGATAAATCCCACTTGATCATGATGTATGATCCTTTTAATGTACTGTTGGATTTGGTTTACTAATATTTTGTTGAGGATTTTTACATCTATGTTCGTCAATAATATTGGCCTATAATTTTCTTTTTTGTGATATCTTTGGTTTTGGTGTCAGGGTGATGCTGGCCTCATAAAATGAGTTTGGAAGTGTTCCTTCCTGTTCAATTTTTTTTAATAGTTTGATAAGGATAGATGCTGGCTCTTCACTAAATGTTTGGTAGAATTTACCTCTGAAGCCATCTGGTCCTGGGCTTCTGTTTCTTGGGAGTTTTTTTATTACTGATTCAATTTCTTTACTGGTAAACAATCTGTTCATATTTTCTAGTTCTTCCTGATTCAGTCTTGGGAGATTGTACATTTCTAGGAATTTATCTATTTCTTCTAGGTCATTCATTTTATTGGCATATAATTGCTCATATTAATCTCTTATGATTCTCTGTATTTCTGTGGTATTAGTATAACTTCTCCTCTTTCATTTCTGATTTTATTTATTTGGGCCCTCTCTCTTTTTTTCTTGATGAGTCTGGCTAAAGACTTATCAAATTTGTTTATCTTTTCAAAGATCCGGCTCATAGTTTCCTTGATCTTTTCTATTGTTTTTAGTCTCTATTTCATTTATTTCTGCTCTGATATTTATTATTTCTTTCCTTCTACTAACTTGGGGTTTTGTTGGTTTTTCTTTTCTAGTTCCTTCAGGTGTAAGGTTAGATTGTTTATTTGAGATATTTCTTATTTCCTGAGGTATGTATCACTATAAACTTCCCTCTTAGAGCTGCTTTTGCTGTTTCTCATAGATGTTGGATCATTGTGTTTCCATTTTCATTTGTCTCCAGGTATTTTTTTTATTTCCTTTTTGATTTCTTCATTGACCAATTGGTTGTTTAGTAGCATATTGCTTAGTCTCCATGTGTTTGTGTTTTTTGCAGTTTTTTTCTCATAGTTGATTTCTAGTCTCTTGCTACTGTGATCAGAAAAGATGCTTGATATGATTTCAGTCTTCTTAAATTCATTGAGACTTGTTTTGTGGCCGAGCATGCAATATACCCTGGAGAATGTTCCATTTGTACTTGAGAAGAATACGTACTCTGCTGCTTTTGGTTGGAATGTTTTTTATATATATATATATTCCATCTGGCCTGATTTGTCATTTGAGGTCAGTGTTTCCTTATTGATTTTCTGTCTGGATGATCTGTCCACTGATGTAAGAGGAGTGTTAAAGTCCCCTACTATTATTGTGTTACTGTCAGTTTCTCCCTTTATGTTTGTTAATATCTGCTTTATGTATTTAGGTTTTTTGTTTTAAAGTCTATTTTGTCTGATATAAGTATTGCTATGCCAACTTTCTTTTTGTTTCCATCTGCATGAAATATCTTCTTCCATCCCCTCACTTTCAATCTGTATGTCTTTAGATCTGAAGTGAGTCTCTTGTAGGCAGCATATATATCGGTTTTGCTTTTTATCCATTCAACCATTCTATGCCTTTTAATTGAAGCATTTAGTCCATTTACATTTAAAGTAATTATTGCCATTTTGTTAATTGTTTTCTGGTTGTTTTTGTAGTTCTCTTCTGTTCCTTTCTTCTTCTTTTGCTCTCTTCCCTTGTGATTTGATGACTACCTTTAGTGTTATGTTTGGATTCCTTTCTCCTTTTTGTGTGTGTATCTATTATAGGTTTTTGGTTTCTGGTTACCATGAGATTCATATATAACAATAATATATATTTTAAGTTGATGATCACTTACGCTCAAACACATTTTAACAACCCTGCATTTTTACTCCCCCCAAAACATTTAATGTTTTGACATCATATTTTACCTCTTTTTGTTTTATGTATTGTGGGTATAGATGATTTTACTACTTCTGTCTTTTAATCTTCCTACCAGCTATGTAAGTGTTTCATCTACTACTTTTATAATATGTTTGCCTTAACCAATGAGACTTTTCCTTTCATAATTTTCATATTTCTAGTTGTGGTCTTTTTTTTTCTGCTTAAAGAAGTCCCTTTAACATTTCTTGTAAGACCAGTTTAGTGGTGCTAAACTCTTTTAGTTTTTGCCTGTCTATAAAACTCTATCTCTCCTTCAAATCTGAATGAAAATCTTGCCAGCTAGAATATTATTGGTGGTAGGTTCTTTTCCTTTCATCATTTTGATGCAGTTGACCCTTGAACAACACAGGGGTTAGATGAGTCAACCCTCCTGCACAGTTGAAAATGCACATATAACTCTACAGTTGGCCCTCCATATCCATGGTTCTACATCCCTGAATTCAACCAACCATGGATCATGTAATACTGTAGTCTTTATTGAAAAACACTTGCTTATAAGTGAACCTCCACAGTTCGAACCCATGTTGTTCAAGGGTCTACTGTGTATTGTACCACTCCCTTCAGGTCTGAAAAGTTTCTGCTTTATGTAACTAGCTGCTTTTCTCTTGCTGCTCTTTAAGATTTTCTCTTTATATTCAATTTTTGCCATTTTAATTACAACGTATCTTGGTTTGGGCCTCTTTGGGTTCATCTTGTTTAGGACTCTCTGATTCCTGGACCTGGAATGTCTGTTTCCTTTCCCAGGACAGGGAAGTTTTCAGTTATTATTTCTTCAAGTAAGTTTTCTGCCCTTTTTTCTCTCTCTTCTTCTGGGACCCCTATAATGCAAATGTTAGTACACTTGATGTTTTCCCAGAGCGTTCTTAAACTGTCCTTTTGTTGTTGTTGTTGTTCAGCTTCACTGGTCTTTACTACTTGTCTTCCAGTTTGTTGACTATTCCTCTATATCATCTAATCTACTATTGATTCCTTCTAGGGTATTTTTAACTTCAGTTATTGTATTCTTCAGCTCTGTTTGGTTCTTCTTTATATTTTCTAACTCTCTGTTAAACCCTTCACCATGTGCATCCACTCTTCTCCCAAGTGCCTTGAGTATCTTCATGATTATTACCTTGAACTCTTTATCAGGTAGTTGCTTATCTTCACTTCACTTACTTCTTATTCTGATGTTTTGTCTTATTCCTTCACATGGAACATATTCTTCTGCCTCCTCGTCTTGCCTAATTCTCTGTGTTTATTTCTATGTATTAGGTAGGTTGGTCACATTTCCCAACATTTGAGAAGTGGCCTCATGTAGGAGATGTCCTATAGGCCCCAGCATCACACTCCCCTCCAGTCACCAGAGCTATATGCTCTAGGGGTACCCACTATGTGGGCTGTGTGGGTCTTTCTCCTGTGGCAGGACCAACTACTGTGGATGTGCTGGTAGGCAGGGCTGGCCCCCAGCCCAGTTGGCTGCCATGCCATGCCTTGTCTGGTGGCTGCCAGCCCACTGGTCAGTGAGGCCAGCTCCCAGCATAGCTGGCTACACAGCCTGGGGGTACCTGGGGCTGGTGCTGGTCTGCTGGTAGGCTGAACCAGGTCCCGGTGTGTGGCTGCAGGGCCCTGAAGTGGCGAGTTACCAAGGCTGGTGCTGCCTTCCTGATATACAGGGTTGGGTTCCAGCACAGCTGGCTGCAACTCAAGGGAGTCCTGGGGCTGGTGCCGGTTCCCAGGGTGGCTGACCATGGGGCCCGGGGTTAGTTAGAAATCTTTGATTTCAAGTAATGAGAACCCACTTTGGGGGCTGTTGAAAGGCTGCTGAACAACCTCTCATAGGACCCGGGACAGGCTCTTGGCTCAACATGGCTAATCCTGGAAACTGAGAACAGGAGACACACAGGAAATCTAGGGGCCACTCTTGCTCTCTCTGTTGCTGTCTGAGGTCAAGAGTCTTTCTTTTTCTTTCTAAATCCCTATCTTACTTTCCTCTCTGAGAACAGATTTTCTTTACCCACTCATCCACATGCACCTGACTTACCATTTCTGCTCTTCAATTCACCTTTCATGTGGAGAAAAGGGAACCTTCCTACTTGTTGGTAGGAATGTAAATTGGTACAGTCACTATGGAGAACAGTATGGAGGTTCCTTAAAAACTAAAAATAGAACTACCATATGATCCAGCAATCCCAGTCCTGGGCATATATCTGGAGAAAACCGTAATTCAAAAAGATACATACAATGTATCCCAATGTTCATCGCAGCACTATTTACAATAGCCAAGACATGGAAGCAACCTAAATGTCCATCAACAGATGAATGGATAAAGAAGATGTGGTATATATACACAATGGAATATTACTCAGCCATAAAAAAGAACGAAATAATGCCATTTGCAGCAACATTGGACCTAGAGATTAACATACTAAGTGAAGTAAGTCAGACAGAGAAATACAAATATCATATGATATCACTCATATGTGGAATCTAGTTTTTAAAAATTATACAAATGAACTTATTTATAAAACAGAAACAGACTTCAAAAACAAACTTATGGTTACCAAAGGTGGGGGGCTAAATCAGGAGCTTGGGATTAACATACACATACTACTATATATAAATAGATAACCAACAAGGACCTACTGTATAGCACAGGGAACTCTACTCAATATTCTGTAATAACCTATATGAGAAAAGAATCTGAAAAAGAATAAATATATGTATATGTATAACTGAATCACTGTGCTGTACACCTGAAACTAATACAACATTGTAAATCAACTATACTCCAATAAATTTTTTTTTAAAGTCGCCTTTCAGCCCTTAAGTGATTTTCTAGACCAGCTTTCTACAAATAGTTGGCTTAGTTTTTCCAAATTCCTGTAGTTACATAGAAGGAAATATTTCAAAATATTAATTTTAGTTATCTATAAGTGGTAGAATAGAGAATAGTTTTCTTTTTTACACTAGTCTGTGTTTTTTCAAATTTTTCTACAACAAACATGTATTACATTTATAATCAGCAAGGGAAAAAAATTGCTGGACTGGATTTTCTTTACCTCATCCCAATGTTCCATCACCAATACCTTCTTTCTTTATATCTCTACCTCACCCCTTCCTGCTAAATAATCTTTGGAAAGAGAAAGTATTGTTAGCATAACACACCTAAGCTAAGCAATGAGGGCCAGTCATTATCAGCAATGGAGAGTTTTTTTATCTTATATATTATTTGCTCTGAGGAATTTGAAGGACCTGAAAAGTCAAGTGCCATTTCTCCAGGATAAAGCTGGGACCCTGGAGGGAGGACTACCAATTTTGTGGGGCAGGAGAGGAAGGAAGGAGACCCACCCAAGGTGGACACTCTATATGGACTGTTGGGCAAATCTCTGGAGAAAGTAAAAAAATTGTTTGGCACCCTCCTGTGGACTTGGTGTGCAATCATGAATATGTAACAGTATGAGCTAGTCCTCCTCATATTGATATGTCAGATATTACAGGTGTAAATAAGGAATAGCAAACAAAACAAAACCACAGTCTGAGCAATCATATGATAAGTAACAAATGAGAGTTTCAAAAAAAAAAGTGTCAAGAAAGACATCTGATTTTCTCTTCTCCTATGTTCATTGTCTTCCCTCTTGTCTAGCTCTTACATAAGTATTTTAGAAGCCAAGAAAAAAATGCTAGTATATATATATATATATATATATATATATATACACATATATATATGTATATGTATATATATATATGTGTGTATATATATTTGTGTGTATATATAACATACATACAATAATGGGACACTTTTGAAATCACTGCTACCCTGTTAAGTCATATCTAGTCCTAGCTTGCACCCGTAGGCTGCAATGAACATCATCCTAGGCTACACATGTCACGTTTCAAATAAGCATCACAATAAAGGAGAGAACAAAACAGTTCACAATTGCTTACTTCTCAGTTTTTACTAAAAATTAAGGTTTCTAAGGGTTAAAAATTCTAATTAATATACGTACTTAAGACTACTAAAATTAATAAGGAAAACAATTTCATATGCAAGAAATTTTTTTAAAAGGTCTAAGAAATGGAAGACCCATTTTGTTAAGAAAAAGAAAATGATTTTGTCCTACAGCTGGTTATTTCTAAATGGGAAAGAAAAAAGGAGACAAATAAAATGGGCGTAGAAAGTTGTAAAAGGTTTGTGGAAAAAGGGATCTTTAGAAAGGAATTTTATGTGTGGTCAGGACTGGCTGAAATTGGATTAAATTTAATTAAGTAAATGAGTTTTAACTTCTCTGGAAAATAAATAAATAAATAAAAGTAAAGGAGAGGGCTTCCCTGGTGGCGCAGTGGTTGAGAATCTGCCTGCCAATGCAGGGGACACGGGTTCGAGCCCTGGTCTGGGAAGATCCCACATGCCGCGGAGCAACTAGGCCCGTGAGCCACAACTACTGAGCCTGCGCCTCTGGAGCCTGTGCTCCGCAACAAGAAAGGCCGCGATAGTGAGAGGCCCGCGCACCGCGATGAAGAGTGGTCCCCGCTTGCCGCAACTGGAGAAAGCCCTCGCACAGAAACAAAGACCCAACACAGCCAAAAATAAATAAATAAAATAAAGAATTTTAAAAATAATAATATAAATAAATAAATAAATAAAGGAGAGAATATTCCTCCGTCTTCTAACAGGACTACAAATAATCCTATCTGGACATGTCGGACCTTGCCCAATTTATTTTTAATATTAATAAAGAAAATTTTGACAATTTTCTTCATTCTGATATGACATAGTCTTGGTTCCAAAAATTCTTCCTGTGACTAACTTATCTCTCTCCTGTGGTCATGAAGCCCATTTCTCCTTGTTCTATTCTTTTTGTGGTGGAGAATAACAGCTGCTTACCATCTTCCCCAGAAGCCCTTCATTGTTAGAGCCCACCATGACATTGCCTATCCATTCTTCAAACGCCAAGTAATCCATGTTTTTTTGACCTCTCCTCATTCATTTCATTTTCCCATTCCAATCAAATTTATGGTTTCACTTTTAACCTACTCCAAGTTTTCTCCCTCTCCTAAACCATGGAACCAAATCAAATATGTGAACTTCTGGGTGATTTCTAAGCATTACACATTCCCTATTATAAATGAAAGAAACACAGAATTGTAAAGAGAATTCTTTGATGTCCTGGAATATATATGGCTATGCTGAAGCAAGCAGTAAGAATTGTCTCTTTTTAGCGCTGGACAAGTCAAAATAACAGGTTATGCCATTTGTGAAAGCTATTGATACTTGGTAAAATGGCGCCATCTAGTGCCCACATCTGCAAGAGAAGGATAGGAAGAAAACTGTAAATCAATTACAGTGCAAAATGACAACTCCAGAAACTAGCAGGGCCAAGGCAATTTAATAACAATAGGTCCATTGACTCTGGGGACCATAATTCTTAGTCTATTGACTGGGTCACTGGAGCAGCTTAACAACTAATATAGCCTTTTTCCAGAGAGAAACACACTGTTCTGAATGTGCTAGGTCCCACTGGAGGTTTACAAAGAGGAGTGAGGAGAAGAAAACCAGCACCTACTTCATGCCTGGCACTGCTGTAAGCATTTGCATCCCTTTTTATTTTTTTTATTTTTTCATGTAATCATGACATCCATCTTATGAGGCAAGTATTATCCCCATTTTACAGATGAGAAACGGAGGCCCAGAGAGGCCAAAATCTTACCCTTTGGATACACATCAGAGCAAGGCCTGACTCAAACCCACATTCTTTCCCTTGCACTGCCCCGACAGAGGATGTATAGGAAAGCTTCTCAGCTCCCTTTCCTATCCATCACTCTCCACAGGGAAGACCAGGGAGACGCTGCTGGTCCAGTGCCACCACCAGGGGGTCCTCCCTGTGATGTACAACTCTACTAAAAGGCACCAAAGGGGCAATCTGAAAACATGGGGCACAAGAGGACAAACACTGGGCTAGAGTAAGGACCGGGTAGCAAGAGCATTTCCTGTAGCCCAGTTGGAACATTAGTTTTTTGTCTTGCCATTATTTTTGTCTGCCTTTAAATCAGAAGCTCCTAGCTGCCAGGAGCTATACTCTTGATATGTCATAGTGTTGCTAAATAAATATTGACCCGTTGACTAATTTAAAGCACAATGAAAGTTCCTTGTTCGTCTCTTTTGTGACGACAAAGCTCCTGGCATTGATGCAGACAATCCAAAGAGGGAAGCCTGCATTTTTGGGAAAGAACAGAGGAATTCAACTGCTAGAACAAGGAAAAGCTGCCAGGGATTAAGTCCCTGTCAGACACAGCCAACGAGCATGACTGACTAACAGAGTCGCTCCCCAGGCTAACGAACCAGCACACGTACCAAAGGCAGAGAATAGACAGAAGGGGTCAAAGGTACCTGTTTTTCTGAAGGTTGGGCATTGTGTGAAGAAGTAGAGTATCTTTAGGATATGACATTTTCATTCATGTATGATATTACATTTTTAATTCAGCCATTAGGTCTCTTAGGTAAATGAATCAATGAGGCAATTAGAGAAAGTGTATAGGGGCTTCCCTGGTGGCGCAGTGGTTAAGAATCCGCCAGCCAATGCAGGGGACACGGGTTCGAGCCCTGGTCCAGGATGATCCAACATGCCGCAGAGCAACTAAGCCCGTGAGCCACAACTACTGAGCCTGCACTCTAGAGCCCCTGACCCACAACTACTGAGCCCACGTGCCACAACTACTGAAGCCCGCACGCCTAGAGCCTGTGCTCCACAAAGAGAAGCCACCGCAATGAAAAGCACGCGCACCGCAGCAAAGAGTAGCCCCTGCTCGCCGCAACTAGAGAAAGCCCATGCACAGCAACGAGGACCCAACACACCCAAAAATAAAAACAAATAAATAAATTAAAAGAAAAAACCAGCAATTATATAATCACAAAAAAGAGCAATGAGGAGCTC
Source organism: Eschrichtius robustus (assembly GCF_028021215.1). Taxonomy (NCBI): domain Eukaryota; kingdom Metazoa; phylum Chordata; class Mammalia; order Artiodactyla; family Eschrichtiidae; genus Eschrichtius; species Eschrichtius robustus. Next base: position 64,250,523 of record NC_090824.1, on the reverse strand, counting down.
CTGATATTACAAGGATAAAAATATGTAAGAAATACAATTAAGGGAATTCCCTGGCGGTCCAGTGGTTGGGACTCTGCGTTTCCATTGCAGGAGCCATGGGTTCGATCCCTGGTCAAGGAACTAAGATCCCTCAGGGCGTGTGATGCAGCCAAAAAAAAAAAAAAATTAAAAAGAATGGAAAATGCAGCGAGTTCCTTAAATTTTATGGGTAGTTTTTGTTGCTGTTTCCTAAAAGAAGCATCACTTGAAGTATAATTGCCTCCAGGAAAGTTTTCTTGAGAATTCTATTCTAACTAGAAAGATGAAACCAAAAAAAATTGAAAGGAATTTTATATTTCGTCTAACACATGTCCACACACACACACCCTCAATTTTGATGATCTGTAGGCAACTGTAAAATATTCTCAAAGAAAAGAAAACCTTAGCATGTTACATATTCCAGCCTAAGTTAAAGAAGTAAACTAGTATTCCGGAAGGGAGTTGACTGAGTATCTGAAGGCTTCCCAATGAGTCAATAACATCTTCCAATAGAATCCAAGCCGCTTCTCTTCTAGGATTGTCCTAGAATCTCTATACAGCAAACACTCATTATAACGCTGTGGGCCTTCCTCTCATGTTGCAGTGGGGCTGGGGGATAGACAAGTCTAGAACCTGGAGCCGTGCCTTTCAAGTGTGAAGGTAAGCTCATGGCTCCCATCAGTAGCACAGAAGGTTTGACAGGTTCCAGAGAAGTCAGCATCTGTGCTTATCTACCCATTCTCTCTTGGGCCAGGAGGGGGTTTCTGTAAAAAAAAAACACACAAATTCACCAAATCCCCACCTACGCTGTGGGGTGCGCTCTATTGCCTGGGAATACAGCTTTGCCAACCAGCCCAAAGTAGGGTGCAAATGGCTGATGGGGAAGGACAAAGGGAATACTACCGTGTGCAAAGACACTGAGGTATGAGAACAGGTTTTTTCAGGCAAAAGCAAATGGTTCAAAAGAATTGGCACAAAGGGTGTGATCGTGGGGAGAGATGACACTGAAAAGGTAGGCGAGGGACAGATTATGAAAAGTCTTACATGAGTGCTAAGGAAGTATATACTTTATACTTCAGATGGGTGTTTCTCAGATATAAGTAGTGTAAAAGGAAAAAGATTCTCACAGATCCTGTCTTGGTTTCAATTCTCTTTAAATATCATGGCAGAGACTGTTTATAATTCCCTTATATTCATTCTCCCCATCTTCCTTTTAGTTGATAGAATTCCTCAGATTTTACCTGGAGCCTACATTTTCCAGCCTCCCTTGCAACTGAGTATGGTCACACGACCACGTTCTGGCCAGTGAGAAGTAAGTGGAGAGGAAGGTCTACAACTTCTGTGTCCTGTTCTCATAACGAAGCTGCTTGCCCTTTACTTCCTCTCGACTCCTTCCCACAGGCTGGAAATCCAAAGAAGTGGTGACAAACCAGCTCCAACCACGCGAATGAAGGCAATTCTCCTGGACCTCGCTGCTCACACGTGGTCTGTGCGACCAGCAGCAGCAAACTCACCTGGGAGTTTGTGGAAGTGCAGGATCTCAGCCCGCATCACACCTACTGAAGTTGATTCTGCAGTTAAGTAAGATCTCCAGGGAATTCCCTGGTGGTCCAGTGGTTAGGACTCCGTGCTTTCACTGCCGAGGGCCAGGGTTCAATCCCTGGTTGGGGAACTAAGATCCCTCAAACCGAGCGGCATAGCCAAAAAAAAAAAAAAAAGTTTATCTCCAGGTGATTCATATTCACAGTAAATTTTGAGAAGCACCAATCTAGGAGAAGGCAGGGGAGTGAACTAGTAGGAACCTGGGTCTCCAGATAATGCTACACTACTGGACCACTTACTAGCTCAGATGTTTATGAGAGAGTGGACCTTCTACATTTGTTTAAGCCACCTTTTTAACCTCTGTTTGATCCAATATTCAAACTATAGTAAATACATACAAATGTAAAACACAGTATGAATACCCATCCTTATAGATTTTTTTTTCATTTATTTATTTATTTGGTTGCACCAGGTCTTAGTTGCGGCAGGCGGGCTTCTTAGTTGTGGCATGTGAACTCTTAATTGCGGCATGCATGTGGGATCCCTGACCACATGCATCCCTGACCACATGGGATCCCGGGCCCCCTGCAATGGGAGCGCAGAGTCCTATCCACTGTGCCACCAGGGAAGTCCCATCCTTATAGATTTCTTTTTTTAATATAAGTGTATTTGTGTATTCCTTTTGCAACCGCACACCTCGGATGGGACTCGAACCCAACTGCACTTCGGATGAAACTCGAACCCACAATCTTCCAACTGAAACAACACAACTTGTCTCAGGACTTAATGAAGCTCAGGTTCTTTATTTCTCAGCACAGAAGGAATTCAGCAAGAGGCAAAGTGATAGGTCAGAAGTAGATTTATCAATATCCTTTGTAAAGAGGTTGCAGGAAAATGGGAGAGGATGGTCATGTCCCAGGTCTCTGGCGAGTTCCTGGGATGGGCCACCCAGTGAGGGTCCTTGGCTTCACACAGGAAAGAATTCAAGAGCGAGCCATTGTAAAGTGAAGCAGAGTTACACATTCCATAGGCAGAGTGCAGCCTGTCTCAGAAGGCGAGAGTGGCCCAAAACATGGAGTGGTTAGTTTTTATGGGCTGGGTAATTTCATAGGCTAATGAGTGGGAGGATTACTTCAATTATTTGGTGGGAAGGGGCAGGGATTTCCAGGAATTTGCAGCACTGCCCACTCTTTGGCCTTTTATGGTCGGCCTTGGAACTGTTATGGTGCCTGTGGGTGTGTCATTTAGCATATGCTAATGTATTATAAGGAGCATATAATGAGGCTCAAGGTCTACTGGAAGTCGAATCTTCCACCGTCTTGGGCTTAATTGGTTCTAACCAGTTTTTGTCATATCCTCAACAGCTATGTCATTCTTTTAAAGGTTGTGCCCTGACCCCTTCCCTCGTGTCTCACTTTGACTTTATTCAGTACCGGCACCACTACTAAATCACATATACTATAGTGGTTTTATTGAGTAGTTGAGCTGATTATATGCTGGTCCAGAGCCACAAAACTTTTTTAAAAAATTATAAATGAAATAAAAACTATAAAACCAATAAAAATCCAAATGAACAATTGTTTTAATATAACGAAATGAATGAAGTTTTCCTGCTGGAACAAAAATCACTCTTCACAATATGGCAATGGTACTGATGCTTTCTGACAAATGCTTCTGAGTTTGGCAGATCTGTACTACCATGTGTTTTGTGACAACTCAATTCTCTTACCACTTTTCTCTATTTGAAGTACTGTCAACAATCAATAGCACCAAATGCCATGTCATTTGACTTCACTTGGCCTAAGTGCATTGCTTATATATTAAGTTACCTCTGTTCTTTTCGCATTTACCCAGGACAATTCAAGAAGCACTACTTAACACCAGTAATTTTATAAATACAATTGCAAACACAATTTATAACATAAGATTGTCACTCAAACCTAGAGAAATAAAACTTATATTTACACGCAAAAAAAAACTCTACCCAAATGTCCACAGCAGCTCTAATTGTAATAGCCCAAAACTGGAAATGACCCAAATATCTTTCAACAGGCAAATGGATAAACAAACTGCAGTACAGTATATCACACAATGGAATACTCCTCAGCAGTAAAAAGAAACATATTGATACATATAACAACTTGAGTGGATCACAAATGCATTATGCTAAGTGAAAAAAATCTCCAAAGTTTATATACTGTATGATTCCATTTATATAACATCCTTGAAATGACAAGTTATAAAGAACAGATCAGTAGTTGTAAGGGGTTAGGTTAGGAGGAGAGTATGACTGACTATAAAGGGGTAATGTCAGAGTTTCTTTCTGGCAATGGAATAATTTTGTATCCTGGATGTATCGGTGTTTACACAAATCTACACATGTGATAATATTTCGTAGAATTATATACCCAAAGGAAAAGAGTGCACATAAAAACTGGTGAAATCTGAATAAAGTCTGTAATTGAGTTAATACCAATGTCAATTTCCTGGTTTGATAATGTACTGTGATTTATGTAAGATGTTATCATTAGGGGAAGTGGAATATAGAGTATATGGAAACTCACTGTACTGTTTTTGTCACCTCTCCTAAGCCTAAAAGTATTTCAAAATCAATTTTTTTTATTGTAACCTAATAACAAAGGCCCAGACAGAACATCTTTTGAGCTTTTGCATTTTAGCATGACTCAGGCGTGACAGGTATCAAAGGAATACCCAGAGAAAGAAGAATTTAGAAAAGGAAAGAGGGACTTCTCTCGTGGCACAGTGGTTAAAAATCCGCCTGCCAACGCACTGGACACGGGTTCGAGCCCTGGTCCAGGAAGATCCCACATACCGTGGAGCAACTACGCCTGTGCGCCACAACTACTGAGCCTGCACTCTGGAGCCCGTGAGCCACAACTACTGAGCCCGCCAGCCTAGAGCCTGTGCTCCGCAACAAGAGAAGCCACCTCAATGAGAAGCCCGCGCACCGCAACAAAGAGTAGCCCCTGCTCGACACAGCTGGAGAAAGCCCGCGTGCAGCAACAAAGACCCAACACAGCCAAAAATGAATAAATAAATGAATGAATCTATAAAAAAAAAAAAAAAAGAAAGAAAGAAAAGGAAAGAAAAGAAAAATTCACCTCCAAAGAGAGCAAGGGAATCAGACTTCAGAAGGACTGGTTCATCAAATAAAAAACATAACAAGGACTTAAAGGAAAAAATACACAATATTACCAAGGTTACAAAGCTCACGTCAGTCCCTTCATGATGAGAAAGCAGCAACTTGCTCACATGACAGCTATACTTATAATGCTCCTGACTATCTCCAGCCAACAACACAGCAAAAATTGGAGATAAAACTATTTTTGTTTGGGAGCCCAGGTTTATGGGAAATATTCAATGTTTTATAACTTGGGGGATCAGACCAGTCAGGGTACTCTGTCACTTCCGATTTATCTCAGGGTGCAAAGTTTGCTGTTCATGTTTTTGTTTTTTACTGTGGTAGGTGAAGAGTTTAGACATATTGGAGGCAGAGCAGGTTTTGCTTTTATGCAGACACCTGTGATCTGCCAAAAGCACCTGCACTTTATTTAACTCCTGGCATCTCAGTGACCAGGACAGACTGCTTTTCCCCACCACCTGCTGTGACCACACTGGGCTGAGGCTGTGTCTGCTGTTTCCCACAGAATATCAGCACTTGAAAGATGTGAGATATATATATATATACATAGTACATATATATAATATATGTATAATGGAATATTACGCAGCCACAAAAAAGAATGAAATAACGCCATTTGCAGCAACATGGATGGACCTGGAGATTATCATACTAAGTGAAGTTAAGTCAGACAGAGAAAGACAAATGTCATATGATGTCACTTATATGTGGAATCTAAAAAAAAATGATACAAATGAACTTATTTACAAAACAGAAACAGACTCACAGACATAGAAAACAAACTTATGGTTACCAAAAGAGAAAGGTGGGGAGGGATAAATTGGGAATTTGGGATTAACAGACACACACAACTATATATAAAATGGATAAACTACAAGGACCTACCGAATAGCACAGAGAACTACATTGAATATCTTGTAATAACCTATAACAAAAAAGAACACATAGGTAGGTAGGTAGATAGATAGATATATTCAGTGTATAACTGAATCACTTTGCTGTACACTTGAAACAATATAAGTCAACTCTTCTTCAATAAACTTTTTGAAAATTTAAAAATAAAAAAGTAAAAAAAATATATTAGCACTTGAGAAATCATGAAGAATGCAGCCAGCACACTACAGGACTTGGTGACTCTTCCAGGTAAAGTCTAGAACAAATTATTTAATGAATAAATTGTGAGAACTTAGAAAGCAGCTAACATCCATATGGTTATGTGATAGGCACTGTACCAAGTGCTTTCCATATGTCATCTCATCTCATCCTCACCACATGCAGTAGGCATTGCTCTCACTTAGTAATGGAGCTGGGACTTGAACGCAGGGAGCTCTAATTCCAGAGTCCACATTCTTAACCAGAATACTATGCCCCCTTATACAAAAGGATGCAGTAATTGCTGGGAACCAGCTTGGATTTACTAAGAACAAGCCACGCCTAATTTTAAATGGAACTCTAAAGTTCCAAGTTCCTCTTTAAATGGAACTTCTAAACTAACAGACCTGAGAAATAGGATAGACCTGATTTCAGCAAAGAATTGACAAGATTTTTATTATTGAGAATAACTCGTTTGAGAAGGGATTTTTTTTTTTTTTTTAATTTGGTTACGCTGCGTCTTAGTTGCGGCTCGAGGGCTCCTTAGTCGCAGCTCGAGGGCTCCTTAGTCGCAGCTCGAGGGCTCCTTTGTTGTGGCATGCAAACTCTTAGTTGTGGCATGCGTGTGGGATCTAGTTCCCTGACCAGGGATTGAACCCGGGCCCTCTGCATTGGAAGTGCAAAGTCTTAACCACTGGACCACCTGGGAAGTTCCTTGAGATGGGATCTTGAAGTGAGGCCACAAGAGACGGGGACAATCACATGTCGGGATGTGATAGTAGAAACTGAAGCTTTATGTGAAGGGTGGCAGGGCATGGATTTTTTTTTTTTTAGATGAAGGGTTTCTATGTATCTTGTGAATTTTTTCCTACACGTGAACCTAATCAATGAAACCCTCCTTCACACCCAGTCCCCAGTTTGTTACACCCCAACTAATCCTGTCCTCTTACAGATGGCCTGGAGTGCCTTGTGAGACTATTCCACCAGGGGGCAGCAGAGAGCAGCAGGCTGCTCCAGACTTAGAGGCTGTCCCCCGGGGCAAGCTCAGCCCTCAGTCAAGGGCACCCAGGCTGGGCTCAGAATCTCAGACTGTGCAAACACAGAGCTTCCAAAACTGCCCCTTCTTAGCCTCACCTGCATACTGCCTAGGCAAATGGCTGGAGAGAAGAGGAAACAGGAAAAAGAAATTTAATACTAGCAAATCTGGGGGGGTCAGGGGGAGAGGCGAGGGCGTCATCTGCTTTAACACAACTTGTTTTTCAGGTCCTGAAAAGCTGCACCCTTTTCAACTTTGCTTCACGTCCACGACTAACGGGGTTTTAAATGTAGATTTCACACAGATAGATGTATCTTAAGAGATTTGCCTCAGAAGTCTCCTCTTGTCTCTCAGACCTGAAAGCTCAGAGAGAAGCAAGTAGGCTATGGAGCCTGAAAGTGGGGTTTCCTTCCTGCCCTCCCAAACTCTAAGGACCACTGAAAGATTTTTTATAACTACAGATTCCCGGGACCCACCCCCTCCACGAAGCACCACAATTTTGAGAATCCTGAGATTTAATAACTGTTGACACCTGAGCATCGGACGATAGTGTGTGAGTTGAAAGACCCAAGGATTCCAGGTCACTATTACATCGGCGAACAATACAAGGCCCAGAATGAGGGCTCTGACCTACTAGGAGCCCAGGTTTGAATACAATGGATGATCCCACTTTTACAAGAAAACTTCCTAGGACCAGGGAGCAAGGTCTCCCTTCAAACTCTACTACATGGGTACAGACTTCAGTTTGCCAAGACCACAATTTGTCATTGTAACAGGTACCTGGGAAACTTTACTTATATTGGGGTTTAAAAATGGCTGGGGAAGCAATCCCGCTACTGGGCATATACCCTGAGAAAACCATAGGTCAAAAAGAGTCATGTACCAAAATGTTCATAGCAGCTCTATTTACAATAGCCAGGACATGGAAGCAACCTAAATGTCCATCGACAGATGAATGGATAAAGAAAATGTGGCACATATATACAATGGAATATTACTCAGCCATAAAAAGAAATGAAATGGAGGTATTTGTAATGAGGTGGATGGAGTTAGAGTCTGTCATACAGAGTGAAGTAAGTCAGAAAGAGAAAAACAAATACAGTATGCTAACACATATATACGGAATCTAAGGGAAAAAAAAAAAAGGCCATGAAGAACCTAGTGGCAAGACGGGAATAAAGACACAGACCTACTAGAGAATGGACTTGAGGATATGGGGAGGGGGTGGGGTGAGATGTGACAGGGTAAGAGAGTGTCATGGACATATATACACTACCAAATGTAAAATAGATAACTAGTGGGAAGCAGCCGCATAGCACAGGGAGATCAGCTCGGTGCTTTGTGACCACCTAGAGGGGTGGGATGGGGAGGGTCGGAGGGAGGGAGATGCAAGAGGGAAGAGAAATGGGAACATATTGTATATGTATAACTGATTCACTTTGTTATAAAGCAGAAGCTAACACACTATTGTAAGGCAATTATACTTCAATAAAGATGTTTAAAAAAAAAAAAAAAAATGGCTGGGGAGTGACCTGCATATAACCTAGCTAACTGCAGTTTTCCTCTTTTTTGTAGATCAGCCTCATGCAACCCTCATGGGGGATCTAGCAAGCGTAACTCCAGAGGCCCTCCCAGTGAAAAGGCACTAACCACCCCCTCACATTCCTCTTCCCCTCCCCCTCCCAACCAAAATTCCCTTAGTCCAACCCAAAACAGTCACCTTTGATTAAAAGGTAGTTCTCTAAGGAAAGGTGATGGCCCGAGTTAAAACTACTGCCTCTGGCAATTCAAAGTCTCTAGAAGTTAAAATTAACACCACAAGAGCAATTAACCCAGTTCAGGTGACCCACGGGAATTTGGCTCTTTTTCAGTTATCTGAGGTAACTCAGTCCCTGTATAGGAAAAAAAAAAAAAAAAATCCATGAACTAAAATCCATAATCTCCAACATTCCCAATTTTCTGATATTAATTAAGACTCTCTATCAGTCCATACCTTGATTAGAAGGAAAGTAAGTATGAAGGCCAAACTAAAGAAGTCTTTCCGCTTTAATCTTTCCATGGATTTAATTTTAGACAATGCCCAGAAGTCCTTGGATATGTCTATTCCAATGTCTGAGAGAGACAATGTCTTAGAATAGACAATGTGTCTATTCCAATGTCTTAGGATACTAAGAAGTCCTCCTCTGCCAATCTGACCGACCAACAGTCCAGAAGGATTCTTCTGGCGCATTTTCCCAACAACCTCCCCTCATCATGGACACCAAGGGGAAGTTGTACAACATTATTCAAATCTAGTCTTTAAAACAAAAGTGGCCGTAGGCCTCTGGGCTCGCATCAACAGACACAGCCCAAAGCCCCCAACACTAAAAGTGTGAGGGCCTCCAGGGCCATCACATATGGGAACTCATGACTCCTCCCAGCTCAAAGCTCCACAGAGTTTCTGATGCATAGAAAGCACTTGGGATGGGGGTACTGGGGAGCCTCTAGAGCCTTTTGTGGCCTTCAGGCATGTAAGAGCTGTGCCGGGGAGGCTTGAGACTCTTCAAAACAAACCATTTAAGACCCTAAAGTCCCCTCACTAAGAATCTTTTCTGGTATAATTCTTGCCAACTAAATTTCCCACTCATCCTGTCTCTTTGTCCAGTTAGTTCCCAAATGAATCATTTATATCGGCCCATCTGGGGGGAATATCCTGATGACACTCTCATTGAATGGTCACTGGGTGCCCTCAGATATTTTCTTGGTTCTCGCTCCAATACTGCAGGCTGAGCCTTGGCCGTACAGTCTTCCCGTAACAGGAACCAAGACATGCTCAGCGTCCAGCTGACTACTTGGTGAGCATTCCCTTCCCTGCCTCAGATGGACCAGAGTAGGAAGCCCATAAATCTTGCCATTAAGGATCAGCCTACTACACCTCATCCCAGCTCAGATTAATTAGGTCTGCCTAATGGGTGATACTAATAAATCAGGAAGTGGAGAATCACAAAACTTTTTAGACCCAAAAGGAATTAGTTGCATTTTTTTTCTGACCCTGAGAGTATTTTGGAATCTGCTCTTCAATGCTTTAGAAGTCCTGGAACGTGGCAGAATAAGGACATAAATGCAAGGGTCCTGATCACCAACCCAGGCTCCCATATCACCTATAGATTACTACAGATCTAGTTTGGGGAAAATGATTTACCCAGGTCCAGGATTTCTGGCCTTTTCCTTATCCTGCTTTCTGATAGATAATTGTGATAAAGAAAACATAATTTTAGCATAATTTATCAGCTAACAAAAGTGGAACCACTTCTAAGCTGCTTGTGGGTATTTCATTCATTCATTCATTCTTTCTTTCTTTCTTTCTTTCCCTGGTTCAAAAATATCTATATGCCAGGCTCTCTCCCAGGCTCTGAAAAAACACTAGAGAGTGGGCAGGCCCCTGCCCAAAGCTTCATGTCCTAGTGGAGGAATCTGGACAAATAAATGTGCAATAATAATAGAGCAAGATAACCTGGTGATGAAGGAAATCCAAAGAGCACACAGTAAGGTGTTCTTACCCAGGCCAGTGGGTCAAGGGTGAAGAGGAATCAACTGGGGAAAGAAGGATTCTGGAAATGGGGAAGGACATGTGAAAGAGAACCAGGGAAAAGGACACGGTTGAGTGGGGACCGGGATGTGGTCCCAAGGAGCTGGAACAAGCACCAGATGAGAGGCTAGAGAAACAGACAGGGGTCTGGATGGTGCCTCGAGAAGGAGATAGGACTTAATCCTAAAGGCAACTGAAGCTATCAAAGGGCTTGAAACACTCGCTCATTCATTCTAGGGGCCTGACAGACAGAAAACAATTCCGAATGTGATGAGCACTCTCAAGAAAGCAGCACAGAGGACAGAGAAATGGGTGCCTGGGGAGTGGCTGCTATGGGACAATGACACGATCCATGGTATCTCCACTTCAGAAGTCCGGCTGCTGTGGAAAACCAATCAGGAGTCTACTGCTTAATTCAGAGAGAAAAATCGATATTGAAAAGATCATTTCCCAAAGGAATGTTCTCCGGGTATAAGCTGCATGAACAAAAGTAGGGAAATCATGATCCCAATTCATTTTTCAACAAAATCTAATCATCTTAAATAACAGAAATTGTGGGAAGAGCATTGCAAGTGAATTTCATGTGTATCTTTAACAAGGGGGTTGGTATTTTTTATTATTTTAAAAATCAACTTTCCTTTGCTTATCTACATTATTGAAGCTGATTTTTTTTTTTTTTTGGCCGTGCCATGTGGCTTGCAGGATCTTAGTTCCCTGACCAGGGATCAAACCCAGGCCCCCGGCAGTGAAACTGATATTTTAGACTGAGTTGACGGTAATTCTTTATCCCCTAAGTTTCCTTGTAAGGCAGACAATATGATTAGCGTTAAACAAAAGTCTTATCATTCCTACAAGCAACCTTCTGAGAATTAAAACAATGTAAACTTCTTTTCTGGAGCATTTTCTCTCCTGCCTATCAGCAGATTGTATGCACTGAAACCAGCACTGACTTTTCTACATCAGGCGGGCTACCTCACCTCCATGCCCATCCCACCTCCTGCTTTGATTAACTGCTGCCGAGAAAAAGAAAATCCTGTCAAAGTAGTGACATCACAGATACAAGGGCAGAAACAGCATTAACCCCTTTATTGACCTCTGAGATCTGAGGGCAATTAAATTTTTTCTCTTGTTGACAGCGAGGAAGACCAAAACTAGCAAAATCATTTCATCTTGCATGCCAACGCTGATTGCTGCGTGGGGGCTGCCTGAAGCATCGTGCTGGGAAAGGGTTGAGGGTTGAGGGTTTGGCGAGACAACTCAGGTGCTCTGGTAATGACTGCTGTGAACATGGAGGGTACCTCTGACCCAGAAGATAAGAATTTGCCCTCCAGGAGGTAAGCCCTACTTCCAGTCTACCCTGAGGCAAGTACATCTGGCAGAATTAATTAGAATCATTCGGCAAGGATGGGCAGAAATGGGGAAGGACATGTGAAAGAGAACCAGGGCAAAGGACACGGTTCAGTGGGGACCGGAATGTGGTCCCAAGGGGTCTAGAACAAGCACCAGATGAGAGGCTAGAGAAATAGACAGGGGAGAAAACAGAGCAGGGCAGAAAAGGAATGATTCTCGTGGCAAGGACTATTTTCCCGAAGCTCTTTGCTAAGTCTGGATAACTGATTTTATGTTTTTAAGTAGATGGGGTTATTAAATCCCAGCGAGGGAGAACCCTGCTGTCTTATAGCTAAAACATGGAAAAATCCTGCAGAAGTTACGATTCGATAGATTGGAGCTGTACACTTAAGGTTTGTGTACTTTTGCGCACATATAACTCACTTTTTAAAACTTAAATTAAAAATAATCCACGCAATGCTGATCAGCCTATGATGGAGTCACCACAGTTACCAGGGTTTTGGTGGTAGTGGCACTCACGTCTCTGTCTCCAATGTCCCGTCCAGTGCCTGGCACTAGTAAGCAACCAATAAATGCGTTGAATAAACAAATAAAATGCTCTACAGGGGAATTCTTTTAATGGTTAAAATAACCAATAACACATGCTTTTGCATTTTATTCCGGTCCAAATTCTTTCTTCTGGACAACAAGGTACAAAGTCTTAAGGGTCTCAAAATAGTCCAAAAGCCTTGAGCACGTTCAATGTTTCATTTCTGAGAAAAACTGTTACCTTCCCCATAGCCATCTAAGTCATGCAGTGCACATGTTTGCTTCTTTGTCTGATTGGGCCTCCCAGCATCCATTTCCCCAGCTTTGTTTTCCCGGTTTTCCCCCAGAGAGCCCACCCACTCTCAGTCCCCAGCTGCCCAGGTGAAGTTCACTCCACTGCCCAGCCCCACGGTGAGTGCGTGGCCCACCTCAAGCCAATTAGCCTAGCACATTCTCTTGGCCACAATAATTTCCTCAGTGGAGGAAATTATTTGCTAGGCTCATGGCAATGAGAAGCATTCTCTTATCCTCCTCAAGACTGTGTCAAAAAGATGGGAAGCTGAAGATTCCAGGGACCATTACACAGAGCCTTAGGCGGGGCCAGAGAGGAGTAGCAGAGCCAAGAGGGGCATTCTGCGAGCATCACCTGAGTCCTGACTCAAGTCTCACCTGAAGTTGCTTTACCTGTAGCCTTCTCAGTGACGAGAGCCAATGAATTCTTTTGCTTTGTGTTTCTTTTGTTTAAGCTAGTTTGTTTGGGGTTTGGGGTCACTCACAATAAGAAGATTCCTAACCTGTGTGTCTTCCACCAAGCAAATGTGAATGAGGACATAAGTCTGACTTCTCCATCTTCAACAAAGTATTGGTAGGCAGCATTTAAGGCACACAGGGATGCTTTACTCCAAAAATTGAATGATCAGCATCCTGACAAACCTGGGAGAGTTCAACTGTGACATTATCTAGAGGTTCCCTTAGTTATCTGACAGGTGAAAAGCACCATTCTCAGAGTGTCTGAAGTGAACTACATCAAAGGTGTCACAAATGCAGGGTAAAATGGTTGACAACAGTGATCTAAAGGGCATATTTATTATCCTTCTCTCCAGGTTAAATCAGATGCTCAGAAAGCACTAACCTGACCTCAATTATTTGTTCTCCTTAAAGGAATTGACTGATTAAATCTCCATATTGGGTTAAGACTTCACATAATGGCCTTGGCTTTTGTAGAGAAAAGAGGAAAAGGAGGGTCAATCCACAAAGGAAATTGTGACAGAAGGTGAAAAATGGTCCATGAGAACAGAGTAAATAATCCTAAAGAAGGAAAAAAGTTTCAGGATTCAGGTATAAGAAGCCAAGTACCACCCCTACATTATCCATAGAAAAAGGAAAGCCATAACAAGACTGTTACAATGTCTCTCCTGTTATTTTTCTTGTCTGCCTTGAGTTGAAGAAGTGGGGCTGATTTCACGGAACTGAGGGCTGTGGGCCTTCAGGACTTGGACTGAACTCCCAGGTTGCTTGGTGGTCATATCCACCTGTTGCTACAAACAGAATCCCCTGAACAACAGGCCTGCACATGTGGGGGGGCCTCTTCCCAGGTGACACTACCAGGCTGCTGATTCTTCCATCTGACAGGGCTATGAAGTGCTTAAAGACATAGGGCATGTGTGTTTCTGGGCCACAGCCCGACTGCAGGAAGAGACCCTACAAGGCTGGAACCCAAGCCTCAAGGCAGAATTAGAAGCAACTGAGGGACTTCCTTGGTGGTCCAACGGTTAAGACTCCGTGCTCCCAATGCACAGGCACAGGGTTCGATCCCTGGTCAGGGAACTAAGATCACTGTGCTGCTTGGCCAAAATAAATTTAAAAATAAAAGAATCCCCACTAAAAATAAACTCACAATTTAAAAACCAATAATAATAAAACATACGAGAGTCAGTAGATACAACAGAGGTAAGAGAACCTGAAACAACAAATATATTCTTATGGGACTTAACTGGTAATCCAGTGGCTAAGACTTCGTGCTCCCAACGCAAGGGGCCTGGGTTCGATCCCTGGTCAGGGAACTAGATCCACATGCCACAACTAAGAGTTTGCCTGCCCCAACTAAAAGATCCTGCATGCCACTGCTAAGGCCCAGTGCAGGTCTCATTTATTCATTCATTCATTTATTTATGGCTGTGTTGAGTCTTCGTTGCTGTGAGTGGGCTTTCTCTAGTTGCAGCGAGCGGGGGCTACTCTTCGTTGCAGTGTGCGGGCTTCTCATTGTAGTGGCTTCTCTTGTTGCAGAGCACAGGCTCTAGGTGTACGGGCTTCAGTAGTTGTGGCACGCAGGCTTCAGTAGTTGTGGTACATGGGCTCAGTAGTTGTGGCTCACAGGCTCTAGAGCACAGGCTTAGTAGTTGTGGTGCACGGGCTTAGTTGCTCCACGGCATGTGGGATCTTCCCGGACCAGGGATCGAACCTGCGTCCCCTGCATTGGCAGGCGGATTCCCAACCACTGCACCACCAGGGAAGTCCTTATTTATTTATTAAATAAATATTTTTAAAAATAAAATAAAAGCTAGAGAAGAAATATATTCTTAAATATTAAATAAATAAAAGGAGAATAAATACCAAGATGAAGAAGCGGAAGCTTGGAGGGATTCTGTAACTAAGGCAGCTGTGCACAGCTATGCAGTGCAGAGCCAGGATTTGGAGCCCAACTGTGGACCTCAGGGCCGCGCCCCTACTCTCTACGCCACCATCAAACCTTAACTGTTCGTAAGTAGAGCACACAAACCAACCCCTGCAGGACTGCGGGAGCATTCCTCTAGACTGGTTATCGACGTTTCCCCTTGACCATGTCTGTAGGAGGGTGGTGGGTTCAGTTACTTACTGAGGAGAATCTTGATCATGGGTGTTTACAGATAAGCAGGGTGTGCACAAAAGCGGTGCCACCTTTTTCCTTCCCGTCACCTGGAAACCTGGGGTCTCTTCCCTCTCCCATCTCTCTTTTCTTCCTCCACTAACCCCTTGGTCTTTTCCCACTTGCTCTGTCCACCCCACAGGGGCCAACTCCCTCCTGGAGGGACAGTGGTAGGATCTTACTGGGCCTCACTGGAGGAGCCTTTTCATCTCCAAACGGAGCGACCTTGGAAAATCAACTTTTCTGTTGTTTACACTGTCTCATAGGCTAACTTCAATGCATTATCATGTTCCTGAATATTCTGTGTTTTCCTCTATGTTACCAAAACTCTCCTCCTCCCGGGGAGGGCTAAGATGAAAGAGGAAATCCTATACTGCCTCTTACAACAAGCAGCTTGACCTTTACTCTTTAAGCAATGAGAGCAATCAGCTCCTCCCGCTGCCGAGGGGAAGCCCTTCCCAAACACGATCCTGCTGTGCACACAGCCTGTCCCACCCGAGAGCCGACGACAGGATCGCGAGGGTCAGAGAGGGCCTCTTCCTCTCCCACCAGAGCAGGGAGTGTTCGGCTGCTCCTGGCCCAGGGGGACACGCTGGTTCCAAATCCATCAAAGGTCACACCTGCCAGGCGCAGGCAGCCACAGTAGCCGAGTTCCGAGTGGGAGGGGAGGCAGGTTCTCACCCACCATTTCCTGCACCCGCTCCCTCAGCAGCAGCGTTTATCGTCCTGCTACGCGCCTCTTCTGCCTGGATGATGACCATCTGCTTCCCACCCTGGGCCACTCCTGGGCCACACAGCACAGACCCCCGACCATTTTGTCTGAGGTTTTGAGACAACCAGCGTTCTCCATAGAAACAGAACCCAAAGAGAGGGGGGGGGGGGGGTGTGGTGTGTGTGTGTGTGTGTGTGTGCGCGCGTGTGCGCGCGCGCGCATAGAGAATGCAGGTGTGGGAAGAGGGGGAGAAAGAGGCAGGAGTGGGGGGATGGGATTTAAGGAATTAGTTCACGTGATTATAGGGGCTGACGAATCCAAAATCTAGGGGAAAGGCTGGCAATTCCAGCAAGAGGTTAATGTCCTGGATCTCAAAAAGCAGTCTGGAGGCAGAATTCCTTCCTCTTCAAGGACCTGAGTCTTTCCTCTTAAGGCCTTCAACTGACTGCATGAGGCCCACCACATCATGAAGTGTAGTCTGCTTTACTCAAAATCTACTGATTTAAATGTTAATCAGAGTTTTCAAAAATGCCTTCATAGCAGCATCTAGACTGGTATATGACCAAACAACTGGGCACCAGAGCCCAGACCAGCCGACACAAAATTAACTCTCACAACCTGGGTGTGGGAAGCTGGTGACCATGGAACCTGTATGTGAGAGAAGGGAGTGCACCCCGACATGTGCACTCCTCCCCAGTGGAAACCCTGAAAACCCTCAAAAAGGGATTTAGAGAAGGGAGGGAGGGGGAAAACAGTGGGAGCTCAACAGCTGTAATTGTCTAGAAGGGCTGAGCCCGCACAGTCAATATTCTGAGCACAACACCCGCCTTCTTAAGCCACTGGATAAATTCTTCATCCTCATTAGATTTAAGCCATTCGATTTAGTATCATATAAATTGCTCGCAAGAGACAAAAAATAACTCCAAAGAAATCTAAAGCTTCACACGTACATTACTTCAACTCATATAATATCACTGTCAATAGTAATATTAGTATTGCAATTTTGCAACTGTTTTATGTAAGTGTAGAACAAAGCAAATAAACAAAACATTGATGTTATTAGGAACCAAGATTTTCAACGTAAGAGAAACAAGATGCACATATAAAACAGACTTAAGGAAAAAAATCCTGCAATGTTGAATTGGAATTATCAGTTCAAACACATGATTATTTTCTTTAGTGAATTTCCTAGCTTTGTCCGCTAAAGGGAACTAAAAGCAATGACTTTCCAGTATCAATGAGCACCACTAGCACGCAGGCCTTGGTTTTTAAATACTATTCCCTATTCGAAAGCACCAGGGCTCTTCAGAGAAATGGCAGATTCCAGGGCTCAGGCAGAGAACAGACAAGATGAGCCCAGGAAATCTTCTGCCAGAAAGTAAAAGTACACAAAGACCAATGGGGTTCTATCCAAAGAAAAAACTGTTTGGCAGTATTGAATAAAGTTGAGCATACCCTATGAACAAGTGATTCCACTGTTAGGTATCCCCTCCAAAAACAAAAAACAGATGAACAAAAACTCAACAATGTGTTCAACCAAAGACAAGTATCAGAATGTTCATAGCAGCACTGTTTTAATAGTCAGAACCTGGAATCAACCTAAATGCCCACCTACATTAGAATTGATAAATAAATTGCAGGCGGGATGAAAAAGAGCTACAACTACAAATATCATAGATGAATCTCATGAACACATGATGAACAAAGAAGCCAGACACAAGAGTACATGTTCTATGGTCCCATTTATACAAAGTTCCCAAACAGGCAAACTGATCAACAAGTTTAGATGTCAGGCTTTTGGTGGGGGGCAAGATAGGAACAGGGTGTGATGGGGGCTGGTGGGGTACTGGCATTGTTCTGTTTCTTGATCTGGGAATTGGTTACACAGGTGTTTGCTCTGGGAAAATTTTGAACTATAGATTTGATTTTTTTGTGTATTTCTCTATATGTTATAATTTTCAATTAAAAATTTTACTTTAAGAAAAAGCCAGCTTGGTACTTCCCTGGCGGTCCAGTGGTTAAGACTCCGCGCTCCCAATGCAGGAGGCGTGGGTTTGATCCCTGGTCGGGGAACTAAAATCCTACGTGCCCCCCACCCCCCCCAAAACAAGCCAGCTTGAAGGGGCACCCACTGGCCAAATTTAGCATAATTTGAATATCAAAAAGGATAATGGTTGTAACTGGTTAGTAAATGAAAATACATGAGTCCAGGGGGTGCGGAGAGGATAAACAGGACGGCTTTTCTTTACAAAAGAAAGTCAAATAAACGTGGAAGGAATGACAAGAATAGAAGATCACTATTTATAAGCACCCCCCACCCCGATATAATACTTGATCGAGGTAACAATCACCAGTGGAAACTAAAACCATTGGATGAAAACTTGTTAGCAGTGCCAAGGTATCATCCCAGAGACCACTTACCTTTGCGAATGGGAGCAATTGTACCTTGGCGATGAAGAGGTGATGAAGAGGTCTGGTGTGACCACCTTAATCTAGTGATTGAACTTAGCATCACAAATAATGGAACAGTGTGACATTGCGTGCCTCCTGATAGGATGCAAATTAAATAAAAAAAAAATAACCTAAGGAAGTGGGTCTTTCTGACTGCATTAAAATCACCTGAGATTTTTAAATTCCCAAAGCCTAGGCCGTCCTTCCAGACCAAATATATCAGAACGCCTAGGCTGGGCCCCAAGCATCAGTATTTTTTAAAGCTTCCAAGATGACTGCAATGTGCAGCGAAGTATTCTAGACAAAAATGTGTAGCCTGAATCTAACTTCTAACTTATAGGATCTGCAGGATACAGTGGCGGTTCTTAGTGCTGACTGCTTACCAGAATCACCTAGAGAATTTTGAAACTAGGACCACCTGAGCTTGAACTCCAGAGATTCTGATTTAATTGGTTTAGGGTGGAACTCAGGCATCGTATTCTCTTTTCTAGGCATTAAATTTGATTTAAATAACCCCCAGAGAGAAGAGAGTGGGCCAATTAATCCCCCTTCCTTGTAATGCCAATTAATCAAGACAGGTGGTTCTGATGTGCAGCCAGGGCTGGGGATTAACAGGACACAGGAACAACTGAACATCATAAGGAAACAGACAAATCTAGAATGTGGGACATTCGTATGACCGCTAGCCTGGATTCTTCAGAAGGTCAATGTCATGGGAGAAAAAAAAAAAAAAAAAAGGAGAGAGGAACTATTCTAAGTTAAAATAAGTAACAACCACACACACACACAAAAAGTAATTGTGCATTTGTTTGATTTTTTAAAAAAAAAAACAGCTATAGGGCTTCCCTGGTGGCACAGTGGTTGAGAATCTGCCTGCCAATGCAGGGGACACGGGTTCGAGCCCTGGTCTGGGAAGATCCCACATGCCGCGGAGCAACTGGGCCCGTGAGCCACAATTACTGAGTCTGCGCGTCTGGAGCCTGTGCTCCGCGAGAAGAGAGGCCGCGATAGTGAGAGGCCCGCGCACCGCGATGAAGAGTGGCCCCCGCTTGCCACAACTGGAGAAAGCCCTCGCACAGAAACGAAGACCCAACACAGCCATAAATAAATAAAATTAAATTAAAAAAAAAAAACAAAAAACAAAAAAAAAAACAGCTATAAAGATGGGGGGGATTTAAATATTAAGTTGATTTTAGGTGGTTTTCTTAGTAGGGATAATGACATTGTGGGTCTGTAGACAAATATCTGTATTCTTCAGTGATGTATGCTGAATATTGAGAAGTGATGTATCATAATGTGTATGTAACTTGAGAATTCATTGTACTAATGTTGGGCTGCACCCCACAGGCCTGTAAGCCTTGTTATTGCCTAGCCGCAAGACCGAAGAGAGAGCCCAGAGACAGGGACAGAGACATCAATGGCTTGTTAGATAGGGAATCTTACAAATCAGAAGCAAAAGGTCCTGGAGCGACACCTCACCGTGTGCAGGAGAAAGGACACAGCAGCGATCTTCTCTGCTCGAGGAATAAGGAGGCTACCATTTATAGGGGGAATTGACATAATTGACATCAGGTTAGCTCATCAGTTACCAGGGAAACCAGCAGCTGGGACAGGGAGCAAGCACGTAGGTAGTTATTGAGTAAGCCCCACGATTAAGAGGATTGGATAGCCATGTGAGTAGGGTGTAGGTGAAGCAGAGACCGGCCCAGCAGCGGAGGTACAGAGAGCAAGAGAACAGCCATCTTGAGTGGGCTGACCATAAAACTAATCTTTCAGTTTTCCTGTACGTTTGAAATAGTTTCTAAGAAAAAGATGAGGAAATGGGAAATTTGTTGTTGTTGGCCATGCTGCAGGGCACGTGGGATCTTAGTTCCCGGACCAGGGATGGAACCCGTGCCCCCTGCAGTGGAAGCGCGGAGTCCTAACCACTGGACCGCCAGGGAACTCCCAGTTTTTTAATAGGGATAAAAACCTACTCAGTGGTCCATGTAACTTCCATCTGTATTAGTTCTCTCTTGAGAATCTTCCCGGAAAACCCACTCACGGCTCAACCTTACGAAACCAATCTCACACCACACCCAACAATTAAAGCTGTATTTCTCAACCTCTGGCCACTGCATTTCTCCCACTAAATAGGAGTTATCTGGGAAAGAGCTGTCATTCAAATGAGCTTGAGAAGTCCTGGGTTATGCAAGATTTTCTTGTTACCAGACGCCTTTTAATCTTAATATAGTTATAACATACACTGTCCCATTGGGGTCAAGGAAGGACACCTGCATAGTAAAGCAACATTCCTTAACCCTATTTTGTTTCCAGCACTTTTTGGACACCAGACACCTTTTATCCCAAAAGATCTTGTAGATGAAGTGTTCTGCAAGCATTTGGGAAAATGCTAGCATGAGACATCTTCTCCCTCATTTTATAACTCTTCCATCTTTGATTAAACAAAGAGCCCCTGGATTTCCAAACGGACCCTAATGGCACATGTGCAGGCAGATGAAGATCCATCTCCCAACCAGTGCAATTTCCTATTCACCAAAATACAAAGTGTAATTTTTCTTCAGGAACCTATTTTTTCAAATATGTATGCACTGTTTTATGTGATTTCTATGCAAGCTTTACTTCAAGTGCATTAAAGATGTCTGGTTTGAATTACGAGTTCCTCCCTCCTACACTATTGGTGGGAATGTAAGTTGGTGCAGCCACTATGGAAAACAGTATGGAGGAGTCTCAGAAAGCTTAAAATAGAGCTACCACATGATCCAGCAATCCCACTCTTGGGTATACATCTGGACAAAACTGTAATTCAAAAAGATACATGCAGGAGTTCCCTGGTGGTCCAGTGGTTAGGACTATGTGCTCTCACTGCCCAGGGCCTGGGTTCAATCCCTGTCAGGGAACGAAGATCCCACAAGCCACATGGCATGGCAAAAAAAAAAAAAAAAAAAAAAAAAATACATGCACCCCTATGTTCATAGCAGCACTATTCACAATAGCCAAGACATGAAAACAACCTGAATGTCCATTGACAGATGAATGGATTAAGAAGATATGGTACATATATACAATGGAATACTACTCAGCCATGAAAAAGAACAAAATAATGCCACTTGCAGCAACATGGATGCAACTAGAGATTATCATACGAAGTGAAGTAAGTCAGAAAGAGAAAGACAAACACCACTTATACGTGGACTCTAAAATATAGCACAAATGAACCTCTCTACAAAACAGAAACAGACTCACAGACATAGAAAACAGACTTGTGGTTGCCAAGGGGGAGAGGGATTAGGGAGGGATGGATTGGGAGTTTGGGGTTAGTAGATGCAAACTATTACATTTAGAATGGATGAATATCAAGGTCCTACTGTATAGCACAGGGAACTATATCCATCCCCTGGGATAAACCATAATGGAAAAGAATATTAAAAAAGAACATATATATGTGTATAACTGAACCACTTTGCTATACAGCAGAAATTAGCACAACCTTGTAAATCAACTACACTTTAATAAAAAAAATTTTAATAAATAAATAAACTATGAGTTCCTAAAAGACCACCCCATGTGTCTCCTTCCTTTCAGCATCCAGGATGGTACCACCCACCACAGACAGAATACCTCTTGATACCCAAACAGCAAGAAAGAAGTGGATAAAGACTCTTGTCCAGGGTGCCCCCCTCCCCAGCTCAGCCCCTACAGCACTGTGGTTTACAGGCATCTCCATAGTCCTCCCCCCACCACCGTCTCAGGGTGTGTGTCACGATCACAGTTGAGGCTCCTGAGAGTCAGAGAGCCAATGAGGCTTGCCCGCAGCCAAACAGTGGAGAAACAGTGTGGCCGGGATCGGAGCCCCAGGAGCCTGATCTGAGGCCCAGAGCTCCTGCTCTCACAACAGTCACCACTGTGCTTCCTGTAACCTCAGCCTTAATCCTCTTCTACAGCTCCTGCTTTGTCACACACAGTGTCAGGAATTTCAGTTCTTCCAGGAAAAGCAGACTCAAGTGGCAACCTGTGCTTTTATGTAGCCCAAGGAAGCTGGCATGTAGCAAGTGCAGATTCACAAGCTAAATCGTCAGGGGAGTTATGCTTTGTCTAAGCCAAGTTGGTCAGCGCTGTGGTAAATCCAACCTTAAAAAGTCAGCTTACAAATGAAGGGCTAATGACAAGTGTGAAGACAAAGAAGCTCATGGACCCACCGCCCAGAACTGTCCAAAACCACCTGGCCAGGCTCACCTTGAAGCCTTCGAAACCTCGAGGGTGCCTGCAACCCTCCTTGAACTCAAAAGAACAGCCTGGTGGGACTTCCCTGGTGGTCCAGTGGGTAAGACTCCATGCTCCCAATGCAGGGGGCCCGGGTTCGATCCCTAGTCAGGGAACTAGATCCCACATGCCACGATGAAGAGTCCACATGCCGCAACTAAGAACTAAAGATCCCACATGCCGCAACTAAACATGACAGAACAAAGATCTCTCGCGCTGCAACTAAGACCTGGTGCAGCCAAAGTAAATTTTTTTTAAAAAAAGGTATCATTAGGTTAATTTACTACAAAACATTGGGACTTCCCTGGTGGCGCAGTGGTTAAGAATCTGTCTGCCAATGCAGGGGACATGGGTTCGATCCATGGTCCAGGAAGATCCCACATGCCGCGGAGCAACTGAGCCCGCGCACCACAACTACTGAAGCCCGCATGCCTAGAGCCCGTGCTCCGCAACAAGAGAAGCCACTGCAATGAGAAGACTGCGCACCGCAACGAAGAGTGGCCCCCACTCACCGAAACTAGAGAAAGCCCGCATTCAGCAACGAAGACCCAAAAAAAAAAAACAGCCTGGGGATTCCCCACTCGCTCCCCTCCCTGCAAAACACAGAAGCACTGTTGAGAAAGGCATACGGATTTCACTCTACTATGGCCAAATTAAGACTAAAAACTGATCTTAAACTACAGAGATGAGAACTCATTCTCAGCAGATCTCAGACCAGTATGGACTTTTCAGTGGTCATGGAGAGGAGGGGCTCATAATATTTCCCCAGTTGTTCAGGGGAAAGGGAGACCTCATATCATTCTGTTCAACTCTTAAGCCTGCACCATAGCCCCAGGCTCTTGGGCTGAAGTCAGTCAAAGCCCAGTTAGTGGAACCTGCCCAGAGTTCACAGTCAGTCCAAAATTTAAATTCCTGCCCAGGATCTGAATCAGCCTGTGATTCACATACATAAAGTTGTGGAGTGATGAAATGGTGAAATTTGTAGTTCAACTCCAGGCTATGCAAAACTAGTTCCTTAGCTTACATCACTGCTTTGCCCATGTCCTGTCAAAATGAGGGACACTGACTTCTGTAAGGAACACTTTTTTTTTTTTAAAGTTATTGTTTTATTTTTGGCTGCATTGGGTCTTCGTTGCTGTGTGCAGGCTTTTCTCTCGTTGTGGCGAGCAGGGGCTACTCTTCATTGCAGTGCGGGGGCTTCTCATTGTGGTGGCTTTTCTTGTCGTGGAGCACAGGCTCTAGGTGTGCAGGCTTCAGTAGTTGTGGCACACGGGCTCAGTAGTTGTGGCTTGCGGGCTCTAGAGCACAGGCTCAGTAGTTGTGGCGCACAGGCTTAGTTGCTCTGAGGCATGTGGGATCTTCCCGGACCAGGGCTCGAACCTGTGTTCCCTGCATTGGCAGGCGGACCCTTAACCACTGAGCCACCAGGGAAGCCCAAGGAACACTTGTAAGCAACATAAATTCCTGTTACTCAGTAAGCATTTCCCAACCACCTGCTCTGTACCTGCACTGTGTTATGTGACTGTACTCTATCCTGGTGTTTTAAGGACAGTTTTGTCCAAATATCATGGCAGTCTTCCTTCTCCCATAAGCCCCCAAAATGATAGGAAGGTTCTTCTTACAAATTAAGTTGCAAGAGGTTCTGAACTCTGAGACATCAAACTGAAGGGCTTTACAGCAAAGTCTCTTTTTTTTCTACTCAGTATAAAGGAATTAGATATTACTTATATTGGTTTCTCAGACTTCCAATGCAAATGTTCTCTCCTTAAATATTCAACATTTTAAAAGTCCAAATGGAGAGTCAAGATCCCCCAAGTTAGAAGGGGTGAACTAAACAAGATCTGTCCACAGTCAAGCCTGGCAAACACCACCTAGAAAGCACTTCTCTCTTCAGGTGACCCGCCTCCCCATCATGCTGAAGATGACTGACAGTGACAGTATCCAATTACAGCCTTTCCAATCTCCTTTGGATATGGAAAGTGGGCTGCTTCTAGTCTCTGCCAGAGGAGCAGAGGAGCTTCAAAGCAACTAGCCTGGGACTTCCCTGGCTGCACAGTGGTTAAGAATCTGCCTGCCAATGCCGGGGACATGGGTTCGATCCCTGGTCTGGGAAGATCCCACATGCTGCGGAGCAACTAAGCCCGTGCGCCACAACTACTGAGCCTGCTCTCTAGAGCCCATGAGCCACAACTGCTGAGCCTGCAAGCCACAACTACTGAAGTCCACGAACCTAGAGCCCGTACTCCACAACAAGAAAAGCCACCGCAATGAGAAGCCCGCTCAATGAAGAGTAGCCTCCACTTGCTGCAACTAGAGAAAGCCCGCGTGGAGCAATGAAGCCAAAAATAAATATTTTTTAAAAAAAGAATTATTTATTAAAAAAAAAAAACAAAGTAACAAGCCTGAAAATATTATGATGGAATCCAAGCCATATATAAAATATAAAACTAATCTACAACCACACCCTGTCTAGTCTTTTGTGGGATGGAGATGCCTAAAACGCTGGTTGGGCTCTCCTGGTAACTATTTAGCAAAGCAAAGAAAAATTTGGAACATGACAAATGGTGGAAGGCTCTCTCAGTCTTTTCTCCCAGAATCTTCAGGGGCTCTGCCCACCCTATGAGAACACAAAAGCAGATAAGACACTGCCAGTATGCAAAGAACTCACAATCTACAGGGATGAGGAGACACCCTGCTTTTAATTAGACACATTATGATAATGGCCACAACAGGGATGCTTCCACAGTGGCGTGGGTCTGCAGAGAGGGTAGTATTCATTCTCTGTGTTGGGGAAAGCTACTCAAAGCAGTTCCTGGGCTCCTGACCATTGGAAATGTTGGGAAAGTGAAGGGAAGGGTGTTCCGGGCAGAGAGAACCACGTCATCAAATGCACCAGCAGGTGAAAGTGCCTGGTGTGTGTGGGTGGGGGTGGATGGGTACCGGCTGCTTGATAAGCAAACTGTAGGCATCAGAGCTGGAGATTCCAGGTCACCGCAGCTCTCGGGCTGAGGAGAGTGCTCCCAGAAACTAGGTCACCAAGTCCTAAAAGCAGGACAATGGGGGCTTCCCTGGTGGCGCAGCGGTTGAGAATCTGCCTGCCAATGCAGGGGACACGGGTTCGAGCCCTGGTCTGGGAAGATCCCACATGCCGCGGAGCAACTGGGCCCGTGAGCCACAACTACTGAGCCTGCGCGACTGGAGCCTGTGCTCCGCAACAAGAGAGGCCGCGACAGTGAGAGGCCCGCGCACCGCGATGAAGAGTGGCCCCCGCTTGCCGCAACTGGAGAAAGCCCTAGCACAGAAACGAAGACCCAGCACAGCCAGAAATAAATTAAATTAATTAATTAATTTAAAAAAAAAAAAAAAAAAAGCAGGACAATGCAGCTGCTACATCCTAACAGCAGATGAGTTTATTCAGTGTTTTAAATTAAATTAACTTTACCAACACTGTTCATTAAAAAAAAAAAAAAAATGGCTAAAGTTATTTATGCCCAACACTGTTGGACATCATCTCTCTAAAAACTTCCAAGAACTTCATAAAAGAGGTACCACTATTAAGGCCATTTTACAGATCAGAAAACCGAGGCTCAGAGAAGTTCAGTAACTTACTCAAAGTCACACAACTAGGAAGTGGAGGAGTTGGGATGTGAATTTCCTCAGTCCAACTCCAAAGTCTATGCCTAATCACTTATGTTAAATACATAAAATGCAGTTAAATAATGCTTCTATTGTGTTCTGATCACTAGGAACAAAAAAGCTTTTATTTGGGTTTCTCTGTATTTCAGAGTTGCCACATTCTTGCCAATCTTTTATATTCCCCACAGCACACAACATATTACTGGACACCACTGCTTATCATTCATGTTGATTTTTAAGAAACATGTAAGGAAACATTATACTGGACCCACACTAACAAAAGAAAAATTTGAGAGAGAGAGAGGGCAAGAGACTTGCAATGGGTTGGTATGTATGAAGTCTGTACATCTGTGTCTCTTTCTCTCTCTCTCTCTATGCCTCTCTCATTCTATGTGTATCTTAGTATGTCTGTCTCTTTCTACCTTGTTTCTCTTTTTACTTTTAGGTCTCTCCATTGCTATCTCTGTCTCTGTGTCTCTCTCTGTGTCTCTCTTTCTCTCTCCCTCCTCCCCCCTCCCTACTCCCCTTCCCCTCCTTCTTCTCTCAATATCTCTTCCTCTCCCTCCCTCCCTCCCTCCCTCTCTCTTCCCCCCCCACCACCCCGCTTCTCCACTCTCTTTCTCTCTCTCTTATTACATTTCAGAGTGGCATATTGCTTCCTAGATCTTGAACAGACCAATAACCTGGAATGGATTCAATATCATAAAACAGTCCCACAGGAAGCCTGGAGTCCCCAGGAACTCAAGTTAACCACTCAAGGGCAAATGAGAGTAGCAGTAAATAGTGTTGACTCATGAGTCAGACGGACTTAAATGCTTACAAGCTACATGACCTAGGGCAAGTTATAAACCTATCTGAACCTCAGATTCCTTATCTGTGAAATGGGTAATGTTGTAACCATCACATACTGCTGTTGTAAGGATTAAATGCAATAATGTATATAAAGCTCTTAATACAGAGTCTGATCCATGCTAAGCAATTAGCAACAATGTCAGTTGCTATTGTTACTATTACTGTTCACAGGGTCTTATTTGCCTCTAGACTCTCGGAATCTAGCACAGTACTTGGCACACAGTTGGAGTTCAACACCTGCTCAGAGAAACAAGATAGAAAGAGATAGGCATACTGGGACTTCCCTGGTGGCGCAGTGGTTAAGAATCCACCTGCCAATGCAGGGGACACGGGTTCGAGCCCTGGTCCGGGAAAATCCCACACGCCGTGGAACAACTAAGCCCATGAGCCACAATTATTGAAGCCCGCACGCCTAGAGCCCGTGCTCTGCAACAAGAGAAGCCACCGCAATGAGAAGCCCACGCACCACAGCGAAGAGTGGCCCCCACTCACAACAACTAGAGAAAGCCCGCATGCAGCAACAAAGACCCAACGCAGCCAAAAATAAATAAATAACATTTATTTAAAAAAAAAAAAGAAAGAGATAAGCATACTGAGATAGACACAGAAAGATACAAGACAGAGAGAGTTACAGCAAGGGAGAGAGACTTAAAGAGAGACACAGAGAGAGAGACAAAGACAGAGACACAAGAGAGGAAGGAAGAAAGAGGCAGACAGATGCACAGCCTGACAGACATGCCAATCAACCCACTGACCAAGTCTCTTGCTCTTTCTGTCTAAATTTCCCTTCAGTAGTATGGGTCCAGTATAATGTTTCCTTACTGGTTTTTCGTAAATCAACATAGGTGATGAACAAGGAGGTCACATTCCCCATCCCACCACCAGGTTTCCCATGCCACAGAAGGGGAGCTGAGAAACAGGGGGACTTGGTACCCGCATCCAACATGATACCACAGAAGCAGTGCATGGCTGGCTATTCACTGGAGCAGGAGCAGGCTGTCCTGGCCCTCTCTGAGGCATCCCTCAAGAATAGGGCAATGCTGTGTTCAGTCAAGTTCAGGGGGTGCAGAGTCCATGACCTTGAACTCATTTGCAGTGGACTCTTTAATCGAATGAAAAGGACACCCATTTCCCTCCCTGGCAGAGCTACTGGGCAATGCCAAAGGAACTTTCCTCCACAAATATAAATGGCAAACTTTTATCCCCACATCAAAGGGAAAAACAACCCAGTCCTCCAAAAAAGACATTTAACCCAGTCAGGAGGACACTAGGGTCCTCTCTTTGTTGTGTTGACCTTCAGTACAATACTGGCTGTAAATTGTGAGCTTTTTAACACCTGTCATAATACACTTTGATAAAACAAGAGTGAGTACGGATGAGACCACGTTTGAAACAAGGCGGTCTTTAGGGAACAGGTATTGAGCCAAACATTGTGGAGATGGTACCTTTCATTCATATGATGCCAGAGAAAGACTGAATCATTGGGAAAGAGTTGAAGATGATCAGGGTTCTATGCTTGAAATTTCTAAACTACTATCCACCCTGCTCCCAGCTAACCACATTTCACAGCTTGCATGGGAAGAAAGGGGAAGTTTCCAACAGGATGTGAAGCTGATTTCAACCATCCGGGTGTGATCTCTTTCCTCCAGTCAGCACGCTGGGACAGTGCCCTTTTTACTCCCTGAGGACAGATCCTGCGCCACTTTGTCCCCTCCCAGCCACCTCCCTACTATCTCCTACCACTTCTGCGTGGTATCACACACACAGGCAGCTGCAGCGGCTGATTTGGGCCATCAATGTTGCTGCCACCATGTCACTCAGCACCAAACGCCCTCCAGCTCTGCAACTCCAGATGTTACAGAAATTTGGGAGGCCTCCTCTGCCCTCCAAATAAAACCCACTTCATCCTGTCAGCAAACAATAGCCGTGAGGACACGGAGGCTCAGCTGTAATACAAATCCTAAACTACTGTGGACCCTGACAAGGTCAGTCTTCAATGGGGGCCTCTTGTCTTCAGAACCTCTCATTTCATTTCGGAACCATTCCTCAGAAAAAGGAGGCTTCCCAGAAGCAAGGAGTCAGTCTGCCACTTTACTGCAGATCCCCAGCAGAAGGAATCACCGAAGCCAGCAAACAGATCATTTACTTTCATTTCTAAAGAAGTACAGCTAATTTTAGAGATGGACGGTGGTGATGGTTGCACAAGAATGTGAATACACAAATGCCACTGACCTGGACACTTAAAAATGGTTAAAATGGTAAGTTTTATGTTATGTATATTTTACCACAATTTTTCAAAGTGAAAAAAATTTAAAAAAGAATAAATTGAATGCCACACATTTTTTTAAAAAAGGAAGTACAGCTAAGTCCCAGGTGGCCTAATGATCACTGATTTAGTATTATTAATTTTTTCTTTTTTTAAGGAAGGTACTTTTTCTTTTTTTTAAATTTATTTATTTTTATTTATTTATTTTTGGCTGTGTTGGGTCTTCATTGCTGTGCACGGGCTTTCTCTAGTTGTGGTGAGCGGGAGCTACTCTTCGTTGCGGTGCGCGGGCTTCTCACGTGATGGCTTCTCTTGTTGCGAAGCACAGCCTCTAGGCGTGCGGGCTTCAGTAGTTGTGGCACGCAGGCTCAGTAGTTGTGGCTTACGGGCTTAGTTGCTCCGCGGCATATGGGATCTTCCCGGACCAGGGATCGAACCCGTGTCCCCTGCATTGGCAGGTGGATTCTTAACCACTGCACCACCAGGGAAGTCCATTATTAATTTTTTTTAATTATTGTACAATATTATATAAGTTACAGGTGTACAATAGAGTGAGTCACAATTTTTAAAAGTTATACTCCATTTACAGTTATTATAAATTATTGGCTATAATCCCCATGCTGTATAATATATCCTTGTAGCTTGTTTTATACATAATAGCTTGTACTTCTTACTCCCCTACCCTTATATTTCCCCTCCCTGCTTTCCTCTCCCCACTGATCAGCACTAGTTTGTTCTCTATATCTGTGAGTCTGCTTCTTTTTTGTTATATTCACTAGTTCATTGTATTTTTTTTTAGATTCCACATATAAGTGATATCATACAGTATTTGTCTCTCTCTGTCTGACTTAAAGTATTATTATTTTTAAAGAGAATCTCAGTAGCACAGAAAGGATACCAGCTTTGAGGGTTTATGAAAATCAAAAGTAGGAAAATACATGCCCTTACAATAAAAAATCCCCTTAAATTAAATATCACTACACTCTGTCTAGTATATGAGTATTGTCCATGAGTACGATTTTCTAAAGGATGTCACAAAGCTTTTCTTTCAGAAACCGGTTCTCCCACAATTGCAGCTTGGAGAACATTCAGATCACAGGAGTGGCCTATAAGGGTTTCCAGCTCTCTCCAACAATAATGTGGTTCAACAGACTGTTCTCATGGTACTGAAGGTGAACAGACACAGTCCCCCATTAACATTAGTGGAAAATAGTATTTGCATTGGCAGATGGTAAAATTTAAGGCTTGGGAAATCTAAAAGACAGAGCTGAGATCATTCCCAGAGAAGAGCAGTTCAGATTCCAGACCCTGAGCTCCTAGCCCAGAGGCCACCCTTTCCCGGCCTTCTGGCTTGAGATCATTTAAGAAACAAAGGTCACTCACTGTGAATTAATTAACTTCAATAACTATCCACCCACATAAGCACCTACTCTCTTGAATCATGCCTATTAACTCACTCTTTGCCAGAAGACTCCAACACTAGGAACCCCAAAATGGGGGAAAGCCCCAAATGCAGCTTATGTTTAAGAAAGGGTGAAGGTGTGATTAATTGCGCACACTTGTCAGTTTCACCTACAAGGAGTACTGAGTGACCCTTAGAAGGTCTTAGGGGCAGGGCAAGGGAAAGCTCCAGCACAGGTCAGGTTCTAACTCGCCTTGCATGTCAGGTACAAGTGACAAAGCACATCAGTCAGGAGCAATCATGAAGGCAGAAAGCCCAATGGCAAGCCTAAGAAAGGGAACAGATTATGACCATCTCTTGGGCAGCTATGCATAGAAAGAGTTTTTATCCTGATACCAGACCAAGATGGACCATGAAAAGAGAGAGAAATGCAATGCTCACAGTTCTCTGCCATGCTAACCACAAAGGTGTCTGCATCTGCCCTGGATTTCACATCTTCCCTACAGTCTCAGCAGAAAAAAATATATAAACCTCTTCCCAAGAAGGGTAATAATTTCCTTTGAGTTCTGGTTTCCACCCTGCCCTCCTCGTCGAAGGCATGCTCAAGTTATCCATCCTCTCTCCTATTTCCTTCACCTCTCCCTTTCTCCCTTTCTATTGCCACATTTCTTTCACCACAGTGGTTCTAAATGTTGCGGCTCACAAATCTCTTTCTTTGAGAAGCGGGTAAGTTCTACATGCCATTCCTAAGGGGTTGATAGCTTCCTAGGCTCATGAAGCCCAGGTGAGCAATCCCTGCTTCAGCAAGTCTCTTCCACCTTAGATGTTAGTTGCTAGTGGACACCTCTCCTTCCTTTCCAAGCAAGCTTCTAGAATACAGAACTCTCTGCTCCCTATATTCTATTTCCTCCTCAATCCACTGCCCTCACTCCACTAAAACTAATCCTGCTGAAGTTACCACTGACATTCCAAGTGCCAAACCCAATGGGTACATTTTTCTCTCTCATTTGACTTCCTGCTGTATCTCACAGTGACCCATCCCCATATCCTAAAACTCTTCCTTAAATATCTTGACATCATAGCAATAAAGCCCTCTTAGAGCCTGATTAACGATTTTTCCTTCCCTAGGAAATGTTCAAACCACCCAGCTGGGCCCCAGCTACCTGTTTTGTATACTTATGTCTCCACCTCCCCACCATGGTTGATCAGCCCAGGGATGGGCCTCACCAAGCTATACCAATCAGTGACTTCCCTGAGAATTTTTGAATAGAGAGGAAAAACAAACAAAAAAATGTCTTGGGTTTTCCATAATGTTTGGTAACAAATTCCAGTTACATGCCCATAGCTATGCACCTGACTACCCCTATATCTTTAGAATACATTTCCATTTTTCCTCTAGCCAGTTTGCACTTGGCTTCTGTCACCTGCCACCAAAAGGGTCCTAAGTGATATAAATATTCTCTCCTCCCTGGTTCACCTCTCCTCTGTCTGGCTGCTCCTTTTAGTCTTCTCAGCAGGCAGCTCTCTCTCTGTCCATCCCTCAAACATGGTCTTCTCTATCACAATGATAGGGGACAATGGTTGGTGAGACAGAAACACAGCTACATCAGTGAACCAGATTGACCTAAGTAAGGCTGTGGATTTCTTTAAACCCCACCAGGCTTCACTCAGAATAAGCTATTGGCAACACAGGTTTCTATGGGAAAATAAAATCAAGAAAAAAACAATGGGAATTAACAGCAGCAAAGTAGACTTAGGTTAGACAATATTTTAAAGATGAGAGACTCAGAATATGTATCACTTTGTGGAAAAGACCAGGCCACCAAAATATATATATATAATTTGGATCCAAATATCAGATCCAATAATTTGGGCAGTTTCTGATAAAACAGTCAAAAGTCTAACTATAAACGAGGCCTGTTCCTGACATTAGAACCTCTCTGATGTGATGCAGTGGGAGGTACAAATATCACTTACTGATGAGCTACTGGAAACGGCTGGCCTAAATCTAACTATGGTCCAGAACATGGAGTGTCCTACAGAACAACTGGCCTGGACCCTCAAAGCACTCAATGTCACGGAGAACGGGGGTGGGGGAAAAGGGGGAAGAATTTCTACACTGAGACTACAGAAAGGTAACAGTTGGGCTTCCCTCGTGGCACAGTGGTTAAGAATCCTCCTGCAATGCAGGGGAAATGGGTTCGAGCTCTGGTCCGGGACGGTCCCACATGCTGCAGAGCAACTAAGCCCGTGCACCACAACTACTGAGCCTGAGCTCTAGAGCCCGCAAGCCACAACTACTGAGCCCACATGCCACAACTACTGAAGCCCTCGCACCTAGAGCCCGTGCTCTGCAATGGGAGAGGCCGCTGCAATGAGAGGCCCGCACACCACAACGAAGAGTAGCCCCCGTTCGCCACAACTGGAGAGGGCCTGGAGAGGGTGTGCAGCAACGAAGACCCAACGCAGCCAAAAAAAAAAAAAGAAAGGTAACAGTCAAGTGCAATGCATGAAACTTGAGTAGAGACTGGATTTTAAGAAACATCTTAAACAGCTTCGGGAATTTGAGTATGGACAAGATTTTGAATGTTATTGAAATAATAAATTGAAGTGTAATAATGACGTCATGGTTGTCTAGGAGGATCTTCTTGTTCTTGAGAGACTCAAGTTGAAATACTTAGAGTTGAACAGTCCTGATGTCTACAGCCTGGGCTCCTTTCCTTATTCCTCTTGTCTTCTGACTCTTCTTACTCAGCTCTACTCATACTTGCCTGTTCTACTCACACTTACCACACCTATGGACAAACATGACTCCCAAGCCAATATCTCCAGCTTGGAACTCTCTTCTTAGCTCCAGAACTGTGCAGCCCACTTTCTGCTCGACATTCCACCTGAATGTTCCAGCAGCTCCTCACACTCACATTATTCAAAGCCAAATACATCTTTCCTCTTTTCAATCCCTGCCACGCACCCCACCCTAACGCCCCCCCAAAAAACCTGCTCCCTTTTCTGTCTTCTCTATCTTGGTAAATGCCGAGTTGACCAAGCCAGAAACTTCCCTCTTTCTTTCCCCATATCTAATCATTACTAAATCCTGTGTACCTCATAAATCTCTCTTCTCCATCTCCTCCCCACTGTACTATTCTTGCCTTCTTTGTCTCCCAAACTAAATATTATGGAAGCATCCTCACTGGCCTTTCTTGTCTCCAATTTTGCTGCCCTCTAGTCTATTTTCCACCCTTCCACAAGAATAGATTTTTCTAACATACAGGGAAGTATAGTCAATATTTTGTAATAACCTATAAGGGAAAAGAATCTGAAAAAGAATATATATATCTGAATCACTTCGCTGTACACCTGAAAATAACACAACATTGTAAATCAACTATACTTCAATTTTTTAAAAAATCATTATCAGTACACTGCTCAAACTTCTTCAATGGCTCCCCAATGCCTCCAAGACAAAATCTAATAAACTCCTTTTGCATGATATTCAAGGTCTTTCACGACCTTTGTCCCCGCCTTCCTTCCAAGTCTCATCTCCTTCTGCACCCCACCACACAGCCAGTTCCTCAAACATACTACACTCCTGTGGTCACTCTGAGCACCCCTTATCCTCCAGAGAGGCTGGGCATTTGCACATGCCATTCTTTCAGCTTAGATGCCATCCCCTGCCACCTCCATACCAACCGCTCTCCACACTGCATACATACACTCCTACTAGAGAAGATAGGTCTGGGACTTCCCTCATGGCACAGTGGTTAAGAATCTTTCTGCTAATGCAGGGGACATGGGTTCGAGCCCTGGTCTGGGAGGATCCCACATGCCACGGAGCAACTAAGCCTGTGCACCACAACTACTGAGTCTGCACTCTACAGCCTGCAAGACACAACTACTGAGCCCACATGCCACAACTACTGAAGCCCATGTGCCTAGAGCCCATGCTGCTCAACAAGAGAAGCCACCACAATGAGAAGCCCACGCACCGCAACAAAGAGTAGCCCCCGCTTTCCTCAACTAGAGAAAGCCCGTGCGCAGCAACAAAGACCCAAAGCAGCCAAAAACAAATAAATAAATTTATTAAAAAAAAAGAGGGACTTCCCTAGTGGCGCAGTGGTTAAGAATCCGCCTGCCAATGCAGGGGACACGGGTTCGATCCCTGGTCCTGGAAGATCCCACATGCCGCGGAGCAACTAAGCCCGTGAGCCACAACTACTGAGCCTGCATTCTAGAGCCCGCACTCTAGAGCCCACGAGCCACAACTACTGAGCCCGCGTGCCACAACTACTGAAGCCCGTGCGCTTAGAGTCCATGCTCTGCAACAAGAGAAGCCACCGCAATGAGAAGCCCATGCACCGCAACGAAAGAGTAGCCCCTGCTCACCGCAACTAGAGAAAGCTGGCGCGCAACAACAAGGACCCAAACACAGCCAAAAATAAATAAATAAATAAATTTATTTTAAAAAAAAAAGAGAGAGAGAGAGGGAAGATAGGTCTGTTGGAAAGCTGCCTTGACATTCCCCAGGTCAACTTATGAGCTCCATTTCTCCCATGGCGCCATTGACACTGATACACAACCACTTTAAAGCAATTTAGCTTATTACATTAGGTTATTTATTTACGTATTTGGTTTCCCACAGACTGTAAGATTCTTAATAACATAGGACCTTATTTTTAGTTTGTTTTTTAAGTAACTAGTCCATTCCTAGTAGATAACAGGCACTGAACAATTATTTATTTTAAAAATTGACAGTTAGGGGGAGGGAGGGATGAACAGGTGGAGCACAGTGGATTTTTTGAGCAGTGAAACTGCTTTGCATGATACTATAAGATAGACATATGTCCTTAGACATTTATCCAGACCCATACAATGTACAACACCAAGAGTAATGTAAGTGATGGACGCTGGGTGATTATGACGTGTCAGTGTAGGTTCATCAGTGGTACCAAATATACCACTCTGGTGGGATACATTGATAATGGAGGAGGCTATGCATGTGTAGGAGCAGGGGGTATATGTACCTTCCATTCAGTTTTGCTGTGAACCTAAAACTGCTCACAAAAATTCTATGTAAAGAAAAAAATTATACTGACTTCCCTCGTGGGCCAGTGGTTAAGAATCCGCCTTCCAATGCAAGGGACGCGGGTTCGATCCCTCGTCGGGGAACTAAGATCCCACATGCCACAGGGCAACTAAGCCCGCGTACCAAAACTACTGAGCCCTGATGCCACAGCTAGAGAGAAGCCTGCGCACTGCAACTAGAGAAGTCCTCGTGCCACAATGAAGAGCCCACACGCCACAACGAAAGATCCCATGTGCCGCAACTAAGACCTGATGCAGTCAAATAAATAATTTTTTTAAATTTTATATATACACACACACACACACATATATGTATGGAGAGAGAGAAAGAAAGAGAATCACCGTTGAGGAAGAAAGTACAGAAACAGAGAAAGAGAGAAGAAGAAACATATAAATCCCAGGATGGACCAGTGCATAGCTGCTATTCAGTGCCAAAATGAAAAAAGAAATGGACAGCCAGAGATGACCTTTGAGAAGAATTGCTAAAAAAACTATTTTAGATGAATTACCATGGAAGTACTACTAACAAGCAGGATAACTTTAAGGGGAAAATAGAAATTCAGCCTCCTGCATTCAGTTGTAAGGGACAAGAAACTAGTCAAGTGGTGGAGATGAGAGATAAGCCAGGAATGACGTGAACAATTTGAAAGTCCCTTGCACAGACATAGCAGGATAATTATTTAAACCGTGAAGGCAGTAATTTAGGTCTAAAATGTCACCACCATCAAGTCTAAGTTTTATTGTAGTCTGTTAAGGAAGAGTTCTCTGGGGATTATGAATAACTGCTTCTTGAAATGGAAACTCTGCAAAAACAATTGACATTTCTATAATCCTTAAGGGATAGGACTTAGAGGAAAAATGACTATTCAGGTGGTTCTCTGAACATGTGTCTGAATAGCTAATATTCATCCTTGCTTTATGTCACCCTCATTAATCAGCTCCTATTAAAGATAATGCCATACATGTAATTATATGGCATAGCATTATGTTAAATATTTAAGACTTTCATATTGCACCATCTCTTAGGTGTGGTGATATATTGCCCTGATTTAAATACATGTGTCAATTTTTCATAGATTTCATCTATATTCATGGCTCAAGGCCCCTTAGCAAATTAATAACTAAAAGAATGAACTCCTCTATTTGTAAGTCCATAGTCGGTTGCTTAGCATACTTCTCCATGCTTGTTTTATCTCTAAAAGTCCTATTCAGCTTTCTAAAAATACGCCTACCCTTTGTTTTCGAATTGCCCTGGTTCCCATGTTAGATTTTTTCAGTCTAATCACATGTGATTTCAAAATTGCATCACACTTGTAAACCGAGTCATCAAAACAGACGATAAAGAAAATAAACAATACACTATAAGGGAAGCCAGATTAAACCAAGTCCAAGATATTGCAATAAAATTTAACTTATTCCGCATTTTTAACATACAACAAAACTCATCTTTTCAAAAAAATACTCATCTTTATAAAGTTTCCAAGTGCTAACATGGTATTTCATTCATGACTCCTTACAACAACCTTATGAAAAAGAGTCAGCAGTGTCCTAATTATAAAATCAGGAAAACAGAGAAAGCAAGAACCCTTGGCCAAATTTCCATGATGAACAGCTGAATGGGGATTAAAAGTCTGCGTTCACACACTTATAGTCCATTTTCTCCTGCATATTTTTTTGTGAAAATTCTGTTATCAGGTACCTGGCCTCCCCGAGGCCACTCACATCAATCATTAACCACCGTTAAATCAATAAACTCCTGCTGCTTCCACCCTAAGCCCAGCCTGTTCTTGGGAAAAGCAGCGTTGTCAGAATTCAGTGCCTGACACTGCTCTGAAGACGGTTGCCTCTCTGCAAAGGACCCCCTCCTTAGGAACTCCCAAAGTTCATTTCCTTTACCCTGTCTTTTAAGTCAGACAAGCCCAAACATGCTCTTCTAATCTGATGAAAATCTATCCAGCTGTTTTCATTTGATGTAATAAAGAACAGGCAGAAACTTTATCCAAGTGGGTAATACTATCCTAGGGGCAAATTCTGTGGCAGTCAGTAATGCATGTTCTAATGCAGTAAACACTGCTTTGGGGCTTCCCTGGTGGCACAGTGGCTAAGAATCTCCCCGCCAATGCAGGGGACACGGGTTCGAGCCCTGGCCCGGGAGGATCCCACATGCCGCGGAGCAGCTGGGCCTGTGCGCCCCAACTACTGAGCCTGCGCTCTAGAGCCTGTGCTCTGCAACAAGAGAAGCCACGACAATGAGAAGCCACGACAATGAGAAGCCTGCGCACCGCAAGGAAGAGTAGCACCCCTCGCCGCAGCTAGAGAAAGCCCGGGCGCAGCAACGAAGACCCAACACAGCCAAAAATAAAAAGAAAAATAAATAAATTTTTTTTTTAAACTGCTTTGGTATGTGGTGCTGATTAGAAGGTTAGATTATTATTTTTCCATGGGTGGTCTTAGAACAAGATGCTTCTTGTTAAAATGCAGATTCTTAGGCCCCAACACAGACCTACCAAATCAGACTTAGGGCTGACGATACATTTAAACTGACAGCACTGTGATTCTTCTACAACCGGAAGGAGGAAAGCCCCAGGCTGGGCTAGGGCTTCTCACACTAGACCACATGCTTCTGAGGCCTTTGGCTTACTACCCTGGGGGAGAGAGCTCCCCCATCCCCGAGGAAGACACACTGACAACTCTTTCTCCAAAGGATTCCCACTGTCCACCCCCACGATAATTCTCTCTCCTCTTCCCCCTCACCTGAAGCACACGAGGGCTGAATACTGGCCACACCAGTTCCACGGTCTCTTAGCACATCCCACATAGGTGGTGCAACGTCTCACAAGGAAGTAGGGACATTTGTCACTGGTCGTAGTATCTGGGGAGACCCATCTAACATCCAGTTACATTAGTCAGTCTCTTAGTTACAAGTAAAAAGACTCAATTCATCTTAATTAGTGGAGGTTTGAAATAAGAACACTGGTGGAAATAAGGAAATCTAAAATACCATGGCAGCCCAAGGACAGACCTCAGCTCACGACAACTAGAATGCA
Source organism: Eschrichtius robustus (assembly GCF_028021215.1). Taxonomy (NCBI): domain Eukaryota; kingdom Metazoa; phylum Chordata; class Mammalia; order Artiodactyla; family Eschrichtiidae; genus Eschrichtius; species Eschrichtius robustus. The sequence goes on along the minus strand of NC_090824.1, from coordinate 64,211,610 downwards.
GTTTGGAGTGTGGAACAGATCTAACCACCAGGAACTCGACAGAGCTGCCACTCTGTTTCTGCTGCCATTTCTCCTTTTACTCCCACCCACATGCCCGCTCCCACTCCAAACATCGTTCCCTGGAACATGGCAAGATGTGAACAGGTGAGAGTTCTGCGGTCAAATACATCTGGGAAACACTGAGTTAACAGTGTTTAGACAAGTTTCTTACTGTGGGATCTTCAGGATCTTTAAAATGCTAAAGCACCTTGTGACTCTCCAAGAGGGGATATGGATGTGGTGTTTCCCAAACGCACTGGCCTAGGAAGTCCCATTCAAGGAACACCTGTTACCACGATGGCTGGGAGCCATACATGCCCTTCCTCTACCTCTTGACTTCAGCTTACTTGTGGCCTTCAGGCCCCGTGGCATCTGCAGACTGCCCTCTCTATGTATTCTCAGCTCCCGCTCCCAAACCAACCAACTCTCTCTACATCTTGATCCTCTTAAAGACAAAGAAATTGCTTATTCCAGTGTGGTCACCATCAGGACAGTTTGGGCAGATCCTTGGCATTGAGTCATCTTATAGGCCATTGACCCATCTGCAGCCTGACTCACCTTGGCCTGCGTGCCCACCCCTGACCAGGAGGGTGGAACGAAATATGACCGCCCACCCTGAGCAGGAGACTGTGAAGGGGACAACACCAATGGTGACCTATAAACACCACAGTCTCTGTAAGCCCTTTGTGACAGCCAGCCACTAACTGAAGGAGTATAACTGGGAGACTTAAGTCAAATCAATGTTTTTCATGTGCCTTGAGAGTCTCCCCCAGCCCAGTGAAGTATACTGTGATCAAGGTGATACCAGGCTAGATACAAACTACTATATATAAAAAACAGATGAACAACAAGGTCCTACTGTATAGCACAGGGAATCACATTCAATATCCTGTGATAAACCATAATGGAAATGAATATGAAAAATAATATATATATATATATATATACACACACACACACACATATATATATATATCTCAATCACTTTGCTGTACATCAGAAACTAACACAACATTGTGAGTCAACTATACTTCAATTTTTTTTAAAAAGACAGAAGGGAATATACTAGAAATACAGAGAATCTGTATTTGTGGAGAATTAGACTCCTCCAAATCTTGATTTCAAAATAAGTAAATAAAAATAAAAAAGATAAAACCAGGCTCCATATTAATGCCTCTAAGTTTCTTCACGGAAGAGGTGAGCCACATTTTAAGTTCACAGAGCACTGAAACTGTGTGTGGGTGTGTGTGAACTCTGTAAGAGATAGAGTACATTTTAAGTATATACAGTATATATGTTTAAGTATATATGTAACATTGACTTCTTCCCTCAACCCACTATGTAGCTCAGAGTCAAGGGTAAATTGTTTCCATGCTTTTGTTTTTGATACTTATCCATATGCTTAATGTCTTTAACAGCTAGTGGCAAACCCATTGTAAATGATTTTTTACCTTAATCCAAAGTAAAAGAATGGATGCAAAACTGCTTTGTAGGCTTCTGTTTTTACAAATGCTTATTGGCAACACTGAATTTAAAATGTCTGTAGGTGGGCTTCCACGTCCCTGGCATGAGCTTATGCAGCCCTGTTTCAGTTAAATAACTCAGCCCTCATCTATTAGAACTGGGAAGCATAGTGAAGCTGAGATTATTTTGGAAAATCAAGAGAGAGGATTTTTCCCAGTTTGTTGGTTTGTTTCTTGAGAAGAGGAGGAAAGTCACATTTGCTGAGCACAGGATACCGTTTGATGCCCCTTTCACATAAAAAAATAATAATAACTCAGCCCTCCTCATCTTCACCTCAGCAGTCACATTCAGCCCATGCGAGAAAAGTACTGGTTCTTTAACCTCATTCCACAGATTGGATCATAAAAATGCACCTTCAACATTAGAAAAACATGAGTTGGCCAATGTGACCAAAAGTCAATTTAAAAAGTCATGTCCTCTTCCGGTTGCTCCTTCATAGGGCCATCTGTGAGCCATAATTAACATACAATGTCAAGACAGAGGACTCCCCAACCAGGAGAAGGTTAGTGCAGTACGAAGTGCATGGGCCTGGCCTCAGACAGACTAGCTCCATGACTCTGAGCCAGTGTGCTAAATTTTCTAAGCGTCAGCCTCCTCTTCTATAAAATGGTGAGTGTCATATGTAATGTTACGAGAGAGGCTGTGTAATAACGGACCTGCTCTGTGCCTAGAACACGGTAGTTGTCCAATAACAGTGATGGTGTTCTTAGTGGAGGTGATGATAATAGTAGAGATATCTCTTTGGTTGTCTTTTTTTTTGTCTACCCAACGTGCCTTTCCGCCATGTTCTAAAAACAACAGCCCCATTTCTTTGGGTAAATGCCCCCCAGTTCTATGTGGTTCTGGATGAAGTCTCAATCAGGGTGCCCCACCCCTCAACCATAGCAATGGGCTTCTGATCTTAGGCCTTTGTAGTAAGTGGTGTTCCCCTTCCTCCTGGACCCAGGGACTGAGGGGGGCAGGGGAGGGGGAGAGCAGGTAGGACAAATGAGTAAAGCAGAATGAATCAGAGTCTTTCCTCGGGATTTTATAGAGAGATGTTGAGAGAGAGAAGCTCTCATCCCTCTGGGGTGGCTGGGCTGGGCTGACACAAGCTCAGAGCTATCTGCCGCCATGCCGCGCTTCACCTCCTGCACACACACCGGGAAGGCATCTTGAAATAGGAGAGAATGTGGCCAACACAGAGAGTAGCAGAACAGAAAGAGAGAGAGAAAAATAATAATGATAATAATAGCATTTGTATCCCTGGATCCAGCTCTACCCCTAGATTTACCAGTTAAATAAGTTAATAAATTCTCTTTTAGGCTTAAGCTAATTTGAATTGAGTTTCTGCCCTTTGCATTAAAAGATTCCTGTCTAATATAAATATACTATTTTTTGAAGTTGTTTTTGTTTGTTTTGCTTTGTTAGTTTTTTTGTTGTTGTTTTTTGTTTTGTTTTGGTTTGGTTTTTTGTTTGTTTTATGTACAAAGATCTAGCATTGTTTCTGTGGTAAGGTAGATATCTTGGGTGACCCATTCCAGGAAGTTCACTTAGTCCCACTTAATGAAGCCAATATCCTTGGGGTACTATGGGAAACGCAGGCAGCACTTACGGAGGCGGTATTTTCGGATCAGACCAGCTGGCTTGAGCAGCCACTGCAAGAGGAGAACCCCGGCTGAATTTTCTCATATGGCTCCAGGAGAGCTGCCAGTGACCTATCTTGCTTTCTCAGGTGCAATGAGACAAAAGGCTAACTGTACTTTTTAAAAAAGGAAGAAAGAAAGAAAAAGAGGAAGAGGACTAGACAAGAGAGCACAGAAGCAATACCCAGAGGCACCCTCACACACTCATTTCAGCACAGAAAACGGAAGCCCGCAGGGTCTGCATTACTGCTGCGCTGCAGTGAGCAAAGGCTCGAGCAGCACAGCCACCAAATCAGAGGCAGGCAACCTGCTGGGGTACACAGGACACCATGTGGCATCACTGTGATTTCTCGCCCACAGCTTAGTCAGTGGAGGGAGCAAGGTGAACCTCGACCCTGTTTTCCTGGCCACAGGTGTCCCCCTGCCCCACCCCAAGATAGGGAGACCAGGGCCAGCAAAGCTGGAGGAGTTCATAGGGACCACGCTATGGTGGCCTCACTGTGAAATATAAAGGATCTTGGATTTTCTCCAGGAAGCCGTGGGAGCCATTGAAAGCCTTTTTGAGAAGGAGAATGACATTTCTGTGTTTTTGAAAGCTTTCCCTGGCCTCAGAATGGTGCCTGGATTGGAGGAGGACAAAGCTGGAAACAGGGAGACCTATGGAAAGCTTTAGCAGCAATCAAGTGAGTACTTGAATAAAGCCAAGGCAGCAGTGACAGAGAGCAGAGAATGTATATTTAGCGGTGACATCTACAAGACTTCATGATTGATTGTATGGAGTAAGGTAGGGGTATGGAGGTAGGAAGAAGGAAGGAACCCAAACCATATAGTAACCAACTGACTTCAGAGATCCAGAAAGAAGGTCTGGCGCTAGGTGTGAAGGAAGGGAAGGCATTCATGCTGGCCGTGCTCAGCTGGAGAATCCACGGGGATATGCAGGCAATGATGTCCAGTAGGAAATCAGGTCATTTGAGTCACTGCTTCTGTGATCATGGACACATTACTTAACTTTGTAGAGCCTCAGTCTCCTTATTTATCAAATGGGAATAATCTTCCCTAAGCGGAAATTTTAAGTAATTTGTCCAAGTCAGCCCAGCATAAAACATCCCCCTTAGAGAGGAAGAATTGATAGAAAATCCTACCTACTCTGAGGGTGAGAGTCCTAGGAGGTCGCTGGTCCTGGGGGAGCCTCCTGCTCCCCCCAGTCATGCCCCAACTCCTGCCTTATCCTAGGGAAGCCCAAAGACTTGAGTAGCTCAGGCTTTGTCCTGAGGGATACTCTTCGCTGTGGTGTGTGCGCTTCTCGTTGTGGTGGCTTCTCCCGTTGCAGAGCACAGGCTCTAGGCGCGCAGGCTTCAGTAGTTGTGGCACGCAGGCTCAGTAGTTGTGGCTCACGGGCTCTAGAGCGCAGGCTCAGTAGTTGTGGCGCACGGGCTTAGTTGCTCCACGGCATGTGGGATCTTCCCGGACCAGGGCTCGAACCCGTGTCCCCTGCATTGGCAGGCGGATTCTTAACCACTGTGCCACCAGGGAAGTCCCTGTAACTCAGTCTTTTTAAGGGTTTGGACCCGCCTTTGGGTTTTGCATCTATTGTTCTTTCTCACTGGAGCATCCTTCTTACACTGGTTTGCCTATGGAAATCCTTTGCATTCTTTGAGACTTATTTCCTATCACCAGCCCTGTGATGTTTTATCTGCCTCATCTCCCTGGAACAAGTCTTTCTCCCTTTAAGTCACCAGATTGTCCCTTAAGTCGCTGAAGTCTGTAGGCCTTACCTATCATGCGAGTTGACACAACTTGCAACAGTCTGAATTTAGACACCATTGAGGTGTGTGCCAGTTACTAAGCTGTAATCTCTCAGCTCCAAACCCATCTTTCTATGCTGTGCCCTGTGGTGCTGGAACTAGGCGTCTGCAAACCACACTTCTGCCTGGCCAGCAGTCTCCCTGTCAGGTTCCACTCTGCTCAAGGGAGACTGGGAGGCTGGAGGAGACAGAAGGGACTCCTGTCTGCTCACAAGTCCTGTGAGCGTCATCACACCAGCAATGTGTCTGCCTCCACCCCCATGGAAGTATTTAAATCCAGTTTGCAGTTTTTCCAACACGTGTAATACTAGCCTCATCCCAGCTGCTGTCTCCTTCCTAGTGGTCCGGTTCTCAAGCCCACAGGGCTCCTTCTCCAAGCTCAGAGACGCTGGTCCCAGTAGAGCTGTGCCTGCACCTGAGGCCTGAGCTCCACCCACAGGCCCCTCCTCCCAGTGTCTAAATTTTAGTAATGCCAGTCTTTGCTCCCTAAACCCTGTGAGTGGTAGGTGCTTCCTGCAGTTGCTATCTCTGTGATGCGTTGGTGCTCTTTTCTTGCCTTTTCGGTTACTTAGTTAACAACTTTATATCTAGTTAACAGTCTATATATTAAATTCTCTTTGTCCAAGCAATTGTTATGGTTTATGACTTGACCGGACAATGACAGTACAAGGTGCTTTTAATGTAAGCATAGAATTGGCTTGGATCCATATATTTTATAGGATCAATGAGTCATTTTTGCCTGGGGGGGTCCCAGCCCCTAAGTATCTGGCCCTTAATGTGATTCTGTAACCCAACCCCTAAATGCCTGTCTACCTTGATATAGTAATTAGGCTGCCTAGGCTACCAGCACAAATTCTTTCCAGAGTCTGAACCCCAGAGCAGGCCCCATTCAAGGAGAGCCCAGTGGAATAGCCTAAGGCAATGGGACATGCACCTGCCTCTTGCCTTCCTAGACTCTGTGGGGAAGAAAGGGGAGAGCCCCTAGGCAGAAGGGCAAGGGTGCATATAGGGTAAGGTTCCAACCATACCAACAGTAGAGAGGGGAGGGTGGCGACATCCTAGTGGACCATGGATACTAGACAAAGCCCGGTTATTTCTTATCCTGCCCTTCTGCCTAGGGACCCTCCCCACTGAGTCTAGGAAGGCAAGAGGCAGCAGAAAAGTTTACTTGTGTTTTACTTGTACCCTATGTAATTGTGTCTCATCAAAAAGGTCCTTTCATTTGGAGGAAAAAAACTAATCTGTTTCCAGTTCCACCTCCAGAGCCAACCAATTAGTCCTGAACCAGCTGAACACAAATGGCAACCAGAACATAGTGCCTATCCCCAAGGAGCTTCGGTCCACTGGGAAAGACGACAATAGGTTTGGGGGGGTTTTCTTTTCTTTTTTTTTTTTTGAGAAATCTTTTAGGTTTTTTTTTTTAACATTTACTTATTTATTTATTTATTTATTTAGGCTGCACCAGGTCTTAGTTGCAGCATGCAGACTTCTTAGTTGAAGCATGCAGACTCTTAGTTGCGGCATACAGGATCTAGTTCCCTGACCAGGGATCAAACCCGGGCCCCCTGCATTGGGAGCAGAGAGTCTTACCCAATGGACCACCAGGGAAGTCCCCAGACAATAGGTTTTTAATTAGAATACAGGTTCGGATACATGAAGCAGAGACCCAAAATTGCAGTGAGTTAAATAAGATTTATCTCTGTCTCATGAAACAGCCCAGATAAAGGTGTAGGGCTGACAGATCTGCTCTATTCCATGGGATTGTCCAGGGACCAAGGCTCTTTCTACCTTGTTGCACTACCATCCTTTGAGGGTTGCCATTGTCCACAAGCTCTAAGATGACCTGCTGTCATGTTTACATTCTACTCAGCACAGTAAAAGAAGGGAAAGAGAAAGGGCATGCCCTTCTTTCCGGAAGCTGCACACATTACTTTCCCTCACATCCCAAATGACCAGAATAGAATCATATGGCCACAACTAGCTGCAAAGGGTACAGGGAAATGTAGCCTTTATTCTCAGGGCAACCATGCACCCAGCTAAAAACTAGAAATTCTGTCTGTACTTAAACCGGCTTGCAAGGCAGAAATAGAGACACAGATGTAAAGAACAAACATATGGACGCCAAGGTGAAAGCGGGGGGGGGGGGGGGGGGGTGGGATGAATTGGGAGATTGGAATTGACATATATATACTAATATGTAAAAATAGATAATTAATTTTAAAAAAAGAAAAAAAAAGGAATTCTATCTGTACAGAAGAAAGAGAAAATGGATATTGAGGGGAACTAGCGGTCTGTATCATAACAGACAATTATAATAATGTGGAAGGTGGGGTATAGTGAAGAAAGGGCCTGAGAAAGCTTGAAGGAGTCTTCATTTTCCTGTGCCCAAGAAATGCTTAACATACTTTTATTTAATAAATCTGGACAAACACAAAAGCAAATAGGAGTTCAGATGCAAATTGAATTGAAATCAAATATTACCAAGCAAAAGCCAGTGGAAAAAAAATATAAAATGTATCATTGTGGCAGGGCTGAACATCAGGATATAAGATCTTCTCTTCTTGCCCCAGCTACTTTCTTGTTTTACTGATAATAGTAAATGCAGTATTACCCATGATTCAATGCTTTAAAGGACATGCCAACAGGCTTTCACTTCAGACAAGCCAGAAGCACAAAGAGCTTGACTCTGAGTGTTCCTCAAATTCGTATGTGATGACGTCTCTAACAAGGGGGAATCCAGATTATCACATCATCATTTTTACTAATGACTAAGGTATCTTTCAATCCTGGGACATACGAAAAATTAGTTTTGGTTTCTCCTAACACAGGGTTTTGCTACTGCCTAGGGTGTTGGTCAATGATGCCTGAAGGATGAGACAGTTTGAAGTATTCTAGGGGGTCACCAATAACAGATACTTCTTTTTCTCTCAAATTCATTAAAAGGGAAGCCAAATGTCTTGGCTAAGGAAAGAGCTGACCCACTACTAAATTTATAGAAGAAAACACCTCTTGGCCAACCCAGAGCTCCTTGAATCAAAAGGGAAGTGCAAGGCCACTGCTTTTGTAGATAACAAATCGGTTCAGTCAAGGAAAGACTGTAGCTCTGACAAGGGAAAAATGGCATGCTCAAGAGAAGATGAATTTTTACCATATTTCATTATAAAAAACCACAATGAAAGAAAAATGACTTCATCAGTCCCATTCTAGGAGCCCTGGCGATGCTAAGGATAAAAGGAGAAAGCCTCTGGAACTGGCTTCCTGTCATACAGGTTGTATCCATCAATTCAGGGCAGCTTCAGAGAGGCACATGCAATCACCGCTGACAGTGGATAAATCACATTTATCAAGACCTTATTAGCTATTGCCCTAGAGTTAAAGAGGGTCATTTGCCTCTATCGGGTAGCAATCGATTGCTTTGTATGGGCTACAACTTATAAAGCCAAGGTCAAGGTATGGTGATGGAAAATTAGGTTAGATATCATAACTCCTCCAGCGCCAATCCTTCTTATCTGAACGAGAGTGCTATAAACTATTAACTCTGAATACAGGTTTGTGGGAAATATAACAGAATCCAAAATCATAGCGAACTTTCTGATGGATAATACACTACACCAGGAAAACCTAGAAAGATTGACCTTTCTTCACTTGATAAGAAGAAAAGAAAATTGAATTCACCCTGCCTTGATGCGCATGGTTAATTCTTCAGACCAGTAAGTACTCATCAAAAAGAGGAGGGGGAGGGGAGGGAGACACCTTATAGAGAGAATATTCACTTATTTCCCCTCTTCACCCCCTGCTATGATCCAAGAGAACCCATGCCCTAAGTGAATGGCTCACAAGTAGCAGATACCATGAGGTAAGCACTGATGAAAGTGAGGGGATGATTCTATCACAGGGTCTTTTTGTCTCTGTACCTAATCACCAAGAAGCAAACTACCAAAAAAAAAAACCAGAAACAAGATATAATTCTCAACTACCCAAATAAAAGATGTAACTTTTTAGATTGTTAGAAAATATTAACAATATTTAACAATCAGTAAACTGAGGTAAAAGCTATTAATATATGGTGTTACTTATACCATTCTTCCAAGACTTCTGAATTACTGAAAATATTCCAATTTAAAAGTTAGAAAAAATCTTGTCATAGTTGGTACTAAAGTAAAAGCAGCTGTGATTTAATTCTAAAAATAATTTTATGTGCTCCTTGTTTTTCTGTTTTTCATATAGTTTTTTACTTTTGCCTTTCTTACGTCTTTTTACTTTTATACCTAGAACTGTACCAAACAGAACTGTTTATAAATCAGCATTTTCATACTGATCATAACAAACATTCAATCAGTGAACCTACCTGTGTCCTTCTTTGGCAAGTTTTTTGGGGTTTTTATTTTTGCGGCTGCATCGGGTCTTAGTTGCGGCATGCAGGGTCTTCGTTGAGGCATGCGGGATCTTTCGTTGCGGCACGCAGGCTCTCTCACTGAGGTGCACGAGCTTAGTTGCCGCACTGCATGTGGGATCTTAGTTCCCCGACCAGGGATTGAACCCACGTCCCCTGTGTTGGAAGGCAGATTCTTTACCACTGGACCACCAGGGAAGTTCCTTGTTTGGCAAGTTTAAAAAACTCTGAAGAAGATAAGACACAAAGGCAAAAATTAACATCATCTCTGATGACTGTCTTTAACATAGTTGAATCAAGCAAGAAAAAAATGAATCAATTTTCTAAACTTTTACACAGCTGAAAAAGCATAAAGTTTATTAAGCCCATGAGAAATGACAGATATAAAAGCATAAAGTTTTACTAAGTCCATGAGAAATGACAGATATATTTCAAATGAGTCTTGTTTAGAAATGTCAGAAGTTAGAGATTGCCCTTAAAAACAATGGGCAGTTCTAGAGGTGGAGTCAAGACGGTGGTGTGGGAAGACACCAAGTTAGCCTCTCCCCACAACTAGAGTTCCTGCTGGCTGCTGGTGGGGGACTCTGACCCCCAAGGAGATGGAAGGAACCCCACACTGAACTGGTAGGACATAGGGGGACTGAGGGGGGAGGAGAAGTGGAGGCCAGACAGGATCTGCGCCCCTGAGGCTGGGGAGATCAGGAGAGGCAGGTGGGAGGGACTCTCTGGGAGGGACTCTCCAGGAAGAGTGGGAGAGGAGCAGAGGGCAATTGCCTGGCCCACTCGGACTGGGGAGCCTGCTGAGCTCCCAAGCTGCTACCACCCTCCAGAGCCCCATCCAGGCTGCGTGGGTCCCGGGGGCATAGGAGGGTGGCCAGGGAGAACAGGAGAGGCAGGCGGGAGGGGCTCTTGAGGAGGAACAGCAGAGGAGTGGAGGGCGAATGCCCCACCCACTCAGACACGGGGAGCCTGCTGGGCTCCAGGATGAGGTCCCCTGCCCTCGGAGACCAGGGGTGAGGGCACGCCTGGGCCCCTTCTCTTCCTTGAGCCTAAGCCCCACCCTCCACAGCCCCCAGGGCCTTTTCCAGCCCTGTGGGTCCTGAGCATTGGCCCCACCCACTGCCCAAACCTCGCCCTTGCTTAGGACCCGCCCTCCACAGCCAAGGCCCTTCCTCCCCCTTTTTTGTTTTTTCTTTTAGCTCCTCCTCTTTTTTACTACTGTGGTACTGATGTACCTTCCAGTCATTGATTCATCTATATTTTTATTTTTATATTCTTCCTAACATATCTGTTAGTTTCCTAGTCTAATTTTATTTTTTACTTTGTTATTGTTCTTTTTTTTTTTTCTTTTCTTTGCTGCCCCACATGGCTTGCGGGATCTTGGTTCACGAGCCTGGGGTCATGCCGAAGCTCCTGCGGTGGGAGCTCCAAGTCGGAACCACTGGACTAACAGAGAACCTCAGACCCGAGGGAATATTCATCGGAGTGAGGTCTCACGGAGTTCCTCATCTCAGCACCAAGACCTAGCTCTACCCAACAGCCTAAAAACTCCAGTGCTGGAAGCCTCAGGCCAAACAACCAGTAAGACAGGAACACAATCCCACTCATAAAAAAAAAAAAAAAAAAAATGAGACGGCAAAAAAATACGTCAGAGATGAAGGAGCAAGGTAAAAATCTACAAGGCCAAATAAAGGAACAGGAAATAGGCAATATACCTGAAAAAGAATTCAGAGTAATGATAGTAGTAAAGATGATCCAGAATCTCGGAAATAGAATGGAGGCACAGATTGAGACAATACAAGAAATGTTTAACAAAGATCTAGAAGAACTAAAGAACAAACAAACAGATGAACAACACAATAACTGAAATGAAAAATACACTAGAAGGAATCAATAACAGAATAATGGAGGCAGAAGAACAAATTAGTGAGCTGGAAGACAAAATGGTGGAAATAACTGCCAAGGAACAGAATAAAGAAAAAAGAATGAAAAGAATTGAAGACAATCTCAGAGACCTCTGGGACAACACTAAACACACCAACATTCGAACTATAGGGGTCCCAGAAGAAGAAGAGAAAAAGAAAGGGTCTGAGAAAATATCTGAAGAGATTATAGTCAAAACTTCCCTAACATGGGAAAGGAAATAGTCACCCAAGTCCAGGAAGCACAGAGAGTCCCATACAGGATAAACCATAGGAAAAACACACGAAGACACATATTAATCAAATGAACAAAAAATAAATTCAAAGAAAAATACTAAAAGCAGCAAGAGAAAAACAAAAAATAACATACAAAGGAATCCCCATAAGGTTATCAGCTGATTTTTCAGCAGAAACTCTGCAGGCCAGAGGGAGTGGCAGGATATACTTAAAGTGATGAAAGAGAAAAACCTACAACCAAGATTACTCTACCCAGCAAGGATCTCATTCAGATTTGCTGAGAAATCAAAAGCCTTTTCAGCAAGCAAAAGCTAAGAGAATTCAGCACCACCAAACCAGCTTTACAACAAATGCTAAAGAAACTTCTCTAGGCAGGAAACACAAGAGAAGAAAAAGACCCACAAAAACAAACCCAAAACAATTAAGAAAATGGTAATAGGAACATACATATCGATAATAACCTTGATGTAAATGGATTAAATGCCCCAATCAAAAGACACAGACTGGCTAAATGGATACAAAACCCAGACCCATATGTATGCTGTCTACAAGAGACCCACTTCAGACCTAGGGACACATACAGACTGAAAGTGAAGGGATGGAAAAAAGATATTCCATGCAAATGGAAATCAAAAGAAAGCTGGGGTAGCAATACTCGTTATCAGATAAAATAGACTTTAAAATAAAGACTGTTACAAGAGATAAGGAGGGACACTACATAATGATCAAAGGATCAATCCAAGAAGAAGGTATAACAATTATAAATGTTTATGCACCCAACATAGGAGCACCTCAATACATAAGGCAAATGCTAACAACCATGAAAGGAGAAATAGACAGTAACACAATAATAGTAGGGGACTTTAACACCCCACTTACACCAATGGACAGATCATCCAAACAGAAAATAAATAAAGAAACACAAGCTTTAAATGACACAATAGACCAGATAGATCTAATTGATATTTATAGAACACTCCACCCCCAAGTGGCAGAATACACTTTCTTCTCAAGTGCACATGGAACATTCTCCAGGATAGATCACATCTTGGGTCACAAATCAAGCCTTGGAAAATTTAAGAAAATTGAAATCGTATCAAGCATCTTTCTGACCACAGCGCTATGAGATTGGAAAGTAATTACAGGAAAAATACTGTAAAAAACACAAATACATGGAGGCTAAACAGTGTGCTACTAAATAACCAAGAGATCACTGAAGAAATCAAAGAAGAAATTTTAAAAATACATTGAAAAAATGACAATGAAAACAAGATGACCCAAAACCTATGGGATGCAGCAAAAGCAGTTCTAAGAGGGAAGTTTACAGCAATTCAATCTCACCTCAAGAAACAAGAAAAATCTCAAATAAACAATCTAACCCTACACTTAAAACAACTAGAGATGGGGCTTCCCTGGTGGCGCAGTGGTTGAGAATCTGCCTGCCAATGCAGGGCACACAGGTTCAATCCCTGGTCCGGGAAGATCCTACATGCCACAGAGCAACTAAGCCCGCATGCCACAACTACTGAGCCAGTGTGCCACAACTACTGAGCCTGCACTCTAGAGCCCACAAGCCACAACTACTGAGCCCGTGTGCCACAACTACTGAGCCTGCACTCTAGAGCCCACAAGCCACAACTACTGTGCCACAACTACTAAAGCCCGTATGCCTAGAGCCTGTGCTCCGCAACAAGAGAAGCCACCGCAATGAGAAGCCCACGCACCACAACGAAGAGTAGCCCCTGCTCGATGCAACTAAAGAAAGCCCGTGCACAGAAACGACCCAATGCAGCCAAAAATAAATAAATTAAATAAATAAATTTATTTTTTAAAAAAATAGTGAAATTAATATATATTTAACCCAATACATTCAAAATATTGTCATTTCAATATGTAATCAATATTAAAAATTATTAATGAAGTGCTTTACATTTTCTTATACTAAATCTTCATAATCCAGTGTGAGTTTTATACTCACAGCACATGTGAATTCCACTAGCCACATTTCAAGTGCTTATTAGCCATGTGTGGCTGGTGGCTACCATACTGGACAACCCAGTTCTAGCAGATATAAGAATCAGGAAAGAAGTTCTCCCTATAGGAAAGAAGTAAAATTGTAATTGGGAAGGACCCTGGGGACTTCTGGGGAACTGGCATTATTATCTTTCTTGATATGAGTGTTGGTTACATGAATGTTTGCTTCATAATTATTCATTAAACCATAATACGAACTTTATGAGCTTTTTTTTTTTTTAATTAATTTATTTATTTTTGGCTGTGTTGGGTCTTCGTTTCTGTGCGAGGGCTTTCTCCAGTTGTGGCAAGCGGGGGCCACTCTTCATCGCGGTGCATGGGCCTCTCACTATCGCGGCCTCTCTTGTTGCGGACCACAGGCTCCAGACGCGCAGGCTCAGTAGTGTGGCTCACGGGCCCAGTTGCTCCGCGGCATGTGGGATCCTCCCAGACCAGGGCTCGAACCCGTGTCCCCTGCATTGGCAGGCGGACTCTCAACCACTGCGCCACCAGGGAAGCCCTATGAGCTTTTTTAAATGTGTTTTATTTCATCAAAAAAAGTTTTTAAATTACTGAATGTAGGGACTTCCCTGGTGGCGCAGTGGTTAAGAATCCACCTGCCAATGCAGGGGACATGGGTTCGAGCCCTGGTCTGGGAAGATCCCACATGCCGTGGAGCAACTAAGCCCGTGCGCCACAACTACTGAGCCTGCGCTCTAGAGCCTGCGAGCGACAACTACTGAGCCCACACACCACAACTACTGAAGCCCACACGCCTAGAGCCCGTGCTCCACAACAAGAGAAGCCACTGCAATGAGAAGCCCACGCACCACAACAGAGTAGCCCCTGCTCACTGCAACTAGAGAAAGCTCGTCACAGCAACAAAGACCCAACACAGCCAAAAATAAATAAATAAATAAATTTTTTTAAATACTGAATGTATATTCTTGTAATTTATTGTTATAAACTTGAGCAAGTATTTCTGAAGGATAAATTTATAGAAGTGTAACTACTGGATCAAATGATACAAACATTAAAACATTGAAGAGTACTAAATTACCTTCCAAATGCTTACACCAATTCTCACTCCTACCAATAACAAGTGAAAATTCCCATTTCTCCACATACTTACCAACACTGGGTTTTATCAGTTTTAGGACATTTTTGACAGGTAGGTGTAAGAAGATATCTGAAGAGTTAGGGTCATTCAATGACTATTTCAAGAAATTACAAAGTATTCCATTCAGTACAGGTTCCCCCTTTGCACATGTAGGCACTAACAATCAGCTTGGTGGTCCTTCTGGTGCCTCTGAAACAGACAGGACACCTGTGTTCTTGGGTTACCATTGCCCTGCACCAGCAGCTTTACCCTGCAGCTAGATAATATTTGAGATAGGCTTTGCTTGAAAGTGCCTACACCAGCCTTCATTCTGACTGAACATGTTAGCATTTGATACTTTGCCTCAGGGCTTTCATGCTTTCAAGCTTTGGCTTGAGTGGTGGCCAAAAGCAAAGACCTCAAAGCCAAAGATGACCTTGATTCCACAGACTGAAAAAAATCTTACATCTTGGCACTATTCCAGACTTTCTCCTCTAGTGGCATTATAGTCCTGTTTCCTTTTATGTGACATTTTAAATGTTTAGAATATATGTTTAGGACTCCTCTAATAAAATTGCCTTCAGAGATGGATTATCAGCCACGTAAGAAAAATGAGTCCTATTACTCTATAATCACAAAATACTATTTTATTTGTCAGATTCTTCTCTCTCTCCCTCCCCTCTCTTTCCTTCTTCCCTTTCCTCTTCCTTCTCTCTCCCAACATTGTTTAGCTTAGTTCTGATCTCTCTTTCCTTGCTCTGCAACAGCCTGAGAATCCCAGAGGCAAGATGCCCCAGGACCAAAAGGTGGGCAACAGAGAAGTAAGGAACCCTGGAGACAAATTGAGATTTTAACCACAGAAGCACTTACCCAGAGCATTAGCAAGTACTACTAGATAGCCGATTGTGTTAGCTGGGTACCTAGGCTAACTTTGTAGGACTTATGAACAAACTGGACTTACGAACGTGCTCTCGGAATGGAACTTGTTCGTATGTAGGGGACTTACTGTAGATCTATAGAGGAGGGCGTCTAGTGCTTATTTGCTAGCAGGAGTCAATAACATGGGCACAAATAACTTGGCCCCCAAGTGAAATAATCAGTAATTAATTCAGGCCTGCTTGTACTTTTCTCTGAAGTAAGAAAAAGAGACTGTCTGGTATTGTAGAACTGTGATTACAGAACAGGATATCTGACTAGTAGGGGTTTCCAGGCTCCATTGCAGAACTCCTGAATCAGATTCATCAAGGATGATCCTCCTGGTTAGGAACCACTTAAGAGAAGCATGCACACAGAGGTTCAGCCTAATAGCCCAAGGCATAAATCTGCACACACACACACACACACACACACAGAGGCCCATCACTTATTAGTATGCGACTTTGAAAGTCGTCATGACTCTTGCTTTTCTTATCAGTAAGACAGAGATGATGCCTACCACAAAGGGCTAGTTTAAGGATTCTGTGTGTAAAGCTCTTGCACATAATTAAGTTCTCAACAATAAGTACTTATGATAATAATCAGATAATGATTTTAACAAGATGATAAGTGCCATCCAATTTTTCTGAATTTTTTTACAATAAGCTCATATTATTTTTATACTTAGGGGAAAAAATTAAGCTCCTTCTGTTTTTAATGGGTCTTGCTTTTTCAAGAGCATAGCCTTTAAGTACCATTATAGAATCTGCTATTAAAATTTTAAAAAGGAGGGGGGAATATGGGTCAGTTTCATGGAATAGGAACTAGGGAAAAAAATAATTTCCATCTCTTCAAAACATAACTTTTTTCATCCCAGTTATATTTACAGGTATTGAAATAAAAATGAACAAGACAGACATAAGATCTACTCTTAAAGTCTTTATGGAGTAGTAGGAAAGCAACGACTTATAACAGAAATCACTGGAATTGTGCTAAGTGACACTGTGTCACAAGACCCCTCACCAGGTCTGGAGGGTCAGAGGTTTCCTGAGGAAGAGATACCTGTGCTGGGTAGAAAAGAGAAAATCTAGAAGAAGAGTAGAGAAGCACTCACCAGGCAGAGGAAGGAGCCTGGGTAAACTCCCTGAGGTGGAAAGAAGAGTGGGAGAGGGAGCACTAGTTGGTTGAGAATCATAAGAAAAAGCTTATGAAGCACAGAGAGGCAGATCATCCAGGCCTGTGGAAACGTTAAGGATTTGGGACTTGATCCCAAATGCAATGGAAAGCCATGGGTGGGTTTTAGGTGGAAGTGTTATCATATGACCTATTCTTTCATAGAGCAGTCTGGGTGCTTTGTGAAGCACTGAGATGTTGTGATATAATAAGAAATACATACTTGGTCTTCATCCCAGGTTCTTGGCACAGAGCTTCGAAAACCCTTGGAATTTCCTGAGTGGACAGAGGTGACAGGAGTGTTTTTTGTTATTCATAAGAAGTCCTTTTCAACCATACCTGAGTTGAATGAGGAACTCTTGATAGGGCCCTAGATAGCTTCAGGGTGGGGCTGGGGGAACCAACCATGTGATTAAAGTGTGGGAACTTTCAGCCCCACCCATCCAGGGAGAGGAGGGGGGCTGAAGATTGAGTTTAATCACCAAAATCACAGCAATATCTTTTTGGATCCACCTCCTAGAGTAATGAAAATAAAAACAAAAATAAGCAAATGCAACCTAATTAAACTTAAAAGCTTTTGCATAGCAAAGGAAACCAGAAACAAAACGAAAAGACAACCCACAGAATGGGAGAAAATATTTGCAGAGATGTGACTGACAAGGGATTAATCTCCAAAATATACAAACAGCTCATGCAGATCAATATCAAAAAAACAAACAACCCAATCAAAAAATGGGCAGAAGATCTAAATAAACATTTCTCCAAAGAAGACATACAGATGGCCAAAAAGCACATGAAAAGATGCTCAACATCACTAATTATTAGAGAAATGCAAATCAAAACTACACACCAGTCAGAATGGCCCTCATCAAAAAGTCTACAAAAAATAAGTCTACAAACAGTCTACACTGTTGGTGGGAATGTAAATTGGTACAGCCGCTACGAGAACAGTATGGAGGTTCCTCAAAAAACTAAAAATAGAGCTACCATATGATCCAGCAATCCCACTCCTGGGCATATATTTGGAGAAAAACATAATTTGAAAAGATACATGCACCACAATGTTCACTGCAGCACTATTTACAATAGCCAAGACATGGAAGCAACCTAAAAGTCCACTGACAGAGTTTAATCACCAACGGTCAGTGATTTAGTCAATCATGCCTACATAATGGAACCACCATAAAACAATGGGGTTGGGAGAGCTTCTGAGTTAGTGAACACATCACGGTGCTGGGAGGGTGGTACACCTGAAGAGGACATGGACACTCCTTGCCCCTTCCCACATACTTTGCCCGATACATCTCTTCCATTTGGCTGCTCCTGAGTATTCTTGGAGTCAGGCATGATAACCATTTCACCATGAGGTCCCTCTAAGTATTCTTTATAATAAACCAGTAATAATAAGTAAAGTGTTCTCCTGAGTTCTAGCAAATTATCAAACCCCAGGAGGGGATCATGGGAACCCCTGATTTATAGCCAGTAGGTCAGAAATACAACAGTCCAGACTTTCCGTTGGTGTCTGAAGCAGGGGCAGTCTTGTGGGACTGGGCCCTAAGCCTGTGGGATCTGACACTAACTCCAGGTAGACAGTGTCAGAATTTAACTGAATTGTAGGACACCCAGCTGGTGTGAGAAAATTGGTTTTGGTGTGGGGAAGAAAAACATACATTTGGTTTCAGAAGTGTTGTGAGTACAGAAAAAGAGTTTTACTTTAAGAATGGATTCAGGGGAGATAGGAATTAATGGAATAATGGCAGTGTAGGTAAAAATGAAAAGTAGACAATTCTGATCAATTATTTAGGAGGTGTAATCAACAAAACTTGGTGGATTGGGAATGGCAAATGAGGAAAAGTGAAGCAACAAGGGTAAATCCTAGGTTTCTGATTCGGATAACTATGCTTGGGGGTACCATCTACTGAGATGGCAAGCACTGAACCAGGATCAGGTCCTAGGGGCCAAGAAGAGGAAATTAAAGTGTCCAGTACATAGCAGGAAATAGGCACTCAGAAGCAAGGTCTAGACTGCATTATCAATTTGGGAGTGGTCGCCCCAGGAATGTGTAATCAATACATCCCCAGACCCCATCTCCTCCAAATGCAAAGTGAGGTCACATCTCCATGAACATCTAAATTGCTTCATCCTTTCCCAGGGCTCTCCTCCAGAAATACCCAAAGATTCTCAGGGCTGCTCACACTGGCCCAGCTCTCCCAATCCTCATGTGCCTCTGGCTGCCACCACAGAGAGGGCAGAGGACTCAGACATGCCCCTCGAGTCAGGTCTCCACCACCACTGACCCCTCTGTGGCCAAGACTACAGGTCACATCCAGCACTTTTTTCCTGGATGGCAGAATCAAAGGCCAGTGTTGCCATCGAGGGAAGAATTGCTCTCACTCCTGATTTCCTTGAGGAAAGGTTTTCCTTCAGTGCATTCCTAGCCCCTCTCCATTTGGGGACGTAAAATGACTTACCCGCTTAGAAATTTGGAAAGAACTGGAAATGCAAGATATTCACCTATCTTCTTGGGAATGAGCTACCCACCAGGAGACCAATTTGTCTGCTCCTCCAGAGGCTGGCTCTTCCCCCCACACCCTGGTCCAGCACTGCCTGTGACTGATAGGGAAATTCTGCCTAATTCTGGGCTTCGAGATGAGCAAGACCATTTTGAATAACATACCTAAAGTATATCATGCCCTTTGACAGTAAAAAAGGGGGGAGAGGTGGAGATTTTGGCCCATTATGGTACCTAGTACATACTATTTACTATTTGCTGTCTCTCCATAACATAAACTAAATGTGTACATCATTTTTTAAGTATAAATACACCATAATTTAACCAGTCCTCAATGAACAGCCATTCAACTTGTTACCACTTTTCTACTGTTTAAGCCTCATTTCAATTAATATCCTTGAACATATAATTTAACTGTCTATAGACTAAGAGTAGAGCTGCTGGGTCAAAAGACATATATTTCTTTTTTTGGGGGGTGGGGAGCTGCATTGGGTCTTCGCTGCTGCACGCGGGCTTTCTCTAGTTGCGGCGAGCGGGGCCTACTCTTCGTTGCGGTGCGCGGGCTTCTCATTGCAGTGGCTTCTCTTGTTGCGGAGCGCGGGCTCTAGGCACGCAGGCACAGTAGTTGTGGCACAGACTCTAGAGCGCAGGCTCAGTAGTTGTGGCGCACAGGCTTAGTTGCTCCGCGGCATGTGGGATGTTCCTGGACCAGGGCTCGAACCTGGGTCCCCTGAATTGGCAGGTGGATTCTTAACCACTGCGCCACCAGGGAAATCCTATATATAGTTTTGTTTACTTGTTGTGTTTTTTGTTTTTTAAATATTGATACACCTTCTTTGAGACAATATACACTTCTACCTGCATGAATGTATTAGTATTATATTGCTACATAATAAACTTAAAAGCATAAAAGTGTCTGTGGTTGGGGAGTGTAGGTACAACTTCCCTGTGTCCTTCACTGAGAGTTTCACAAGGTTGCAGCCAAGGTGTCAGCTGAGCTGTGTTCTCATCTGGACACTCAACTAGAGGAGAATTTTCTACCTGGTAGCTGTATGAATTAGAATCTGGCTTCTTACTGGCTGTCAGCTAGAGGCTGCCCACAGCACCTAGAGGCTGCCCACAGTTCCCTGCCACATGGCCTTCTCCATAGTAAGTTCAAAGCATGGCTCTTTGCTTCTTCAAGGCCAGCAACAGAATCTCTCTCTCCAGTCTGCCAAGATAGGGTCTTTAAAAATGTAACATAATCATGAAAGTGACATCCCATCACTGTTGTCACTGAAGCAAATCACATGTCCTACCCACTCTCAAAGGGAGGGGGTTCTAGAGGACATAACACCAGGGGGCAGAGATCATGGGACCATCTTAGAATGGTGCTTCCCACAATGAAGCTTCCCACCCAGCTCCCCATGCCAATCCTAGGTTATCAACCTCTGCCAATCTGACAGGTAATGAAATATCTTATTTTTATTGGCATTCTTTGATCACCAGTGAAGCTAAATACCTTTTTATATATTTTCTGGTTATTTCCTATTTCTTCTTTTGTGACATGTTTCTGCTCTTGCCCAAAGTTTTATTGAAATGTTGGTACAAATCAACAATCTCTTATTTGCAATCCCCAAAATCAAAAAAACTCTGAAAATCTTAAATTGTTCACAACCCATTTGGTAGCATAATCTGGCTTGATATGAACTCTTCTGTCAGCAAAATGTTCTCTGGACTGATGCAAAACTATAGTTTTATTTACCTCATTTACTGTGAATATTCATATAGTTCAATGCAGAGCTAAAAATATATTTGATAAACTGCATATTGCCCTGGGTCTCACTAGGAATATTAAATAATATACACCATTTACCTTTCTAAAGCCCCCAAAAATCGGAATTCTGAAATATTTATAGTCCCAAGTGTTTTTGATAAGGGGTTATGACACTCCATTTCTTATTGATTTCCAAAATGTTTTTGTAGTTTAGGAAAGTAAACATATTTTCATAGATATTGCCAGTTTTTCCCCATTTTGCCATGTTCCAATCTATCGTATAGTATTATAGGTTTTTTTAATTATTAATTCATGTTCATTGCAAAAATCTTCAAATATAGATTATAACAGTGGTTCTTAATCCTTTCAAGTAAATGATGACTTTGAAAATCTGATTAAAGCAATGGGAAAGCTCCCCAGAAATTTTACGTTATAATTTCAGGAGCTTTATAAGCTTAGACACCAGATTAACAGCCTCTGCCTTCTATGCGCTTCCTAGGAACTTTCATCCTTTCCTTTGACTTCAATTATCATCTATCTATGACATACATATATACATACATACATACATACATACATATATATATATATATATATATTCAGCCCAGATCCATTTCCTGATTATTATCTCTCCATATTCATCAGACTACTAAACAGCTCCACTCAAATATTTCATCGACATCAAACTTGACACATCAAAAACTTAAATCATTTTCTCCTATGCCAAACCCATTCACCTCTTTATATTAATTTTTAATGAATCAAATTCGTTAAAAATTCAATAACCACTCAACTGAGTCAGCCAAAAATCTGGTCAGCAACCATGACTTCCAAATCTCCTCTACCCTTGACATCTCTCAATTTTATCTACTTCTCATCTCCACTGCAACAAACTTCGTTTGACCACCATGCGTTGCCTGAATTACTCTTACAGCCTTTTAAATAGTTTTCCTACCAGAGTTTTTATCCCCTCCAATCCATGTTTAACGTTGTAACCAGAATGATCTTACTAAAATGCAAATCTGGGGAATTCCCTGGTGGTCCAGTGGTTAGGACTCCGTGCTTTCACTGCCGAGCGCCCAGGTTCAATCCTTGGTCAGGGAACTAAGATCCCACAGGCACGCAGTGTGGCAAAAAAAAAAAAAAAAAAAATGCAAATCTGATATCACACCCTCATTTAAAACTCTCCAATGACTCCCACTGCTTTAGGGCTTACAAAGCCCTTTATCATCTACAACCCACTGACTCCTGCAGGGTCACCCCTATACCTGATCATTTCCCCCAAGTCCCCATGTCAGTGAATGTCGCCACTTACCAAGTTGCTCAGGACAGAAACCTGGACTCTCTCCTCCCCCTCACTCTCTATATCTACTTAGTCACCATATCTTGCTTCTACCTCAGTGCCACCACCTTGGTCCAAGTTACCCTCTTTTTCTCACCTAGACTACTAAACTAGCCTTTCCTCATTGAGGAGGGAGCAAAGTAGATGGTTCTCATGAATAGCTTGACCAACCATTAGTAAAGAGTTCAATTTTGTACTGTAAAAATGTTCGTGTAAGGACATTTGACATATGCTTTTAAAAACCCTGATGAATATTTAAGAATCAGAGAAACTAGAGTTTCCATGTAAACTATAAAATAAAATAAAATAGGGACTGCCCTGGTGGTACAGTGGTTAAGAATCCGCCTGCTAGCTTGGTGCTTTGTGACCACCTTGAGGGGTGGGATGGGGAGGGTGGGAGGGAGGGAGATGCAAGAGGGAAGAGATATGGGAACATATTGTATATGTACAACTGATTCACTTTGTTATAAAGCAGAAGCTAACACACCATTGTAAGGCAATTATACTTCAATAAAGATGTTTAAAAAAAAAAAAATCTTATTGGCAGCCTCTGATGCCACAGAGTGAAAAAAAAAAAAAAAAAAGAATCCACCTGCCAATGCAGGGGACACAGGTTCGAGCCCTGGTCCAAGAAGATCCCACATGTCGCGGAGCAACTAAGCCTGTGCGCCACAACTACTGAGCCTGTGCTCTAGAGCCTGTGAGCCACAACTACTGAGCCCACGTGCCGCAACTACTGAAGCCCGTGCTCCGTGACAAGAGAAGCCACTGCAGTGAGAAGCCTGCACACTTCAATGAAGAGTAGCCCCCGCGCACTGCAACTAGAGAAAGCCTGCGCACAGCAACAAAGACACAACACAGCCAAAAATAAATAAATAAATAAATTTTTTAAAAATAAATAAATTAAATTAAATAAAGTAAAATAAAATAAAAACAAGATCAAGGCTTTGTATATATTCCAAAGACTGAAAGCTGACAAATCAAGAAAACAAATACCAAGAAAAAATATTATGCTCTAATAAAACCATGGTACTATTTTATTACTCAAAGTAAATGAAGTAAAGAAGTTTAAAGGGACTGAGATTTCATTCCGCTTGAAAGCTCACAAGTTAGCCTATTAACTGTTTGATGGATGCTGACAAAGACAGGAAACTCCAGTGTCAGAGACAAAGGTCTTTGTTGCCCTCAGCAACAGCAGTAGCTGGAGGACAGCATTTTCTTGTTAAGGATCCTCAAGCTCTAATTCTCACAGAGAGACATAAAGAGGGCCTAGGTAACATCTATACATACAATGGGTTTCATTACAGGCGAGAACCCCTGAACTTTGAGAACCCAAATCTTTTTATACCGGACAGTAAGCATGTCTCTGCCTTTTGCTCCAGAGACGAACACTGTATCTTCCAGGGTTCTAAGCACACCTACCATTCACCCTAAAAGGAAACACTACATCTTCCAAAGCTGTTCCTTTAACAAACATCCTTAGAAAGATAGTCGGGAACAAAGGCAATCAGAACCACTGTTATAAGACATGCAGAAAATGTGAGAGGCCCACAGAGAACTATCTCCCAACAATATCCACTCCACGCACACATTAGTTTCTATACATCTCTTTTTTTTTTTGGCCATGCTGCTTGGCATATGGGATCTTTGTTCCCTAACCAGGGATCGAACTCACAACCCCTGCATTGGAAGCATGGAGTCTCAACCACTGGACCGCCAGGGAAGTCCCAGCTTCTATACATCATTACGCGGCTCCATCAGCCACTCTAATTAATCTAACCAACAGAGGCTGGAACCAAATCAACTTATCTAGCACAGCATTTAATTAAGGCTACTATCAAATAGGATTCTGACAACAGGATGAGGCCATCCTATTTTGATCTCAACCATGGCCCCCAGCATCCTAGAACCAACCCAGCTTAACAAATCCCCAGAACTATCAGGGTCTAATTTAGAAAGCCATGTTTCTGTATTGACCTTTCCACTTGGCCCAAGGCATTAACCCAGGCACAGCAAGGTGTACTTGAGATTGCACAAAATCCACCTTGGCCCATCAGGAGGAAGTCTAGGGCAATTCTCTCATCCGTAACAACTTTGGCTAATGAGTTGAGGCTGACCTGAAATCCTTCTAGGGCCAAGGCAGTGCCATGGATCACTTCAGCTAAAATCATGAAATTCTGTACCACCTTTTCTAATTGGATGACTCCTGTTATAGGGATCACTGCCCATAAGGTGTACATGAATAACAAATCAGTTACCTTTCTGGAGAGCCTCGTGGGAGAGATCTCTGCAGTCATCTGAGGGCCACATGATCTGTCAAGGCTATTTCTAAACACTTGCAGGTCTCTCATGATTGCCCCGAAGGGTGTTTTTCAGGAGACAAGTTAACTCCTGACTTCCACACAAGAAATAAAGTCCAGAGGTCACACGTGGTGTCCCTGGAAAGAAAATGTTTTTACAATTGTTGGCCTCAAGTGAGACCTCCATTATTCAAAGGGCATAGGTTGACAGTTCCTCCAAGGGGCTTCCTGGCAAGCTGGTATACCTTAGTTAGGGTTCCCGGTTCGGTTTAAATAGTTGAATCTAGTCACTATTTTTGGAGGGATTGCCTGAGAGCCGACAGTTCAAACTGTCCTATCTGTCCAGTGCCAGCAGGAAGGTGGCATTTGTTCACCCCCCAGAGACTGAGCAATGGCTATGGAAATGGAACATATCCAGAGGTGTTAACCAGTGTTTTGCATGGGAGATGCAGAAGCTGGGGCTATCCTCTGCTTTATGTGATAGATTTCTTGGTAAGGTCAAAGGGAATGGCAATCAAAATCATGGTCAGAGCCATCTGGAGGTGCAGGAGAGGGATGGCAGATTCAGCAGTCAGTTCCATTTAAGGGGCTTGCACCATTGGGAGAGCCACATCAGGGCATTTTCCTTCCTGAGGAAGGATCCAGGGTGGCTCTGAAAGACAAAAGATCATTAGAGTTCCTTCCTCCCTGTCCTGGGGTTTAAAGTGTTCTCACCTCAAGCACTGGAGTTGTTCTTTCTCTCCATCACCACAAAATCAGTCTGTCCCATTCCAGTAGCTATAACTTCACCTTTTTTCCAATCATCTCTACTCACCCAGACCTCTCATTTGGAAGAGTCAGGTACAAAAGAGATAAGGCATTTTATAAAACTTATAGAAACTCATTATGCCACTGACCTTGGCCTGCATGAACCACTGGGTGAATCCCGAGGTGGTGTACTCAACTAAGTACTGATTAGCCTTATGATATGCAGCTATATCAATCCAACAAGAGAAGCCAGGTGGCTGAGCCGGTTTGAAAGCCCTAGGCCCCCTTTTGGCTGGGCGGCCAACCTACCAGCCTGGGGTTGCCATGAGTGAACAGGAAAGCATCATGCCCAGGAATGGTCAGGGAGGAATCCCAAATTGTAAAATAATAAAAGATCATCCGAATCACTAACCAGAAAGTGGTTGAGAAGAGATGGTCCCTTTCTGAGCACAGCCACATACAGTGACCAAACTGCCTTATTAAGGTATATGCACCAGGAAGAGATGAGGGACTAAGAGTCAAAAATATATTTAAATTGATTTTTCAGGAGGCCATTCCAATACGCAATGATATCAGATACCTGTGAATGGCAGGGAGCATGAAATGGCCTTCGAATACCTTGACTGTCAGCGCACTGTTGAGTAGCTTTTGTGATTAAAAAAAAAAAAAAGCACACCATTGTCAAGCTGCAAATGGGCCATGAAAACATGACACAGATCAGTTTCAAGGGCCACAACAGTGTGGCTGGAATCAGCTGATTAGGCTGGAACAGCAATATTATAAGCCCAGAAAATGCCGACAGCCATGAGGCACAACAGACAGCCCCAAGAGGGAGTCAAAGTTCTGATGTATTCAATTGGCCAAGAGCAACAAAGTTGGGGTGAGGGCCCACGCTACGTCACTCCCCTCACCAAAATGCTTTTGGCAGGAGTCACAAGTCTGGCTTGTAGTGGTAGCCTCTGCATCAGAAACAGAGTCCTTCACCTTGCACAGAGCCTATGAGGGTAGCTGTTTCCACGTCCAGTACAAAAATGGACCCAGGCAGTAATGGTGGCAATCTGGGTGGCGCAGTCTTTTTTTTTTTTTTTTTTTTTAGAAATTTCATGTAATGTCTGAAACATTTATATTAACATATTTCCATACAAATAACCCAATGAAAGTTTAGTATTAGTTGTTTTGTTTGTTTGTTTTTTTATACTGCAGGTTCTTATTAGGCATCAATTTTATACACATCAGTGTATACATGTCAATCCCAATCGCCCAATTCAGCACACCACCATCCCCACCTCACCGCAGTTGTCCCCCCTTGGTGTCCATATGTCCATTCTCTACATCTGTGTCTCAACTTCTGCCCTGCAAACTGGCTCATCTGTACCATTTTTCTAGGTTCCACATACATGCATTAATATACGATATTTGTCTTTCTCTTTCTGACTTACTTCACTCTGTATGACAGTCTCTAGATCCATCCACGTCTCAACAAATGACTCAATTTCATTCCTTTTTATGGCTGAGTAATATTCCATTGTATATATGTACCACAACTTCTTTATCCATTCGTCTGCTGATGGGCACTTAGGTTGCTTCCATGACCTGGCTATTGTAAATAGTGCTGCAATGAACATTCGGGTGCATGTGTCTTTTTGAATTACGGTTTTCTCTGGGTATATGCCCAGTAGTGGGATTGCTGGGTCATATGGTAATTCTATTTTTAGTTTTTTAAGGAACCTCCATATTGTTCTCCATAGTGGCTGTATCAATTTACATTCCCACCAACAGTGCAAGAGGGTTCCCTTTTCTCCACACCCTCTCCAGCATTTGTTGTTTGTAGATTTTCTGATGATGCCCATTCTAACAGGAGTGAGGTGATACCTCATTGTAGTTTTGATTTGCATTTCTCTAATAATTAGTGATGTTGAGCATCTTTTCATGTGCTTCGTGGCCGTCTGTATGTCTTCTTTGGAGAAATGTCTATTTAGGTCTTCTGCCCATTTTTGGATTGGGGTGTTTGTTTCTTTGATATTGAGCTGAATGAGCTGTTTATATATTTTGGAGATTAATCCTTTGTCCGTTGATTCATTTGCAAATATTTTCTCCCATTCTGAGGGTTGTCTTTTCGTCTTGTTTATGGTTTCCTTTGCTGTGCAAAAGCTTTGAAGTTTCATTAGGTCCCACTTGTTTATTTTTGTTTTTATTTCCATTACTCTAGGAGGTGGATCAAAAAAGATCTTGCTGTGATTTACGTCAAAGAGTGTTCTTCCTATGTTTTCCTCTAAGAGTTTTATAGTGTCCAGTCTTATATTTAGGTCTCTAATCCATTTTGAGTTTATTTTTGTGTATGGTGTTAGGGAGTATTCTAATTTCATTCTTTTACATGTAGCTGTCCAGTTTTCCCAGCACCACTTATTGAAGAGACTGTCTTTTCTCCATTGTATACCTTTGCCTCCTTTGTCATAGATTAGTTGACCATAGGTGCGTGGGTTAATCTCTGGGCTTTCTATCTTGTTCCATTGATCTATGTTTCTGTTTTTGTGCCAGTACCATATTGTCTTGATTACTGTAGCTTTGTAGTATAGTCTGAAGTCAGGGAGTCTGATTCCTCCAGCTCCATTTTTTTGCCTCAAGACTGCTTTGGCTATTCGGGGTCTATTGGTAATTTGATAGGGATTGCATTGAATCTGTAGATTGCTTTGGGTAGTATACTCATTTTCACAATGTTGATTCTTCCAATCCAAGAACATGGTGTATCTCTCCATCTGCTGGTATCATCTTTAATTTCTTTCATCAGTGTCTTATAGTTTTCTGCATACAGGTCTTTTGTCTCCCTAGGTAGGTTTATTCCTAGGTATTTTATTCTTTTTGTTGCAATGGTAAATGGAAGTGTTTCCATAATTTCTCTTTCAGATTTTTCATCATTAGTGGTGGCGCAGTCTTGACGTGAACGGTAGCTTCGTACCAGAGAACTGGCCCATATTATGGGCATCTACATACGTGACACAGACATTTTGATCAGCAGCTGTGATTTATGACATTTTGCAGCCCCAAAGAAGGATGTCTTTAACCTACCGATCTGTAGTTTTCCAAGTGACAGACCAAACTGCTAGACCATTGGCTACAGCCCAGGGGTCAGTAAAAAGATAAGTTGTATCAAGGGGAGTATTGGCCAGGGCTGTGAGAACAGCCTTGAGTTTTAACAGCAAATGGAACAAGCATGCCCATGTTTGGTTCTGCAGGGCTGACACTGAGGCTGAATAGTAGCAGAAGCTCAGCAGACACCATCAGGTTTAAGCTTAGCCAAACCATCAGTGAAGTAGACCTTAGCACTCAGGGTAATCTCTGTGAACCGAGGTCCCCACTGAACCAGCAGTTTTGCTTCAGGCAGCAGAACAAGAGGTAAAGTATTCCCAGAGGGAGGGCTGCCCCTTTTTCATGTAAAGCTGAGATGCTACTGGAGCCGGTCAGCTACACGCTGGAATACAGCATTTCCCTCTGACAGTGAGGCTGGTTTGGCCTCCCCATCCTGCTTGAGTCCAGCTGATTCACCCTGAAATGAAACTATCATGCCGGACAGTCAAAAGTCTTCCATGAGTCAGTTCCAAGAACAGCCCAGTAGCCAAGTTCCTAGCTGTTTACAAAAGGAGAGCTGCTACCAGGGGGCAAGAGGGCCCAGGAGTCCAAATATCCAAGGAGCACCTCAGATAGAAGATGCCTCTTTTTGCCAGACTCTAAATGGTTAGACCATTAGTCATAGAGACTTGTAGCTCAAAGGGGTCATTTGGGTTGTGGGGATCCAGAGGTACTAGTATTTCTCTACACACATCTCTTCCAGAACATGAGTGTCACCTCTGGCACTTACAAGCATTGATAGCACAGACATGTAAACATCAATACCCATTACGCATTCACCAGTGGAAGCTACAGCAGTACACTGAATAGGCCCAAACGGCTGCACCCAACAGGGTCACATAAATTTCCGTTCTCTACTACAAAAATTGCCCAAACTCCACTAGTTGAGTTCTGGTGCCCTTCCTCCCACAGGAATGGGTAGGATAATGACTTGGGTAACTATATCCAACGGAGCCATGAAAGTTTGACTCTCTCCCCTCTGCAAAGCTCCCCAGCATACTAAGGCAGGATGCACTGAGTCTCACCTTTGATCATCTTCCTCCTTAATGAAACTGAAGCCAGGATAGAAGAGAAGGGGGCACAGAGGGAGAGAGCAGCTCTGAGCCCATTAGCAAGGTTTTGCATTCAGTTCACCTGAATAAATGTGGAGTGTTTCAGACCACCCAAAGGTCTCTATTGAATAACGTGCCCCTCACTGCTGCCACCATTTATTTCTGTTTTGGGGGTTCCTTGGCTTAGCAGCCACAGCTACATTGTCTTTAGAGCCGTCCCATTACCCTAAGATCCCTTCTTCCACCTGCCCAGAGGAGCATGCCCAACCACTAAGGCACTGTGTAGGCAGCCTGTTTCAATCATCTTTCTCACCGCTCAGCCTCTAATGATTAATTAACAAGTAGGATAGCGGAGGACCCTGGTTCTCCTAACCCATGCTCTTACTTGAGCAAGAGCATTTACTACTGGATACCAGGGTATGTCTCATCTCTGAATCTGGCCCGTGGGGCCATCATCCTTTCTCTTCTAGGAGACCACGTCCCTTCTTTGTCGCATTCTCACCACCAAAACTGTCAAGAACTGTGAAGGGTCTGCAAGCTAACAAGTTAGTTTGGCAGTTTTGTGGGTACTGGCAGAAGACATGAGATTCCAGGGTCAGACATAAAGGACTTAATTACTTACAGAAACAGTCAAAGTAGGGGCTTCCCTGGTGGCGCAGTGGTTAAGAATCCGCCTGCCAATGCAGGGGACACAGGTTTGAGCCCTGGGCCGGGAAGATCCCACATGCCATGGAGCAACTAAGCCCATGCACCACAACTACTGAGCCTGCACTCTAGAGCCCGCGAGCCACACTACTGAAGCCCGCGTCCCACAACTACTGAAGCCCGCGCACCTAGAGCCTGTGCTCTGCAACAAGAGAAGCCACCATAATGAGAAGCCTGTGCACCGCAACGAAGAGTAGCCCCCACTCACTGCAACCAGAGAAAGCCCACGCACAGCAACGGAGACCCAACACAGCCAAAAGTAAATTAATTAATTAATTAAAAAAGAAAAAAAAAGAAATAGTCAAAGTACCATTTTCTTGTTTTGGTTTCCAAGCTCCAATTCCCACAGGACAATGCAAAGAGGGCCAGGTGACACCTGTACATGCAGAGGGTCACATTACAGGAGAGGAACCCTGAGCACAGGGAACCCAAATCTTTTCTAGTGCCCACTGCTTCAGAAGATGATCTTTATATTCCAAGGCTCTAAGCAAACCTGCCCTTTGTTCTGGAGGGAGACATTATCTCTTCTCTATCTTCTCTATCATACAAACATCCTAGAAAAATATTCCAGAAAAAAGTCAGTCAGTATCTCTGTTCAGAAGACATACGGAAACATAAGCGACCTATAGAGAATTGTCTAATGCCCACTTGTAAACAGATAAAGTTAAATGATCTCCCCATTTGTTATTTACTGACAAATAGACCAGACCCTTGCATCAGTGGGTGAGGATATGCTTCCCTGATTACCTCTCAGTGGATCTGCTCCTATTTCTCTTTCTGATTCTTCTCAAGATTCTCTGTACGGCTAAACTTATCTTCCATCTATCTCATAGGCCAGTGTTTCATAACAACCATTAAATACAACAGTGATTTAACGGATTTCAGCAGAGTGAGGATGAATTAAAGATCTCTGAGTAGAGGGCTAGGATAGATAATCTGGATACCCATCTAAACTAGTGATTCTTGACTTTTCCTGTCTTCAACTCACCAGAGATCCACACATTAGAATCTACTTGTCAGTGGTTAAGGGGGAGAGGAGGGATGTCAATGGAGGAAAGCCAAATTTAAGCATTAATTGAACAAATCCAGACTTAAATCCTCATATTCATTATTTTGCTTGAGATAGTGTGAATACTATAATTATGCCATAACCAGACATAACCATATCCAACTACTTTTAAGCACTTCAAAACTAAATAATTATATATTATTCCCACCCTCCCTAATAGTGATGATATAAATTGATTCTCTAAAACTACCAGACTTTTATACATTACTTACTACCTCTGGACTAGAAAACACTTCAAAAGTCTAATCCATACAATTTGGGGCCAAAAGTACTTACATTTTTTTTTTTAAATAGCAAAACATTCTGGGAGATATGTTAAGAAAAATGTCTAATTTTTTAAATTAGAGATACTTTTATGTTGAGAGACATGTTAAGATATACTTACTGCTTATCTGTCCACAGCAATCAATCCAGAAGTATAAATATTAGATCAACATTTAACCAACGAGGAAAAAAAAATACTGTTACATCAGCTGATTTTTCTCTCTTTGAATTTAATGAGTTTACATCAAAAAATTAGGTAGTCATTTTACATTTAAGGAATAAAAATCTTTTTAAAAAAAAAGCAATACAAAGAGTGAGAGGATTTTAACCAAGTTTACATTTCTTTTTGCTATAGTTTTTAACAATTCATCTCATCATATTACAATGTGCAAATGCATTTGCAGCACCCATTACAATCATGACACTAAATTTAAGGAAGTACATTGTTACTAATGGCCCTCAGAGGAAACTGATTTACCTTCTATTAAAAACTCTACAATATATAAGCATTACGTAATAATGCTACTTCACCACCATTTGTCACAAGAACCATCACCAAAGTTTTCTGGAAATGAGTCCACACACAAATTAAATATTTAAAAGGTGAAATGTTCCTTATTTTAACTTCAGCAAGATCTTTCTTTTTCATTGTTAAGAAACACTTTAATAGTTTTAAAGTAAAAGCTGTTAAGAGTAGAGTCCAGATAGCTAAAACTGCACTCCTGAGTTCGAACTTACAGATAAGTCTTTTGTAAATAGTTCTCAATAAAATATCCTCCCTCCCCATCTCCCTGCCCCAAATCTTGATTTTTTTCTTACAAAACTTTGGTCAAGAGTAGAAATATATCCAGGCAGATATGTATGCCATATGATAGCAAGAACGGTAAAGCCCAACTAATGACTTTGGGTTTTAGAAATAGAAGGCAATTAAAATGTACTCAAAGTTACATTAAGAAAAGCTTTCACTGGGTAATATTGAAACAGTCACAAAGGTTAAGAAAATACTGATATCAAAGTACAAATGACTACAATGTTAAAATAGACAAAAACTACTATACAAGAGCCTCTTTTAAAATTAAAAATAAAGAACACAACACATGAGTCAGGATTGTTTTCCTGTTCTACTCATAAATTTTAGTCTTTATATTCAGAGGGTTGGTTATGTTGACATCTAGTAGAGTTTCTTATGACATCTGATGAAGTCTCGTTCCAACTTCAGACGGTGGCTCTTCCCTAAAGAACTTCTTGATTTTGGTCACATCTTGGTCACTGTACAATTTCAAAGTAGTGCAGTATCGCCATGATGTGCTGAGGCATGAAGACATATCCTGTGTACAGTGCCATCCCCACGATGGAAACCAGCATGGAATCTGGGTTGTAGTTAAGGAAACTTCATTTAATTTACTTTTTCTCAGTTTATCCAAAACTAAATCCCCAAATTTTTTCAACAATTGTTCTATGTGGAAGTACCCATTCATTTAATGCTTTCTAATACCTACCAAGTATTTATAAAGAACTAATAACTATAATTATAGCCACTAACCTTAACTATGCCTGACACCATTCTAAGTTTTTTAAGCTCATTTTATCTTCACCATCACCTTACATGGTGCGTACTATTATTCTCCCTGTTATATTCCAAAACATCAGGCTGCTTAAAATGAAGCAGAGAAAGTGACCCTGTTCAATCTAAGAAACAGAAATGTATAGGAATAAAATTGTACAGTATTTAATGACTGCAAAAGGTCTACAAGCTTGAACAATAAGAATGTCTGATCTAAGAATTCTGGAATTATTTAAACTAGAATGTGGCTAAGATATTGGCTTTAGAGCCAAAGATAAGATCAATCATATACTAGTGACATAAACTGGTAATAGCTGCTACTATTAAACATTTAGTAGTATTATTATTATCACTAAACTTTGCAACAACATCAAATTAAATTCACCTTGATAACCTAAACCATAAACATTCTGCCCTGTGGTCCTTTCTCCGCATTCCAAAAGGAATGTAAACTGTATAGGGGGCTTCCCTGGTGGCGCAGTGGTTAAGAATCCGCCTGCCAATGCAGGGGACATGGGTTTGAGCCCTGGTCCGGGAAGATCCCACATGCCGCGGAGCAACTAAGCCCATGTGCCACAACTACTGAGCCTGCGCTCTAGAGCCCACGAGCCGC
The DNA here is from genome assembly GCF_028021215.1 of Eschrichtius robustus. Taxonomy (NCBI): domain Eukaryota; kingdom Metazoa; phylum Chordata; class Mammalia; order Artiodactyla; family Eschrichtiidae; genus Eschrichtius; species Eschrichtius robustus. Next base: position 64,177,815 of record NC_090824.1, on the reverse strand, counting down.
AACTACTGAAGCCTGCGTGCCACAACTACTGCAGCCCGTGCGCCTAGAGCCTGTGCTTCGCAACAAAAGAAGCCACCGCAATGAGAAGCCCTCGCACTGCAAAGAAGAGTAGCCCTGCTCCTCAGAACTAAAGAAAGCCCGCGCGCAGCAACAAAAACCCAATGCAGCCAAAAATAAATAAAAATAAAAATAAATAAATTTATAAAAAATAAATAAACTGTATATATGCAAGTCAACAAGGAGCCCTCCTCTTGGGCCACACGAAATACTGCTAACAAAAATTATGTAAAACCTGAGGGCTTTTTGCTTTGCAGAGTCATGCTAAGGGGAATATCTACTTCTGACCTGGGACTGTGTTTTATGCATTCATTCATTCATTCATTCATTCATTCATATTCTCTCTCTCCCCTCGTCGCCCACCTCCTGTCTTACATACCTTCAGCTCTACATACTAGTAGTTCTACAATACCTTACATTCCTTTATGAGAATATAGGGTTTAAATAAACAATGTGCTTACTACCAGCTAATATTTGTATAACAGTTTAGTTGACAAACCTCTTTTATGTATTATCTTGCTTGACCTTTACGGCTTTCCTGTGAAATGTTTATTCACTAGTACTCATCAGAGACTGACAAAACACTGAGGGGACTTGTCCAGGGTCACACAAGAAACTGTCTTTAGAGCCACAGCTCAAACCTGACTCAGACCCTAAGTTCATTCCCCTCATCTGGCAAACATGGGTGAAAAGTCTCCCATGATAATTTTTTTTGAAATGAAATTAAAATCATAATGATTTGGGGACTTCCCTGGTGGTCCAGTGGGTAAGACTCCACGCTCCCAATGCAGGGGGCACAGGTTCGATCCCTGGTCAGGGAACTAGATCCCACATGCTGCAACTAAAGATCCCACACGCTGCGATGAAGATGGCACATGTCACAACTAAAGACCTGGCCCAGCCAAATAAATAAATAAGTATTAAAAAAAAAAAAAGATTCCCACATGCTGCACAGCACGGCCAAAAAAAAAAAATCATATTTATTTTATAGTGGGATTTTACAGTCTTCATGGGAGGGGTCAGCCTGCATTCAGTCTTAGCTTTTAAGCTAAGGTTGGTCAAGTGTGGGTCCTGAGGTGGGGAGGGCAAGTTCTTACCGATTAACAACCACTATTTGGTGATTTACATTTTCCTGGGGGGTAGGAGGAGCAGCTGGGTGATGGGTAAGGGAGTTAGGAGGAAGGGCCTTGGTGACAGGGAGACGGCCACAGTGGACATTCTTAGTCCTTCAGTGTCCCTCACAGTGCCCCGAATAGTGACCGGGACAATTTGGACACAGGGGCATCATGAAGCGGGATTTATGAAGAAGATGGACAGGACTTTGGAAATGGGTCACTGCATATGGCGGCAGAGGCCAGTGTCGCATCTGGGGTGAAACCGATGACCCTGTTGGGGGTACCTGGGTTGGTGCTGCTCTCCCTGTGAACAACCTCACAAGAGGGAGGGTGTTTGCAGGAAGGAGATGTGCACTGGTAGAGATGCAGATGTCAGATGTGGGTAGTTCTCCCATGACCATTTTTTAAATTTACTTTTTAGCCTCCCTTAATCCAGTTCTTTCTTAAACAACCACCTTGTATTCACCACTTAATTTCTTAAAAAAAAAAAAAAGTACAAACTTGCTGCTTCCACATCATTGCTCATCACCCACACAACCATCGGCCTTCTACCTCTCCAGGCTATAGACACCGCTCTCAGGTCACCAACGACCCCCTATCAAGTCCAATGGCTATCTAAATTGACACTATTTTCATCTTTCCTCTTCAAAACTCCTTCAGCTCTGGGCTGAGGTACTTCTCTGGTGCTCTCTTCCCTTCTCTCGCACCATTTTCCTAGTTCACTGGCTCTTTTTCCCTGTCTGCCACTAATGTGTAAGATGATTAGAGTTAATTTTGTGCTTTTCTCCCAAACATCCACTCCAGCCCTCCTGCTAGTACAGCAGCCATCCTCTTTGGGTGGGCCTAACCCTATCCCAACTCCAGGGATAAGCCCTGACTGATCTGAACCAGTTAAGATCTTCTCTTTTTAACAATACCCCCCAAATCTGATCAACAAGCTCAAAGTTTAGGAGTTCTGCCAGGAATTCAGGAACACAGATTCTCCTTCTAGAATATGCAGTTTGCTGATAGAATCCTGGAATCATTGGAGTCACTTTGCCTCCATGAGGAAATCAAAACTCAGAACAAAGTTGACAGATGAAGGTGGTGGAACAAAAATAATCGCAGAAAAATGGAGCTAGAACCCTGATCAAATGACCTGAAGCCCCCCCTACCACTGGATTTTCAGATACATAAGCCAATACATACGCCCTTTACCCGTAAACCACCTTTAGATATTCTTTGTCATACTTGCAGTTGAAAGGATTCTAAATGATAAAATGGAGTTCCCAATGATTTGTCTTGGGCCCACACACACTTATAACTTAAACAACCACCTTAATGTTGTTGACCTGACCCCACCTTCCATACTGCAGACAAGTATTTCCTATGATACTGGACATTTCCACCTATGACAGGCTTAAATTCACAGAGCCAAAACTGAACTCATTAACTTTCTCCAAAACTACTTCTTCCTATAGGTCCTATTTTTCCAACGATTTGAAAATAGTTGACACACTATCTGATACAACTATAGATTAACTATTTGCCTAGTCACTCAATCTAGAAATTGCTTTGATTCCTTCTCCCCAAATTCAAATTATTTAAGACTTCTCAGTTCTTTCCAACCACAACAAATGACTTTTATCTCATGTTCCCCTACCCTAATCAATGATAAATGATTGAGGTACTTATCATTCCTTACTTAATCACTTAAAAGCTCCCATTTTAGGCCTCTGGCTATTTTCCAAGTCTCTCTATACTAGAGTTATCCTTTTAAAATGCATGCTTCCCAATGCCTCTAGGATAGCACTTGGAATTCTAAGCCAAGCATCCGAGGACCTTTCCAATCTAGCTCAAGTACCTGGTCTTAGGTTGGAGTGCAAGAAGTAGACAAGAATTGACAAGAATTGGCTGGAACAGGGATTCTTGTATAAGTTATTCTGAAGGCAGTTTTATCAGAGGGGGAGTGAGCAGAACAGAACAGAGCAGGGGGAAAAGCTGAGGAGGTTCAGGAGCTCAGCCCCCACAGGGCGCTCTGGAGCATGAATTGTACCACATGTTGGTGTTGCTTTGAGGCAACAGGTCTGATATTTTGTATCCCTTAATCTGTCAATCACTGGCTGTACCATAGGCTGAGGAAAAACCACCTGGGCAAGACAGCTGCCTCGGCCAAGGGCAATAGTCTGGAGAAGGGGGAAGCTAGAAGGCAGTAGCAGACAACACTCCCAGCAGCGGGGAGAAGTACATCAGCTGGCAAAGGGGATCAAGGTGGGGGCCAAAAGCATCTACAGCTGACCCTAGAACAACACGGGTTTGAACTGCACAGGTCCACTTATACGTCAATTTTATTTCAATAAATACCTACTACAGCACTACACAATCCACGGTTGGTTGAATCTGCAGATGTGGAGCCACAGATACAGAGGGCCCGACCGTAAAAAGTTATACTCAGGGCTTCCCTGGTGGCGCAGTGGTTGAGAATCTGACTGCTAATGCAGGGGACATAGGTTCGAGCCCTGGTCTGGGAAGATCCCACATGCCGCGGAGCAACTAGGCCCGTGAGCCACAACTACTGAGCCTGCGCGTCTGGAGCCTGTGCTCCGCAACAAGAGAGGCCGCGACAGTGAGAGGCCCGCGCACCGCGATGAAGAGTGGCCCCCGCTTGCCGCAACTAGAGAAAGCCCTCGCACAGAAACGAAGACCCAGCACAGCCAAAAATAAAAAAATAATTTTAAAAAAAAAAGTTATACTCAGATTTTCAACTGTGCAGGGGTCAGCACCCCTAACCCCTGCTTGTTCAAGGGTCAACTGTACCATGCTGCTTTTCCATCATACCTCCCAACACTCCAAATCATCCCCCAACAAACAGACATCCTACTCATGCCATATTACATGAGTCTCAGAAAACAATGTTCTATATTTTCATACTGCTCTGCCTTTGCTTACGGTTTAATAATATGACTAAGGATAACAGCAGTGGCAGCTTTCATTTTGTCTAGTGTGCACACGGCACTGTGTTAAGCCCTTCAGTAATATCTCGAAATCAGAGTAAGCAATGGAGCCAATTCCAAACCAAGTCAAACTCCTAAAATGTGTTCTTAACTATTACACTATAATATCTTCCTATGTACGAAAAGTCCTATCCCTCCAAGTAAAACCTAATCATTCTTAGAGCTCAGCTAGTCATCTCCTCTCGTATGAGACTCTCCCTAGCACTCATACTTTTTCTATTCTTACCCCAACGTCCTGGCAGAATTAACTATTCCCTAATGCTCATCAAGTTCTTTACTCATATCACAGCACTTATCATTTGACATTACCTATTTGGAGATGTATTGATATTTATCTCATCCAGATTATCAACTCCTTCAACACAGGAACAATGTCTAATCATTTTTGTATCTCCAACATCTAACATAACACACGCTTAATAAATATTTGATGAATAAAGGAATTGCTTAAGAAACATTATTTGACTCTAGATTCACTGTGGTGCTTTCTACGTATTCCACATATTACCGTGACCAACAAACTCTAAAGCAACTACAGCAAAGAAAACCAAAATCTGTTTCTAAGCAATACTATATTTTCAAGATGCTTTTTGGTTTTTTTAACAGCTTTTATGTAAGACTTATGAATGTATACACCAAGCAAATGAAATGGTATAGTAATAATCTTCAGGTCATTGGCTCAAATTCAAGTAAGAATTACTAAAAACAGCCATTTGAATGATTATATTACGTACTCTTTATGGCACTATAATTCTTCTATTTAGTATGGAGAATGTATCAGTTAACATGCATAAATTAGCTTAACAGAGATTGCTCTACTATAAGACAGGAATCTGAAACTTAGGCTCAATTTTGTGAACACTAAGTTGTCAAACCTTTAATCTTTTATATGCATACAAAATCAGGACATCTTTCCAAGTGAAACAAGAACTTATCAAAACTTTTTTTTTTCTTGGCCACACCAAAGGAATGCAGGATCCTAGTTCCCCCACCAGGGATCGAACCTGTGCCCCCTGAAATGGAAGCGCAGACTCTTAACCACTGGACTACCAGGGAAGTCCCCAGAACTTATCAAAACTTGAAAAGATGTTTTGCCTGGTTAAAATATTAGACACTAGAGTTCATGACTTTCTACAGCATTATCCTGTGATGCATACATGTGGAGTAATAACAAATAAATGGCAATTATATATGCTAAATTCAGGATAGTGGTTACTTAGTGGGGTGAAATGGGAAGAGGAAGAAGGGAGATCAAGTGAGAAGGGGCACAAAGGGTCTTCAAATGCATGTTTTTCTTCAGTAGTTGGTGGTATGGGCACACTTTCATTATATTATTCTTTACGGGTTTTTTATTGCATGCCTGAATAGTCAATAAGTCTTGCTTATTTTTTTTAGTAAGTAAGAACTGTAAAGGAAAATGGAACTGCATATAGTACTAGACTAAAAACTGTTTTATTTGAAGGATCTTTTTCCCTGGCAAAGTTTGGGTTTGGCATCACTGGATCTAATTTGCTACTAGGAAATAAACAGAAAATCTTAGCTCTCAGAAACAGAATAAACAACTCTCAATTCTGACCAAGAAAACAGAAAATTACCAAAAGTCACTTGCACCTAGATGCAAATGCCAATTATTAGCTACTCAAAATAATAACAATAATAACAATAAACCTAACCTTTTACCCAGAGCCACTTATTAAATTTAACTTTTAATTCTATTTCCCTCAAAAAACAGTTTCTGTATTCTGATCCCACTTCTCCTAAGTATTTCGAGAATCACAATAATTAAATAAGCCTCTAAAAGTAAGTTTTCTATACAATTAAATTTCAAAATTATTCCCCAAAATTATCCTAAAGCTCTCAACCATAAGAGAATATTTTTTTACTGAAGTATAGTTGACTTACAATGTTTCAGGTGTACAGCAAAGTGATTCAGATATACATATATTCTTTTGTAGATTCTTTTCCATTATAGGTTATTACAAGATATTGATTATAGTTCCCTGTGCTACACAATAGGTCCTTGTTGTTGATCTGTTAATCCCAAATTCCCAATTAATCCCTCCCCCCCCAAATAAGAGACTATTTAAAACTGACTTAACTATACAGTGAAACTCATATTAAATGAAAAAGTAAACAATGGGACCATGAGGAATTTCTACTAGCCTCAATAATCACCTTGCAAAACATGCAAAAAAGTGCCTTTTAATAAGTAACTTCCTACAAATGCAATTTAAGCAATTTTAGCCATGTAGCTGAAATAGCTCCAATACACTGAGTTGAATACTCCCTGAGATTATGCTTGGCACCATTCAAAATGGCAGTTTTATTGTGACATTTGCAAGGTTGGGGAACATGTGACCTTCATCTTCTTAGAAATGTTCTCACAAACAGAGCTAAACATACACCATTTAGAATATAACAGCTATTATTTGCTATCTGGGTACTTGAGTGGATTTCTCAATCCACTGCGTTCTTTAACACACCTCTCAAAGTTTAAAGTATCCTTGACACACTGTGAAGTACAAGAAATGGATACTGGAATCACCATGGCACTGGAAGAGACCTAGGTTTGAGCTGCAATTCTGCCAATCCCTGGTTGTGTCAAAAACTCTCTGATCACTTGTCTCCTTATCTATGGTTTGGGGACACACATCACCTACCTTTCAGGGTTGATATAAAAATTTGGAACCAAATCTATTCTGCAACAAAAGGTAATATAATCTTTACTGAAATTATTGTTTGAGGGCTTGGGCACTAAACATTATGACTCAGACCTCTGTTTGGAAATTGCCCAAGGTCACCCTGCTATTAACTTGTTATTTATAGCATAATCCTAAGGCATCACAACCTCTCTGGACCTGAGTTTCTTCTCCATAAAATGAAATCCCTTCCTGGATTAATGTTAGGATCCCACTTGCTTGGAGAGGGCATTTAAGCACCACTTCTCAATCATCCTTAATGTAATCTTCTCTTTGAGACGCTGAGGCGCACACACACACACACACACAGAAAATGTAAATATTCAGTGTTATATAATACACATATATTGGAAGGTAATACACAAAGTGATAGAGTAATCTTTCCATTTACCAAGCCCTTACTGCTGTTTGTATAAGTATCAGCAGCTGTACCAAGATTAATCACGTTTATGTTTTAGAGGGGGAACCATGATTCAAGAAATATAGAATTTTAAAGCTAGTGAAATCCAGACTATAACAAACCAAAAACCTCAAAAATTAAAAAATATGTCTTTTCCGTTTTGTGTGTATGTAACTGTCTCCACCACTGAATTTTAAGTGCTTGAGAGCGAACGCCTCGGCTGCTCTTTGCTTCCAGTTGTAGTGCATTGTTAGACAAAGCAGGCACTTCATCAACCATTCAAGAACCGAGCAGATAAGGTGCCAGGATTGGGCAGGCACTGCCGATAATTGTTTGTTCAAGGGCTGAGTGAACAAACCTGAGGTTATTTATAACCTGGACATAACATAAATATTTTATGGATCCAATGGATTAAAAAGCAAATAGATGTGAAACCATATATCTGTGTGCTGTTTGCTGTTTTCTTTAACAGGGATCCCCAACTAATCATGAGCTGATAAGTTCCCAGTTAGACAGGAAAAAAAATAAATAAAGACTTTTTGCCCATACAAGGGATTGGCCATCCCCAGCCCTTTTCCCAGCAACTTAAAAAAAAAAAAAAAGAGGAAATGCTTTAAAGTTAAATACAGTACATCAGAAGTAAGACCACGGTAACTAACATTTCCTGCCCTAACCAGTAACCCCGTACTATCACCGCCTGCCTTAGCAACCTATTCACAAGACTTTGGAGAAACCAAAAGTACCTCCTCACTGGGAAAAGGGCAGGGGCCTTTGTTCCGGTGGGTATGATTTATTCCTCTTCACTAGTCTAATCTCAATGTTTTCAGTCTCTGATGGCCCTGGTCACATCGAAAAACAAAGCTAAAATGTCATCTAAAACAATCCAATCTTCTATTAGTCCAATTCCTTTTGTAAAACTAACTCTAAAAAGCTACTTTTATCCTTAGAAATATTCAAAAGGTTTGATAAATTTGATTTATTTTAAGGAACCATCTTAATGAAAAAAGAAAACAAAGTATCTGACAAAGTACTACCGTAGGTTGTTTGGTGAAAAGCAATCAAAGCTCTAAGGGAAAGCAGGTGTCAGCTGCTGAATGATGCTCCAAAAAGGAATCTTTCTTATTACTGCAGGTTTTGTCCCTTGACCTCGAAAAACTAGAAACCATCACCAAAAGAAACGTTAAGAAAGCTTATTTTGGGAATTCCATAGTGGTCCAGTGGTTAGGACTCACTGCCGAGGGCACGGGTTCAGTCCCTGGTGGGGGAACTAAGATCCCGCAAGCTGTTGTGGCATGGCCAAAAATTTAAAAAAAAAAAAAAAAAAATGAAAGCTTATTTTTACCAAATATATCACTTCTGATGCTTTCCTAGTTGCCATAAATGAAAGCAAGTAGAAGATAACGATATGGTTATAGCCCTGTGTAAGTCAGCCAATTTGATATTCTTGGGCCATAGTAAAGGATATCACATCAGCATCAGAGGTTACTGTTAGCAAGCAAAACCCATTCTCTGAGCTTTCTGTAGTGTTGGTCATACTTAAGTACGGAAATTGATTTTAGAACAACTTGATGACGAACTCTTTAAAAACTAAACAAACAAAAAAGCCTGCTGCTGAAACCAGCAATGATCACGTTCAACTCTGAGCTGAAATCCTAGAAATGGTTTGTAGCTCTGAACCCAGAGACACCAAGGCTATGTATCACTATATGTCCCAGGGTCAAGGGGGAAAAATTACCTGTCTGCTCTAAACTATAATCTGTTCTGCTATAACACATTTCTGGAGCATCAATTAACTCATATATGACTAGGATATCACAGGAGCTGCATGGTTTCATATGGGACTTTTCGTAAATTAGGGGAGCCAGATTAGTGAGGAAAGAATTATAATCTTCAGCAAGAAACATCCTTCAGCTCAGCGGCTGCAGTCCTTTTAGCTCTATTTTAAGAAAATTAAAAACTAGCATCTGTACCTGGGCTCCCTCTCCAGAAAGGTACACCTCCAGGCTAGCACAGCTCCCAACTAATGGCAGGATTGCACTGCCTCCTGCACCTCCTCGACGGCAGCCCACACCATCTCCATCACTTCAGCAGTTCCAGTCAACTCTGTCCATGCATTTTTAATGTCCCCTGGGGCAGCGCCCAGCCTGCCTGCCCAGGCTATCCAAGTTGTCCCCCCAACATGCCAATCATTGTTTTCATTAGCACCTGCTTACGAAGTTGCATAGATTTTGAGGGGCTAATGATATTTTCCCATAAACTCTTTTATTTGAGAATTTTTCAGGAATGCATACAACACATGATGGCCAAAATTCTTGTATTAGTAGTAATTCTACTTTTCATAACTATTGATCATAAATACAATACTGTCTTTCTATCATTCCATAACTACTTTTTTTTTTTTTTTAATTGTTTCTGGCTGCGTTGGGTCTTCGTTGCTGTGCGTGGGCTTTTCTCTGGTTGCGGCGAGCGGGGTCTACTCTTTGTTGCGGTGCATGGGCTTCTCATTCTGGTGGCTTCTCTTGTTGCGGAGCACGGGCTCTAGGCGTATGGGCTTCAGTAGTTGTGGCACCTGGGCTCAGTAGTTGTGGCTTGCGGGCTCTACAGTGCAGGCTCAGCAGTTGCGGCACACAGGCTTAGTTGCTCTGCGGCATGTGGGATCTTCCCGGACCAGGGATTGAACCTGCGTCCCCTGCACTGGCAGGTGGACTCTCAACCACTGCTCCACGAGAGAAGCCCCCATAACTACTATTTTTTAAGCATTCCAATTCATGAAAAGTATATATCCTCTCTTAAGTAGATCTTTCAGAACACAGAGTTATAATTATTAAAATTGAGCACTGGGTTTTTTTTTAATCTAAAGAATTTACCTTCAACTTCCCTGGTGGCGCAGTAGTTAAGAATCCGCCTGCCAATGCAGGGGACACGGTTCGAGCCCTAGTCCGGGAAGATCCCACATGCCCCAGAGCAACTAAGCTCCTGCGCCACAACTACTGAGCCTGCGCTCTAGAGCCCGCGAGCCACAACTATTTAGCCCACGTGCCACAACTAGGGAAGCCCGCGCGCCTCGAGCCCGTGCTCCGCAACAAGAGAAACCACCGCGATGAGAAGCCCACTTCGCCTAGAGCCCGTGCTCCGCAATGAGAAGCCACCGCAATGAGAAGCCTGTGCACCGCAACGAAGAGTAGCCCCGCGTTCTGCAAATAGAGAAAGCCCGCGCACATCAGCGATGACCCAACCCCAACGTAGCCAAAAAAAAAAAAAAAAGAATTTATCTTATCCTTGCTCCTAAGCACCACAAATGTTACAACAATCAAACCCTGAGCCGGGGTGTCGGGGGGAGGAGGTCACAAGGTCTTTAAGAATATGAAGCAGTGGAGTCAGGCTCCACATTCACCTGTACTGAAAAATCACTGGTATCACATGCAGAAACACTGTAGATCATTTGTATGTGCTTTGTCCCCACTGCCATCAACCTCCCATGACTTTCCCTGACGCCCTAGTACAGATCACCTAGTTCTTGTGTAGCATAGTTTTTCTCTTCCACCTTTCCTGAAAGAAAGGAACTTTTTCCTACTAAAGAAAAAGTTATAATATCCTAAGGAGTACAGACAAAGTATAGTCTAACATTCTCACATAGCCAGCCAAATATCCAGACAGTGTCAAACAGGCTAGAGCAGCTGTTTTCAAACTAAAGCACAGGAGCCCTGGAGGAACAAGACTTTTCAGAGGATTAGAATCAGTTAAGGGGAATCAGTTTACAAATCTTCAGCTTCCACTGTACTCTCTCCTCAAGCTGATCTGAGAACTGTGATCTGCTAGTTCTCCTTCCCATCCCCCCCCCCCCTTTACAACTTTACTTCTCTCACTTTACTTCCAGAATCTTACAATTACACATTTCCCCAGGGTATAAAACAACCTCTGGGACAGCAAACAAAGGAATAGTAACTAACTTACATTGTACTTTATTTCGTTCAGGTAACAGACTCCTGGCACAGCTCCAAACCTCACCTATCTATCCATCTAATAATGTGAATTTGGAAATGAGACACATTTCCAATCTGGGCCCGGCAAAATGCCTCCAGCAAGGAGGATGGTGAGAGGGGCTGTTCTGCCATCACTGAGGAAGTGACCAGAGAATCCACTGTCAACATTCACGAGCGCACCCATGGAGTGGGTTTCAAGAAGCGTGCCCCTCAGGCACTGAAAGAGATCCAGAAATCTGCCAAGAAGGAGACAGGAACTCCAGATGTGCACAGTGACAACAGTTTCAACAAAGCTGTCTCAGCCAAAGGGTTAAGGAATGTCCCATACTGTATCCACCTGTGGTTGTGCGGTTGTCCAGAAAACATAAAGCTGAAGATTCACCAAACAAGCTCTATACGTTGGTTACCTAAGTACCTGTCACCACTTTGAAAAACCTATAGTCAATGTGGATGAGAACTAACAACTGATTGGCAAATAAAATTATAAAACAGCAACAACAAAAAAGTGAGACAAGACTGAAGGTGTTTACATAACAATTATTTGAACAGAAAAATGACACTGAGCTTTTTCTGACGGAAATTAAGACTGATTTTGCCTATTTGGCTTCACAGTGAGGACCAGCTTTGCCAATCAGGTCATGTGATGAATGTTTTCTATGAATTGTATAAGAAAAAAATTATAGTTTTAAGGTTTTAGCAAAAACACAATCATTTTTAAAAAGCAAAAACTTAAATCTTTTGTAATTGTCTAAATTCACTATGAAAGATTTCAGATGTCAACTTAAATGAGTGAGAGGATACACAGTATGTGCTTTTTGTTCTTTTAGGGAATGCACAAATGAAAAGTCTGAACACCACTGGGCTGGAGGGTTGGAAGTATTAATTTATCAGTTACAGACACCTCCCCGGCGGTCCAGTGGTTAAGACTCCACGCTTCCACTGCACGGGGCTCGGGTTTGATCCCTGGTCGGGGAACTGCACGGGGAACATTCTGCATGCTGCATGACTCGGCTACAAAAAAAAAATTTTTTTTAATTAAAAATAAAAATAAAATAATTTATCAGTTACAGTTACTCCTAGCTTGGCTTTCCTCATTTAGCCCTTCCTGGTAATGGAAAACTGCATTAATTTCTACAAAAGGAAGATCAAAAGGAAATGGCATAGGGCTCCCCTGGTGGCGCAGTGGTTAAGAATCCGCCTGCCAACGCAGGGGACACGGGTTCAAGCCCTGCTCTGGGAAGATCCCACATGCCGCGGAGCAACTAAGCCCGAGCGCCACAACTACTGAGCCTGCCCACTAGAGCCCACGAGCCACAGCTACTGAAGCCCGCGTGCCTACAGCCCATGCTCCGCAATAAGAGAAGCCACCACAATAGAAGCCTGCGCACCACAGTGAAGAGTAGCCCCTGCTCACCCCCTGTCTGTGCGCAGCAACAAAGACCCAATGCAGCCAAAAATAAATAAATAAATAAACATAAAAAATAAATAAATAAAATAAACTGTCAAACATGTTAATTACTCTAGTATATTGACAGGTGAAGAAAAATCCTTCTCAATTCTAGCTTTAAGCATTTGAGGATACAGCAAAAATCTGAGAAAATAACTTAGTCGCTACTGAAAAGAACATACAGCTTAAAATGTAGCGCTGGGGAGGGGGAGGGGCAACATGGGGTGGGGGAGTGGCAGATACAAACTATTGGGTGTAAGACAGGCTCAAGGATGTATTGTACAACGCAGGGAATATAGCCAATATTTTGTAACAACTGTAAATGGAAAGTAATCTTTAAAGTTGTATAAATTTTTTTTAATTTTTAATTTTAAAAAAAGGAATGCTTTTTTTCATTATCATTCAAAGCCTATCTCAATCCAAAATATCTTCCTTTGCTTCTACCCTTGCCTCCTCCAGCCACCCTTAATTTATTCCAAATCCTGCAACCAAAGTAAACCTTTTCAAACTTAAAAAGCCAGATTGGATCACTCCTCTATCAAACCTTCCAAGAGTACCCTTTCTTACCAAAATTAAAAATCAGGGCTTCCCTGGTGGCGCAGTGGTTGCGAATCTGCCTGCCAATGCAGGGGACACGGGTTCGAGCCCTGGTCTGGGAAGATCCCACATGCCGCGGAGCGACTGGGCCCGTGAGCCACAATTACTGAGCCTGCGCGTCTGGAGCCTGTGCTCCGCAGCAAGAGAGGCCGCGATAGTGAGAGGCCCGCGCATCGCGATGAAGAATGGCCCCCACTTGCCGCAACTGGAGAAAGCCCTCGCACAGAAACGAAGACCCAACACAGCCATAAATAAATAAATAAAATATTAAAAAAAAAAAAAAAATCAGATCAGAAGCAAGAAAAACTACAATCCTGCAGCCTGTGGACCAAAAACCACAGTTACAGAAAGACAGACAAGATGAAAAGGCAGAGGGCTATGTACCAGATGAAGGAACAAGAAAAAACCCCAGAAAAACAACTAAATGAAGTGGAGATAGGCAACCTTCCAGAAAAAGAATTCAGAATAATGATAGTGAAGATGATCCAGGACCTCGGAAAAAGAATGGAGGCAAAGATCGAGAAGATGCAAGAAATGATTAACAAAGACCTAGAAGAATTAAAGAACAAACAAACAGAGATGACCAATACAATAACTGAAATGAAAACTGCACTAGAAGGAATCAATAGCAGAATAACTGAGGCAGAAGAACGGATAAGTGACCTGGAAGACAGAATGGTGGAATTCACTGCTGCGGCACAGACTAAAGAAAAAAGAATGAAAAGAAATGAAGACAGCCTAAGAGACCTCTGGGACAACATTAAACGCAACAACATTTGCATTATAGGGGTACCAGAAGGAGAAGAGAGAGAGAAAGGACCAGAGAAAATATTTGAGAGATTATAGTAGAAAACTTCCCTAACATGGGAAAGGAAATAGCCACCCAAGTCCAGGAAGCGCAGAGAGTCCCATACAGAATAAACCCAAGGAGAAACACGCCGAGACACGTAGTAATCAAAGTGGCAAAAATTAAAGACAAAGAAAAATTATTGAAAGCAGCAAGGGAAAAACGACAAATAACATACAAGGGAACTCCCATAAGGTTAACAGCTGATTTCTCAGCAGAAACTCTGCAAGCCAGAAGGGAGTGGCATGATATACTTAAAGTGATGAAAGGGAAGAACCTACGACCAAGATTACTCTACCCGGCAAGGATCTCATTTAGATTTGATGGAGAAATCAAAAGCTTTACAGACAAGCAAAAGCTAAGAGAATTCAGCACCACCAAACCAGCTCTACAACAAATGCTAAAGGAACTTCTCTAAGTGGGAAACACAAGAGAAGAAAAGGACCTACAAAAACAAACCCAAAACAATTAAGAAAATGGTCATAGGAACATACATATCGATAATTACCTTAAACGTGAATGGATTAAATGCCCCAACCAAAAGACATAGACTGGCTGAATGGATACAAAAAAAAGACCCATATATATGCTGTCTACAAGAGACCCACTTTAGACCTAGGGACACATACAGACTGAAAGTGAGGGGATGGAAAAAGATATTCCATGCAAATGGAAATCAAAAGAAAGCTGGAGTAGCTATACTCATATCAGATAAAATAGACTTTAAAATAAAGAATGTTACAAGAGACAAGGAAGGACACTACATAATGATCCAGGGATCAATCCAAGAAGAAGATATAACAATTATAAATATATATGCACCCAACATAGGAGCACCTCAATACATAAGGCAACTGCTAACAGCTATAAAAGAGGAAATCGACAGTAACACAATAATAGTGGGGGACTTCAACACCTCACTTACACCAATGGACAGATTATCCAAAATGAAAATAAATAAGGAAACAGAAGCTTTAAATGACACAATAGACCAGAGAGATTTAATTGATATTTATAGGACATTCCATCCAAAAACAGCAGATTACACTTTCTCCTCAAGTGCGCACAGAACATTCTCCAGGATAGATCACATCTTGGGTCACAAACCAAGCTTCAGTAAATTTAAGAAAATTGAAATCATATCAAGCATCTTTTCTGACCACAACACTATGAGATCAGAAATGAATTACAGGGAAAAAAACGTGAAAAGCACAAACACATGGAGGCTAAACAATACGTTACTAAATAACCAAGAGATCACTGAAGAAATCAAAGAGGAAATCAAAAAATACCTGGAGACAAATGACAATGAAAACATGACGACACAAAACCTATGGGATGCAGCAAAAGCAGTTCTAAGCTGAATTTAAAAAAAAAAAAAAAAATCCCACAAGGACTCAGAGGCAAAGAATATACAAATCAATTTTCACTGCAAAGTAAAGGAGCTGTTACAGTGGAGGATTACTGGACTGAATGTCAATATTATGACATAGTATGAGTGTGTTTCATGTTTGGTAATTGCAATCATTGTTGCTTTTGTTGTGGTCATCCATGTACAATGTTTGGTGTCAGTCTATTTATCTCTTGTAAAAATAAAATACAGTGTGTGTGTGTGGGAAAAAAAAAAAAATTACTACAGTCACTAAATTCTGAGGAAGTTTGCTCTGGAAGGAGCTTTTGGAAGCTATCTTTTCCAATTTCCTGTCCCCCCCGCCGCCCACCCTGGTTTTTCTAGATGAAGAAACTACATTCTCAGTCTCAATCTGGAATTCCCCAAACCTTCTGAAGCTCAGACTTCAGGAAGGGGCAGAACTATAGTCCACTTGGGGCACTTCCCCCACTTTGAGGAGGGTATAAACTGTACTTTTTCCACCATTTCTTCTTCTTTTTTTTTAAATTTTTTTTTTTTTTAAACTTTGGGTTAATTTATTTATTTTTGGCTGTGTTGGGTCTTCATTTCTGTGCGAGGGCTTTCTCTAGTTGCGGCAAGTGGGGCCACTCTTCATCGCGGTGCGCGGGCAAAAAAAAAAAAAAAAAAAATCAATCCGCAAGAAGAGAGGCCGCGATAGTGAGAGGCCCGCGCACCGCGATGAAGAGTGGCCCCTGCTTGCCGCAACTAGAGAAAGCCCTCGCACCGAAACAAAGACCCAACACAGTCATAAATAAATAAATAAAAATAAATTAAAAAAATAAAAAAACATAGTTCAAGTACTTTCTTTAAAAAAAATAAAAAATAAAAATCAAGGGGCTTCCCTGGTGGCGCAGTGGTTGAGAATATGCCTGCCAATGCAGGGGACACGGGTTCGAGCCCTGGTCTGGGAAGATCCCACATGCCACGGAGCAACTAGGCCCATGAGCCACAATTACTGAGCCTGCGCGTCTGGAGCCTGTGCTCCGCAACAAGAGAGGCCGCGACAGTGAGAGGCCCGCGCACCGCGATGAAGAGTGGCCCCCGCTTGCCGCAACTAGAGAAAGCCCTCGCACAGAAACGAAGACCCAACACAGCCATAAATAAATAAATAAATAAATATTTAAAAAAAAAAAAATCAAAGTCCTTACAAAACCTCCAGGACCTCCAAAGAGTCTGACCTCACCGCCTAGGACTCTCTCGCACACTCACTCTGCACTAGCCATAACTGCCTCAGTGATGGCCTTCATCCGTGCCAGGCAGGCTCTGGGCTCAGGGACTTTGCAATGACTAGTCCCTCTGCCAGCTCTGCCCTTCCCTCAGATTTCTACCCTGCTAACTCCCTCACCTCCTTTATCTTTTTACTCAAATATGCTTTCGCAATGAAGCCTCTCCTGATATCCTTTTTAAAAACAGTAACTCCATCCCATCCACACATTTCTTATCCCCCTGACCTACGTTTCTGTTTTCCATAATGCTTACCACCTAACATACTATATATTTCGCTTTTTTTTTTTTGGTAACACCTTGCTGCCTGCAGGATCTTAGTTCCCTGACCAGGGATCGAACCCATGCCCCCCTGCAATGGAAGCACAGAGTCCTAACCACTGGACCGCCAGGGAATTCTCACTATATATTTCACTCATTATCAAAGTTCCCCAAGGACAGGGATCTCTGTCTCATGTGCTCACTGATACATCACAAGCATCTAGGCCAGCATCTGGCACAAGGTACACACACAGAAGTGTCTGTTCTCACTTAAAGAATCCACTCTGCCTTAAAGAATCCCTGTTCCAGCCAAGTCAGCCTGGCGTACTCACCATCCCAACACATCTCTGCACCCCAGTCCACACCTTCTCCCCACCTAGGAGAAAATAAAGCAAAGAACTCAAATACCTCCCTGAAAGTTCTCTAAGTCCACCATGCTCTTCCTGCCCTGCATCCCAAAGCACTCACTGCCCAGCTCTTTCAGCGGAATAACAAGGGGTGGGGCAAGGATCTACCTGAGAACATGTGTCAATTCTAATTTTTCCTGAACCTGGATCTAATTTCCTTGAAGAAATGAAGTCCATCTTCTTGGAAACTTAGAACAGAACTCAGGATGTTGAAAATTTTTTAAATTAAAATAAATTTTAAAACCCTGTTCCTAGGATTTTTTTTTCCATTCAAAATGAAAAGAGCTTTGAGTCTCACTGGGAAAGGGAAAATGTATATTCCTGTGGTTTATTTTCCTACTTTATTAAATACAGTTAGTCTCCTTCAGTTCTACCATCTCCCACCTCCTCTCCCTTCTCCAGTCAGTAATTCTTCTTGGCTGTTCACTCAATGCCAGCCCCTGTATGCTAGCTGTTGTACTATACTACTGTGCTTTTCAAGGTACTGTACTGTAAGAGTAAAAATGTTTTCTTTATTTTTTGTATTTGTTTTCTATTACAGTACAGTACCATGTAGCCAATTGTGTTAGTTGGGTACCTAGGCTAACTTTGTTGGACTTAACGAACAAATTGGACTTATGAATGCGCTCTAGGAATGGAACTCGTCTGTATGTAGGGGACTGATTGTATTTAAATGTCAGTGAGAAAAATGTCAGTGAGAAAACTGTTACTGGATTTGAGTGACTCTACTCAAAAGGTATGAGCACCTCCCTTCATCTCCAGAACTCTCACTCCATGCCTAGGAGGCCCTACTGGATCAGATATGACCTCCTTTCCTACTACTCACCCCCACTAACCCCACCCCAGACACACCAGCCACTCAGCTATCCCAGAAACAAGCCAGATACGCTGGTGCTTCAGGGCATTCCTAGTTACTGTTCCTTCTGCCTGGAATGCTCGATCCTCTGGAATTTTTCCCCTGCTTAAATCTTTCTAAATGTCCCCTCCCTGACCACTCTAACTAAAAATCAAAGAACATGCACTCTTTCTTAGTTCCTATCCTCCTCTCCATTTTATTTTTCTCCATAACAGCTATAACAATCTAATAATCTAATTTTTTACTTATTTATCTAGTGGGATTAGAATAAATATTTTTAACTGTTTTATTCACAGGTAAATCCCTACTATCTAGAATAGTATCTGGCAATTAGAAAGTATATAATACTTGTGGAATACAGAACTCAGCAAATGTACATGTTTTACAAATGAGTAGACAGAGCAATGCAAATTTTGTTAACATCTCCAAAATAAATCAAAGAAGTTCTTTCTATCTATAGCCTTTTCTACTTCTTCAAGTTTGAATTCTCTACAAGAACTGAATGTTGTTCATCAGGAACAGTCAAGTTCCAAAGCTACTCTAAAAGTGGCTTAAAATCAGTGCTTCTGCAATTTCTTTGAAATGACAAATCAACATATAAACAAATGTCTGTCAAGCATTATTTGTTTGCCCAGCACTGTGGTTGAAAAAAAAAAAAAACAAAACAAAACTCTTTCCTCGAAGAAACATGGACTGTCTTTCAGGGGGAATCTAATTCCAAACATAAACCAAAAAAACTGCCTGCATTTTGCTTAAAATAAATACAAATATAAAATGTCATGGAAACACAAGAAGCCATTACAGAATAAACCTTTGTTTTTTTAATTAAAAGAACAAGGCTAAAATAACTTTTACTTATGCTTCCAATTATTTTAACAAAGATTTTTAATTTTCTAGCTCCCCTCAACAGCATGATTACAATGTTACCCAGTAAGGCACTACAGGGAGTGTCTTGCTGGTTACAAAACATGTCTTGGTTACAAAACCTGGTCTTTTCCTTTCCCACTGATGGCTGCCAGTAGGGAAAGGGGACTTTCGAAACATGTTAAAACTTCCCCTCCAGAGGTGGATGTCAACAGGTCCCAGCAGGTCTCTTTCTAGTTGGTTGCAAATCTCACTAGTGTGTTTTTTCTTTTTTTAATGAAATCATGTGGTCCCATAAACCAATGAGAAGTCAAATGCTTCAAAGGCAAAAATCCACAGAGGTACTGCATATCATTTCATAATTTATTTCTCCATCCCCCCCAAGAAAAACACGGAGGTATTTATGACACTATTACTATTGCAATATAATACAGAAAAACCTTAACACCACTGACACCATAGCATTTATCTATGTGCCAACAAGAGCCTTTAAAAGTAGAGCGTAGACTCTGATAGTGGGGCACTACATTCAACTTCTGATTTAAAGAGTTCAAATTTAGCACAACATTGTTTAAATTCACTTTTTAATAACTTTAACTGAGTCAAGAGGCGGTCTATATTTTAGTATACATTTTACAAGGATGACCTCATGAGCTCCAACCTATAGAACTCAGAGTGAAACTAAACTGCAGCTACAAGTAAATGGTGCAGGAAATTAGAGCATACCTTACATTCAGACTTTAAATCCAAACTCTGCATTCTGGTTCTTAAACTCCAGGTTTGGAAAGAAATGCCAACAATAATAAAACTAAATTTCCTTGTAAAGCAGCTAAGATGCCTCAAAAGTGTTGAGACAAAAGACTCAGCTTTGAGTACAATCCTATGCTAGTTCAAGACAAATAAACACACTTATTAAGGCTTGGAATGAAATTACCTCAGTCACTCTACCACAATGTGACAACGTATTTGCAAAGTTCTTCTGAAGCTACTCCAAACTAAACCACACTGAAGACGAGAGGCCCTGTATGAAGCAAGCATGCTATATAAAATATTTGTTTCATATTGGCCCTCAAGTCTTTAAAAAAAGTTATCTCTCATTAGTATTTATTCTGCGAGAATAATATCCAGGGATGTCAACATAGACAAATGAAGACAGACTTCAGGAAGCCCCTCTTCACAACCTTGAGTTATTAATTGAGCTTATGAAAGTTAGATGAGTTAAGATACAGGCAAAGCACTTAGCACAGTTGCTTGGCTGGTAGTAAATGCTCTATAGTCGTTAACGAGTAGTTATTAGCCATCTACGAAAACACAGCTTCAAACACTATCTGCAACTAACCACATATTCCTTTTCGGGCTCGACTGTTACGGACTGTGCAAACAGCAAATTAATGAGTAGAAGAGACTTTTTAAACCATCTTGAAGACCAAAAAGGTACGATTAACCAACTGCTTTCAAAAACTGTATTGGGATGCCATGAGCACAAATTCACAGCCTGACTTAAAAGCCGATAAACTGGTTAGCATTCTTATTAGGACCAAAGCCAGCTAAATCAGGGACAGCTAAAGGTCAAAAGCGTCCAAGCCGGGAGCGATTTGCTCCACTTACACGGTCCCTGCCTCCCACGGGAACCGGAGATTGAATCAAAGGCTGGCACGGCCGAAGTGCAGGCGAGGGCACGCCAGGTAGACATCGCCCTAGGGGATCTCCTCCAGCAATAAAGACGCTTCTACCTTGGTCCAGTGACTCACCGGCGACCTCAGATCTCAAAGGAGTTCTCGTCCCCCACCCCCCAACCGCGGGAGCGCCACCCTCGGCCCCGAGACCTCGGCCCCGCGCGCCCGCCGCGAAGAGGCGAGTCCGCGAGCGCAGTTCCCGCGGGGCCGCCTCTCCGCCCTCCCGCCGCCCCGCGCCCGCCAGGCCCTGGGCCCGGGAGGATGCCGCCCGGGCCCCCGCGCCCCGACCCGACCCCGCGCCCGCGGCCCGGGCAGGATACTGAACACAGTCCGCTCCCAGGGCTCCAGCATGTAGAGCGCCGTGACCAGCAGGTACTGGTAGTAGAACCAGGACATCTGTTTCCAGGCCCGCGCCAGCGCCATCCCTGCCACGCGCCTCCCGCGTTGCAGCCAAACGTCAGTCTGTCCGGCCGGCCTCCCGTTCGCGTCCCAGAGCCCCTGGCCGCCAGGCCCGCCTGACCCGCGCCCATTGGCCGGCCCAGCCCGGAACGTCACCCGTGGGCACGCCCAGCCCCGCGCGCTCCCGGGCAGCCGGCCGCGAGCCCCGCCCGGCCGGCGTTTATTGGCCAGGCCTCGGCCTCGGCCTCGCGCCGCGCCCGCTCCCTCCCCGCGGTTCCCTCTCCCGGGGCCGCGCCCACGCGAGCCCGAGAACTGTCCCCGCGAGAGCGCCCCGCCCGGCCCCGCCTCGCCCGGCCGTTGGTTGGGGGGCGGTAGTGCCCGATGGGGCCCTGCCGCGGGGGTCGGCCGTGGCTCCCTTACGCGGTGGGTCCCCCGAGTCGGGCCCAGAAACACCAGTCGAAGAAATATTTGCGGAATACCAGTGACGCCTTAGGCGTCCTCCTGGGCTGGGGGATTACAGGGTGAATAGGAGCATATTAGGATCCTTACCTCTTGAAGTTTACGATCTAGGGGAGGAGACAGGCATTTATCACACAAATGCCAGAAAAGCTGTGATCGGTGCAGAGGGGGAGAAGAAGGTGCTCGGAGAGGGTGGGGAGGCGAGCATCGCCCAGTCAAGCAGGTCAGGAAAGGCATCTCTGAAGAAGTGATGCACACACTGCCCTCTTCCTCCTTCCCCACCCACACGCGGGCTCACACACACAAAAGCACACCCACATAAACCAACATACCCCGTGCACTCCTTAACCTGAAGACAAGAGAGAGATTACCATAAATATGTCAATCTGCCCACCTCTCTTAGTGGCGAAAGGTGCCGTGTAGGTCAAGGCCGGGAGAAGGACGCTGATCTGGTCGGTTCTGCAGATGACAGGCTGCTTGAGATCCGTCTGTGGGACAGATACCTCCTGGAGATGCACTCTTAAAAGTCCAGATTTTCCCACTGGCAAATGGGCCAGCAACATTGCACTCACCTTCTGGAATGAAGATGCACGATTAGCATGTGAAATGACACAATTAATGGCCTGCTATTTAAATGTTAAAAGGTTTCTAGGTTAAGTAGCCTTCTGCTTAAACTTTAAAACTTTGATGGTTGATCACTATTTATTTATTTAGAAATATCAAGTACTGTTCATGAGTAAAACATTGGGGATAGAAAGCCAGATAGACTGAGATCTTCCTTCGTAATGTACCCAGTCTACCAGGGAAGAGAAGCAAGTTTACTGATTATAGTGAGATGCGGTAAAGGGTATTTTTATGTTATGTGTAGGATGCCATGATAGCCCAGAGAAAATCAGATTGGGGTTGTAAAAGTCTTCTGGGAAATGGTGCTTGAGCTGAGTATTGAAGGAAAAGCAGAAATGGCAGAATGAATGGGGTTAGGGTGGGGAGTATATTACAAACACAGGAGTATGGAACCCCTATATGAAGGCCTGGTGCTTTTAAAGAGCTGGAAGAATTTCACGTGGCTAAAGCAAAAAGAATGTGTAGGCAGCAGCAAGAGATGGGGCTAGATAGTAACCAGGGACCATATCCTGAAGGACCTTGTGTGAGGAGCTAAGGAATTTTTAACTTACTGTCTAAAAGTTAAAAGAGCCAATGGCTTGGACTTCCCTGGTGGCACAGTGGTTAAGAATCTGCCTGCCAATGCAGGGGACACAGGTTCGAGCCATGGTCCAGGAAGATCCCACATGCCACGGAACAACTAAGCACATGCGCCACAGCTACTGAGCCTGGGCTCTAGAGCCTGCAAGCCACAACTACTGAGCCCGCGAGCCACAACTACTGAAGCCCGTGTGCCACAACTACTGAAGCCCAGGCGCCTAGAGCCTGTGCTCCTCAACAAGAGACGCCACCGCAATGAGAAGACCACGCACCACAACAAAGAGTAGCCCCCGCTCACCGCAACTAGAGAAAGCCTGTGCGCAGCAACGAAGACCCAATGCAGCCAAAATAAATAAATAAATAAATAAATAAATTTATTTTTTTAAAAAAAGAGCCAACGGCTTAATAAGATTCGCTTTTTGGACAAGACATGGGAGTGAGCAATAGCCTGGAGGAAAAGAGGATCCAGTTGGAGACCTTACAGAGGTAGAAACTGTAAATGGGACATATATAAACCACATTCACTTGGGGCCTCCTTATCCCTGAGAGATCCAAGTACTCTCAGCCCTCCCGCTTCTGAATCTTACTGTGTTGGGCTTCTCTCTGTCCCTGATCCTCTTTGAGCTATCTCTCTTCAGATCTGTTTGGGCACAGGCAAGCTCACTTGTTCCTTTCTCTTCAAGAATTCCAAATACCTCTGCCCTTGGTGATGCTCGGTGAAATTTACACAAGGTTGGAAGCATCACCCATAGCTACCCTTCCCTCACTGGGCCAGCTCTCTAAGTGCCATTCCTACCAGGTAGTCCTCCCTGCTGTATGTAGCCCCCCAATCCACTGCATCTCTTCCGGAAAGCAGCCCTGCCAAGCCAATCTCCATCCCTCAGCTTTCCCGGGATTCCAGTGAACATAAATCCCTCCATCTCTCTAACGTTGATGACTGACTAGGAATGGTGAAAAGAGGCCGGGATCCTGGATAACGACAATATTCACAAAGAATCCAGGAGAAGAAGTCTGGCTGAAAAGATATGAATTCTGTTAGAAAGAGGCTGAGTCTGAGGTACCTGAGGGACATTTAAGTGGAGGTGTCCAGGGGGCAGTTGGGCATGAGGGTCTGGAACTTCAGAGAATCCTGAACAGGAGCTAGAGGCATGTGAATTTTCAATCAGCATTGGTAATTGAAGCCATGACTGCAGACGGGGTCAGCCAGGGAAAGCAGCCAGAGTGGGAAGAGCAGAGCACAGAATAAACCCAGCAGTGCTGCATTTAGGGGATGAGAGTCCAAAGGGAGCCAATAAAGGGCACTCAGAAGGAACTAACAGATTTGACAGCAAGGAGGATTAGACAAATGGGCAAAGCCAAGGGAGGAAGGGACAGCCAGTAAATCAAATGGCTCAGGGAGGATCCGGGAAAGGAGGAAGGGAAGTGCCAGTTTGTTTTGTCCACATGGGGTTCAACTGATGATTCATTCACTGTGGAGTGATAAGGGCAGAAACCGGATTAGAGAGGGAGTGGGAGGTAAGAAAAGAAGAGAGCTGATCAGCCTTATCTTTGCAGGAAGGTTGGGGGGGATGATAACAAGAGTTTTTTGTTTGGTTTGATTTTCAGATGGGGAAAGTGTGAGCAAGTTTAGGAGCTTAGAGTAAAAATACAGGTGCAAATGGTGGGATGGGGAGGCCAGATCTAAAGCCTTAATAAACAGGAATCGGTAGCTCTTTTCCTAAGAGGGGAAGGATAAGAAGATGGGAGCCAGACGGACATAAACATGGAAGAGTAAGTTAAGGCACTCCCTACTTTACAGCCTGTCTCTGTAAGGAAGTAAGGCCTTCTGTTGAGAGTGAGCAAGATGTTGACGTGGACAGTTGGAAAAGGAAAAGGGGGAGTGGGAGAGACTGCCTAAAGCTGCGTAGGGATCATCAGGCAGGAAAAAGCATATCAATTTCACCAGCAATCCACAGGACCCATGTATGGAACTGGAGAGGATGAATTAGGAGGCTTGCTCCAGGGTGGAGTCTTGCTGGCTGAGTACAAGGGAGAGACAAGGAAGCAAGAAGGTTGGTGGGAAGAGAATCATTGAAATAACGGCTGTGAGAATTGGATCAGAGATGGAAGTAAATGCAGAAAAGTAAAAATGGAATCGTCAAGAGCTGTGCAAGGGCTTCCCTGGTGGCGCAGTGGTTAAGAATCTGCCTACCAATGCAGGGGACACAGATTCGAGCCCTGGTCCGGGAAGATCCTACATGCCGTGGAGCAACTAAGCCTGTGCACCACAACTACTGAGCCTGTGCTCTAGAGCCCGTGAGCCACAACTACTGAGCCCACATGCCACAACTACTGAAGCCTGTGCACCTAGAGCCCATGCTTCACAACAAGAGAAGCCACCACCGCAGTGAGAAGTCCTCACACCACAATGAAGTGTAGCCCCCGCTTGCCGCAACTAGAGAAAGCCCATGCGCAGCAACGAAGACCCAACGCAGCCAAAAATAAATTTAAAAAAAAAGAGCTGTGCAAGGTTGGGAACTGCAGGACTACATGAGTGGGAGAGCTTCTGTCCTGGAGGAGAATAACCACGGATATGCTGCCAAAGCCTGAGATCACAACGACGGGCCAGTCCAAGGCAAGGACGGGCACAGGTTGTGACCATGGGACAGGCAGCCAGAGTGGGGTGGAGAAGTAAGGGACCGTCGTTGCCAGTGGTGTTGGCAGGGCTGGCCACATGAAAGTTGAAGTTATCTAGGATGGTGGCAGGACTAAGGGTTGAGAGGAAAAGTCCACAGACCAAACGTCAAAGTCTTCAGGGAGCACTGAGAAAGCTCCAGAGAGTGGAACGGAGGGGGCAAAGCCCGGTGGCATGCGGTCTTGCTTAGGATGCAGTAATGGGGACAAGAAGAAGGCCAACCTGCCTTGCCCACAGCGCCGTGGTGGGAGGAGATGAGCCCTTCCTCAGGGGATGGGGATATGCAGAGCATCCACCATGAGGTCAACAGTAGAGGAGACTTTGTTTATATGGGAAAGGAGAGTCTGGCCCAAGAGAGGGTCGGCAGGGAGGGCTTGGTGCAAGGATGTGTCTAGACGAAGGAAATGCCAGAGCAGAATGGGAAGATGGGACATTGGTACCTTAGGGAGGTAGTGCTAATGACAACATGGGCTAGGCTGACCTCCAGATCTGGCTTCCAGAAACATCACTGTGGACACGGCAGGCCCCAAGTGGTGTCCAGGGCTAAGGGGCAACCACTGACTGAAGTCCAATCAGCAAGCCAGGACCTTTGCTCATTCACAGCCTGTCTTTCAATTTCATGTTAGTAAGAAGTCATTTTGGGCCTCAGCAAAGCTCAGTCCTGGGGTAGCAGGTCATGCAGTTGATAAAAGTGACCAATAGCCCGTGCAAACTGCCCACCTCAGGCTCCTGCCCAGACAGGGGAAGGGGAGGGGGAAACATATCAGCCCAGGGCTTCCAGCTTCTGCAAAGAGGAGTCCTAGGTAATAAGTGAGTGGCACAATTAGGTCTAAGTGTGAAAGAAAACAATGTACACTGCAGCATCTTTACAAGAAACACACACACACACACATATACACATCCATGCACAACCGCGTAGCTGTATTCATGAGTAAGATCAACGCCTGACTGACATATAATGAAAGTAACTTAATTCAACCAGCATTTATTAAAGATCTAGTTCCTTTCTATCTATTTAGATTTGTATGAAAGTGAATAGCTCTTAGTTGAATGTGACAAATGAACATCTGTATTTGCAAATTTTTGTATGTGTTTTGTACCACAAGAAACATTTGCCAACTAGCTAGCTCTCCTTCCCAGCACAGTTTCAGAGCTTGTCTTCCTAACTGCCCAACTTCTCTACAATTCTCTCTCACTCTGTGCTCATGAGTGGCCCCTACAATGCTCTGCCAGTACTCTGAGACCCTCACATTTCCCCCCAGCCTCCAAAGGGTTCTCTCTAATCTGTAAAGCCACTCCCTCTGCTTAGACTGAATGTCACCCTTTGTCCAGCTCCTCAAGAATCTCCTCTCTCCCCCCATACTTCCCTGCAGCCTCAATACATTCTCAGCCAATCTTTCTGCCCCTACTTTACCCTTCAAATCCTTTTTGAAATGAGAGTATAAAAAAAATTATCAAACTGTCTTCCTTTTGCCACTAAGCACCTATAGTTGTGGTGATACCCACAGCTGCCACCTCCTCTCCTCCAGGACCTTAACACCTAGTCCCAGCCACCCCTCAAAATACATGATGTCTGGGTTCGACCTCAACCCCCTCCTGAAACCATTTACTCAAGTTTACCAGGCTCAATGGAGTTTAATCATCCCTCTTCTCACTCAGCCTCTCTGCAGCATTTGACACTGTTGAACATTTCCAGCTTCTAAAAATTCTCCATAGTCTTGGTTTCTACCACCCCACACTATCCAACCCTGTCTTGGAGTTCTCACTACTCCTTTGATTCAACCCTTTTTTCTTCCCCATCCCTAAAGACTTGCTGGCCCCTCTAGCTCTCTCCACTAATGCCCCCTTCCTTCTCCACTCATGCATGCAACCTTCCCTTTGGATTCCGAATATCACCTCGAGTCTTTTTCCTAACTGCTGGCAGAATATGTCTAAATATAATTAAAATAAGAATAAAGGTTATTGGGCTTCCCTGGTGGCGCAGTGGTTGAGAATCTGCCTGCCAATGCTGGGGACACGGGTTCGAGCCCTGGTCTGGGAAGATCCCACATGCCGCGGAGCAACTGGGCCCGTGAGCCACAACTACTGAGCCTGCGTATCTGGAGCCTGTGCTCCGCAACAATAGAGGCCGCGATAGTAAGAGGCCCGCGCACTGTGATGAAGAGTGGCCCCCGCTCGGCGCAACTAAAGAAAGCGCTCGCACAGAAACGAAGACCCAACACAGCCATAAATAAATAAATAAATAAATAAATAAATAAATAAATAAATAAATAAAGTTATTAAAAAAAAAAAAAAAAGGAATAAAGGTTATTGTTACATAATTGGTCCTTCCCAGCTTTCAAATTTCAAAGTGCTCTCACATCCATTATCTCATTTCCTCAGAAATGAGAGCAAGTACAATCCCTATTTAATAATTATGGACACTGGAGTTCAAAGACATATTCAAGTCCAAACTAATCTTGCACCCAAAACTCACTTTTCTTATCTCTATTAATGGTGAAAACTACTTTGAACTCCAGGCCAGAAACCATGTACCAGTTTTAATTCTCTTGTCTTCTCCCCACTCCTGATTTCCCTCCCTAAGTGATATGGAGTCATTCTCCCAAGTATCTTAGATTTGCCTGCTTTGGTAAGATCTACCCATAATCTCACTTTTTTTTTTTAAATTAATTTATTTTATTTATTATTTATTTTTGGCTGCATTGGGTCTTCATTGCTGCACGCGGGTTTTCTCTAGTTGCAGCGAGAGGGGGCTACTCTTTGTTGCAGTGCGCAGGCTTCTTATTGTGGTGGCTTCTCTTGTTGCAGAGCATGGGCTCTAGGCGCACGGGCCTCAGTAGTTGTGGCGCGCGGGCTCAGTAGTTGTGGCTCGCGGGCTGTAGAGCGCAGGCTCAGTAGTTGTGGCGCACGGGCTTAGTTGCTCTGCGGCATGTGGGATCCTCCCGGACCAGGGCTTGAACCCGTGTCCCCTGCATTGGCAGGCGGATTCTTAACCACTGCGCCACCAGGGAAGTGCCCATCATCTCACTCTTATCAAGATAATGAGCTGGCTGTTGTCATCCAAACTTGGCTTATCAGCTACCACTGCCTATTCCTGCTTGAAAACTTTCATCCTGAAAATACTTGCAGCCTATGAGAAGAGGATGACAGATTTTCAAGAAACTATCCCATGTTGTTTGCATCCTGAAAGTTTTCACTTGAATCATGTTTTCAGTTAAAATGGCCCAGGAGTTCACCAATCCATTCCCCGACCGCCCACAGTATGGCAGCTGTGCCAAGGCTGGGTTACAGAAAGCCCAATGCAACATGGCTGCTGCCCTCAGTGTCTATGGTCTAATGAGAAACATGTCCCCATGTCCCATGGAAAGAATGTTACAATTAGGTTTAAAACTGCTGTGAGTGCCTCGTTCACCAGGGGCTGTAGGAGTGGCAGGGCGGGTCACCCAGAGCCACCCTTTAAGGAGACACACGTAATGGCAAGGAAAACACGGGATTCATCCTGCCCACTAGGTTCTCATGATATTCCTGCAACAGCAGCCATAGAGGAGACTGCTCATAGAGAAGTCTGAGGCTGAGGAGGCAAGGAGGCTGGGGACGCAGAGAAGGCTGGGGAGGCGGAGGCACATAGGCTGCTGGGAGAAGAGGAAGGCAGGGAGCAGTGTCTGGCTGGAAGGGTGGGGTCCTGCAGGTAGATCCAAGAGCAAGAGCCAAAGTTACCCTTTCAGCTATCCACAGCTGCAAACCTGCTTGTCTCTTTAGCAAATGAATGTAAACTAGAGGCCCACTTAAGCCTCACATTAACAGCTCCTACTTCCTCTAACTCAGTCTGCTTTCCAAGTACAAATACAATAGTGATTTCATGTTTAGTTTCCTTTATGTTGCAAATAAATAGCTGGCCTTGTCTGAGGTGTCATTCTTTGTAGCCTTTTTAATAACCTCTATAGAAATATAATTTATCTTAAAACTTTTCTGTGAGGACTCTCCTGGTGGTCCAGTGGTTAAGAATCCTCCTTCCAATGCAGGGAACGCAGGTTTGATCCCTGGTCAGGGAACTAAGATCCCACATGCCGCGGGCCAACTAAGCCTGCGTACCACAACTATTGAGCTCGCGCACCTCAACAAGAGAGCCTGCCTGCCGCAAAAAACAGAGCCCACGCACTCTGGAGCCTGCGCGCCACAACTACAGATCCCACACACCCTGGAGCCTGTGCGCCACAACTAGAGAGAGAAAACCTGCACGGCGCAACTAGAGAGAAACCCGAGCAGACTGCACACTGTAATGAAAAAGATCCTGCATGCCTCAACAAAGATCCCGTGTGCCGCCAACTGGGACCCAACACAGCCAAAAAAAACAATATGGAAAATAAATAAATATTTTTTAAAAACCCAAATCTTTGCTGTGAAAAGTGAATCATTCTGACAGGTGATCATCAGTCTTAGGGTGCTGAAATTTTCAAGTCTAAAATTCATATGCAGGAGATTTGGCTACTTTAAGGAGATATTTGAACTGCTCAGCAGTTCACCTATGAGGCAGAATTCTACAAAATAATCATTTGGTAAGGTAAAATAACCTCCCTTGTATGACTTTGAAAATTATGTCAAATAAGTTTTGAACTCTGCTATTTATTCTAGACATAATTAAATCAACTTAAGGTTCTGGAAGAGCTCATCCAAAACTTAAGGGGGAGGTGGTTTCCAACTATGTGCTTAAATTGCACATCTACTCATTAAAACTAATTCGTGTTTTCTGTCATTAATGCTATAACTCCATGCTTCCTACTGCTGAATTACAATCCCATCTGGAACGTATATCACACAGGCCAGGGATTCAGGAGCAGCTGCCCTGTATCATTATGTCACATTACGTGTTATCTCATTATAATTTTATAAATTATATGTATAATAAAAGCTGGATTGATTACATGACATTGCCCTAACAAGTTCTAGGAATTGGTGTCTCTGATACTCTCCTAAAACAAATCTTTATGCTGGCCGAGTACTAATACTGAAATTCAACCAGTGTCAACACACTCTGAAGACCTGTCAGAATTCTCTCAAAGTCTTTAGATAAGCAGAGTAAGACAAGGAAAAAAAATCAATCAATCAATCTTTCTCCCAAAATTCAAAAATAAGAAAGGCTTCAGAAGCCACTATGGAGCATAGTATGGAGATTCCTTAAAAAACTAAAAATAGGACCCCCCTGGTGGTCCAGTGGTTAAGCCTCTGCACTTCCACTGCAGGGGGCACGGGAAGCTCCACATGCTGCCACAGTGTGGCCAAAAAAAAAAACTAAAAATAGAGCACCACATGATCCAGCAATCCCACTCCTGGGCATATATCCAGAGAAAACCATAATTTGAAAGGATACATGCACCCCAATGTTCATTGCAGCACTATTTACAATAGCCAGGACATGAAAGCAACCTAAATGTGCATTGACAGATGAATGGATCAAGAAGATGTGGTACATATATACAATGGAATATTACTCAGCCATAAAAAGAACAAAATAATGCCATTTGCAGCAACACGGATGGACCTAGTGTCATACTGAGTGAAGTAAGTCAGACAGAGAAAGACAAATATCATATGATATCACTTATATGTGGAATCTTAAAAAAAATGGTACAAATGAACCTATTAACAAAACAGAAATTGAGTCAAGATGTAGAAAACAAACTTATGGTTACCAAGGGGGGAAGTGGGGGAGGGATAAATTGGGAGATTGTGATTGACATATACAAACTACTACATATAAAATATATAACTAATAAGAACGTACTGAATAACACAGGGAACTCTATTCAGTACTCTGTAATGACCTATATGGTAATAGAATCTAAAAAAGAGTGGGTATATGTATATGTATAACTGACTCACTTTGCTGTACAGCAGAAACTAACACAACATTGTAAATCAACTATACTCCAATAAAAAATTAACTATATAAAAGAAATAAAAATGGGAGCTTAACAGACCCTCATCAAAAAAGATGCAAGGGAAAGATGTTCAACATCATTACACATTAGGGAAATGCAAATTAAACCCACAATGAGATACTACTACACACCTTTTAGAATGACTAAAATTGAAAAGGTTGACCATACCAAGTGTTGGCAAGGATATGGGGGAAATGCCATCCCCATACATTGATGATGAAAATGTAAAATTATACAGCCACTTTGGAAAACATTTTGGCAGTGTCTTAAAAAGTTAAACAATCACCTACCATATGATCCAGTCATTTTATTCTTAGGTATTTTCCCAAGAGAAATGAAAGCATATGTCCACACAAAGACTTTTACAGGTGCTTTATTTGTAATAGCCCCAAACTGCAAACAACCCAAATGTCTGTCGATAGGTGAGTGGAAAAACAAACTGTGGTTTATCCTTAGTAGATAGAAATGAGAAGGCTGTGAGTCTCCTTAACTCTCCCATCACCACCATGGAGAATATCTCAGCTGGTCCTTTGACCCTTTACCACGGAGGTACCCCAAGAGGCAGGGGAGTGAGTCTTCCCCTGAGGCTGGGGGCTGGGTATAGGCTGAAGGGACCAGCCAGAACAGGCACAACATTTATTTGAAACATCATTCTAAATTGGCATTCTACTCCAGAAATATATATCTGCACTTGTTTCCCCCCCCCAACAAATCTCCCCAATGAATCCAATGTTTCAGGAAAATGGGAATTGTACCTACAGTGGCTTCAAGTATCCCCAGCACACACACCAACTGAGATTCAAGTTTGAAAACCTGGCCACAGTCCTCTCCCACCTTACCTTCAACTCAAATTTGATTATCAAAGTCTGGCAATTCCAGAATTCCAGGATCTGCAGGCTTCAGTCAACAACTCACACCATCTCCTAAACACATGGCTGGCCTCTTCTTTCTGCTCAGAAAGCATAGGGGGACCCTATTTCCTTCTGCATTTGATATTGGCTCCTTTGCCTTGCTTTCCAGAATCTCCACAGCTGGACTGCACCCTCCTGGTTACTGTAGTCTCCACACCTGCTGGTGGCTTCACCCTCAAAAATGGCCTCTCCATCCACAAACACTTCATGCTTGCTCCCACCTTTATGCCTGGAATTTCTTTCCCACTGGCCTCTATAAATATCCAAATCATGTTTTTCCAGCCCCAGCTTAAGTTTTCCTTTGCAAATATAATGATTCCCTGCTCTTTCAAAATGCAGGAACAGCTGCAGTCTGTGCCAGCCATTGGGCTCATCACATGATTTTTTTCTCACATTTTGGGTAATGTCTTCACTCTGGTCCTTAAGTGCCCTCCCTAAACCATCCCAGTAGCCCCTTTCCTCCCCCCACTCCCCTAAAATCAATACCAAGTCCTTGCCTTGCTCTTGCCTCTCCAGGCCTTCCAGAGGCAGTAATCCTGGTCCTGAACCCCACCCCCATCCTGCTGTCATTTCACTTCTCCCTGGTGCCCACCTGTTGCTACTGCCAGGTGTCAAGAGGTTCTGCCCCCTGGCTGGGCATCCTCATGTAGCCTCCTCACGGTGGGCTCTGGGTTCCAACCTTCCCAGGCAGATGGAACATTCGTTACCACATTTCTGAATCCCCTACAACTTAACCAAATAAATTAAACTTATGCTAAATCCAGATGTGTGAATGATGGTGACTCAAATATGGGCATGTGGGGCCTCCATTAAAAGAGTGCATGGTCAACTGGAGAATACAGTCTGGAAGAGGCAGTGCTTTTCCTGCCTGGGATGTGAGGCTGTCAGGAAGGCAGAAGAGGTGATATTCAACCTGGGTCTCGAAGTGTGTGTCTGATTCCCCAGTTAGTAATGGGGAGGAGGGTGACATGTGGAGACTTTCCAGACAGGAAACTGCCTGAGCCAAAGTCACTAAGGACATGAGAGGCTGCAGTCTCTTCAGAATACCAAGCACACCGATGCTGTTAAAGACTGACCTTTCACTAAATTTTTCCAATTATGAAATGTTTTCCCAATTTTAGATAAAAGAAGAAAACATTTTACAGGACAGAACTTGGGCGTGTTCTCATGCAGACCCTTAC
The DNA here is from genome assembly GCF_028021215.1 of Eschrichtius robustus. Classification (NCBI taxonomy): domain Eukaryota; kingdom Metazoa; phylum Chordata; class Mammalia; order Artiodactyla; family Eschrichtiidae; genus Eschrichtius; species Eschrichtius robustus. The sequence continues at coordinate 64,144,212 of NC_090824.1, read as the reverse complement.
TGAGGGTAAACGCTTACCCTTTGAAAGTAAATCCTTTTTGTAAATAATCCGAGGTCAATTTCAATCAGAGGATAACCCAGTGACTCATGTGGATTATCAAACTAGTTCATGCTCTATGGAATAAGTAAAAAAAGATGACCAAATGAGTCATCTTTCATGCTGTGCGGAATGAGTAAAAAAGTAATGAAACTGGAAGATGGCAGTGTGGGAAGACACCAAGTTAGCGTCTCCCCACAACTAGGGCTCCTGCCGGCCACTGGTGGGGAACCCTGATGCCCAAGGAGAAGGGAGGAACCCCCAAGTGAACCGGTAGGATATGCGGGAACTGAGAGGGGAGGAGAAGTGGAGGCCAGAGAGGATCGGTGCCCCTGAAACCAGGGGAGATCAGGAAAGGCAGGTGGGAGGGGCCCTCCAGAGGAGCTGGAGAGGAGTCGTGGGGGGGGGGGGGGGAATTGCCCCACCCACTCAGGCCCAGTGAGCCTGCTAAGCTCCCAGGCCGGTCCCCTGCCCTCCAAAGCCCCCTCCAGGCCACGTGGGTCCTGAGGGCAAAGGAGGGAGGCCAGGCAGACAGCAGGGGCCCTCTGGGAGGAGGGGGGCATTTGCCCCACCCACTCAAGCCCAGGAAGCCTTCTGGGCTCCCAGCTGAGGTCTCCCCCCCTCTGAGACCAGGGATGGGGGGCATGCCTGGGCCCCTTGTGTTCCATTGAGCCTAAGCCCCACCCCACACACCCCCAGGACCTTTTCCAGCCCTGTGGGTCCTGAGCACAGGCCCTGCCCACCACCCAAACCTCGCCCTTGCTTAGACCCCACTCTCCACAGCCAAGGCCTTTCCCCCCCGTTTTTTTTTTTTCTTTTCACTCCTCCTCTTTTTTACTATTGTGGTACTGCTGTACCTTCCGGTTGTTGATTCATCTATATCTTTATTTTTATATTCTTTCTAACATATCTTTTAGTTCCCTAGTCTAATTTTATTTTTTACTTTGTTACTGTTCTCTCTCTCTCTCTCTCTTTTTTTTTTTTTTTTGCCACCCCACGCGACTTGTGGGACCTTGGTTCATGAACGGGGGTCAGGCTGAAGCTCCTGCGGTGGGAGCGCCAAGTCCGAACCACTGGACTAACAGAATCTCAGACCCCAAGGAACATTCGTCAGAGTGAGTTCTCACGGAGGTCCTCATCTCAGCACCCAGCTCTACCCAACAGCCTACAAACTCCAGTGTTGGAAGCCTCAGGCCAAACAACCAGTAAGACAGGAACACAATCCCACTCATTAAAAAAAAAAAAAATGAGACGGCAAAAAAATATGTCACAGATGAAGGAGCAAGGTAAAAACTTACAAGACCAAATAAATGAACAGGAAATAGGCAATATACCTGAAAAAGAATTCAGAGTAATGATAGTAAAGATGATCCAGAATCTCGGAAATAGAATGGAGGCACAGATTGAGACAATACAAGAAATGTTTAACAAAAATCTAGAAGAACTAAAGAACAAACAAACAGAGATGAATGACACAATAACTGAAATGAAAAATACACTAGAAGGAATCAATAACAGAATAACGGAGGCAGAAGAATGAATAAGTAAGCTGGAAGACAAAATGGTGGAAATAACTGTCAAGGAACAGAATAAAGAAAAAGAATGAAAAGAATTGAAGACAATCTCAGAGACCTCTGGGACAACACTAAACACACCAACATTCGAATTATAGGGGTCCCAGAAGAAAAAGAGAAAAAGAAAGGGTCTGAGAAAATATTTGAAGAGATTATAGTTGAAAACTTCCCTAATATGGGAAAAGAAATAATCAAGTCCAGGAAGCACCGAGAGTCCCATATAGGATAAATCCAAGGAGAAACACGCCAAGACACATATTAATCAAACTAACAAAAATTCAATTCAAAGAAAAATATTAAAAGCAGCAAGGGAAAAACAAAAGATAACATACAAAGGAATCCCCATAAGGTTATCAGCTGATTTTTCTGCAGAAACTCTGCAGGCCAGAAGGAAGTGGCAGCATATACTTAAAGTGATGAAAGAGAAAAACCTACAACCAACATTACTCTACCCAGCAAGAATCTCATTCAGATTTGATGGAGAAATCAAAAGCTTTTCAGACAAGCAAAAGCTAAGAGAATTCAGCACCACCAAACCAGCTTTACAACAAATGCTAAAGAAACTTTTCTAGGCGGGAAACACAAGAGAAGAAAAAGACCCACAAAAACAAACCCAAAACAATTAAGAAAATGGTAATAGGAACATACATATTGATAATAACCTTAATGTAAATGGATTAAATGCTCCAACCAAAAGACACAGACTGGCTGAATGGATACAAAAACCAGACCCATATATATGCTGTCCACAAGAGACCCACTTCAGACCTAGGGACACATACAGACTGAAAGTGAGGGGATGGAAAAAGATATTCCATGCAAATGGAAATCAAAAGAAAGCTGGGGTAGCAATACTCGTATCAGATAAAATAGACTTTAAAATAAAGACTGTTACAAGAGATAAGGAGGGACACTACATAATGATCAAGGGATCAATCCAAGAAGAAGATATAACAACTATAAATGTTTATGCACCCAACATAGGAGCACCTCAATACATAAGGCAAATACTAACAACCATGAAAGGAGAAATAGACAGTAATACAATAATAGTAGGGGACTTTAACACCCCACTTACACCAATGGACAGATCATCCAAACAGAAAATAAATAAGGAAACACAAGCTTTAAATGACACAATAGACCAGGTAGATCTAATTGATATTTATAGAACACTCCACCCAAAAGTGGCAGAGTACACTTTCTTCTTAAGTGCACATGGAACATTCTCCAGGATAGATCACATCTTGGGTCACAAATCAAGCCTTGGAAAATTTAAGAAAATTGAAATCGTATCAAGCATCTTTCTGACCACAACGCTATGAGACTGGAAAGCAATTACAGGAAAAATACTGTAAAAAACAAAAATACAGGGAGGCTAAACAGTGTGCTACTAAATAACCAAGAGATCACTGAAGAAATCAAAGAAGGAATTTTTAAAATACATATTAAAAAATGACAATGAAAACACTACGACCCAAAACCTATGGGATGCAGCAAAAGCAGTTCTAAGAGGGATGTTTATAGCCATTCAATCTCACCTCAAGAAACAAGAAAAATCTCAAATAAACAATCTAACCCTACACTTAAAACAACTAGAGAAAGAAGAACAAAGGAAACCCAAAGTCAGTAGAAGGAAAGAAATCATAAAGATCAGAGCTGAAATAAATGAAATAGAAACGAAGAAAACAATAGCAAAGATCAATAAAACTAAAAGCTGATTCTTTGAGAAGATAAACAAAACTGATAAACCCTTAGCAAGACTCATCATGAAAAAAAAGGGAGAGGACACAAATCAATAAAATTAGAAATGAAAAAGGAAAACTCACAACTGACAGTGCAGAAATACAAAGGATTATAAGAGAGTACTACAAACAACTATATGCCAATAAAATGGACAACCACGAAGAAATGGACAAAATCTTGGAAAGGTACAATTTTCCAAGACTGAACCAGGAAGAATTAGAAAGTATAAACAGACCTATCACAAGTAATGAAATTGAAACCATAATTAAAAATCTTCCAGCAAACAAAAGTCCAGGACCAGATGGCTTCACAGGCGAATTCTATCAAACATTTACAGAAGAGCTAACACCAATCCTTCTGAAACTCTTACAAAAAATTGCAGAGGGAGAAACACTCCCAAATTCATTCTACAAAGCCACCATCAACCTGATACCAAAACCAGAAAAAGATATCACAAAAAAAGAAAATTATACACCAATATCACTGATGAACATAGATGCAAAAATCCTCAACAAAATACTAGCAAACAGAATCCAACAACACATTAAAAGGATCATACATTTTGATCAAGTGGGATTTATCCCAGGGATGCAAGGATTCTTCAGTATACGCAAATCAATCAATGTGATACACCACATTGACAAATTAAGGAATAAAAAGTATATGATCATCTCAATAGATGCAGAAAAAGCTTATGACAAAATTCAACACCCATTTATGATAAAAACTCTCCAGAGAATGGGCATAGAGGGAACCTACCTCAACATAATAAAGGCCATATATGACAAACCCACAGCAAGCATCATACTCAATGGTGAAAAACTGAAAGCGTTTCCACTAAGATCAGGACCAAGACAAGGATGTCCATTCTTGCCACTCTTATTCAACATAGCTTTGGAAGTCCTAGCCACAGCAATCAAAGAAGAAAAAGGAATACAAATTGGAAAAGAGAAGTAAAACTGTCACTGTTTGCTGATGACATGATACTATACATAGAAAATCCTAAAGATGCCACGAGAAAACTGCTAGAACTAAGCAATGAATTTGGTAAGGTTGCAGGATACAAAATTAATGCACAGAAATCTCTGAAATTCCTATACACCAACCACAAAAAATCAGAAAGAGAAATTAAGGAAACACTCCCATTTACCATTGCAACAAAAAGAATAAAATACCTAGGAATGAACCTGCCTAAGGAGGCGAAAGACCTGTACTCAGAAAACTATAAAACACTGATGAAAGAAATCAAAGATGACATAAACAGATGGAGACGTATACCATGTTCCTGGATTGGAAGAATCAATATTGTGAAAATGACTATACTACACAAAGCAATCTACAGATTCAATGCAATCCCTCTCAAACTACCAATGGAATTCTTCACAGAATTAGAACAAAAAGTTTTACAATTCGTATGGAAACACAAAAGACCCTGAATAGCCAAAGCAATCTTAAGAAAGCAAAACGGAGTTGGAGGAATCAGGCTTCCCGACTTCAAACTATACCACAAAGCTACAGTAACCAAGACAGTATGGTACTGGCACAAAAACAGAAATATAGATCAATGGTACAGGATAGAATGTCCAGAGATAAACCCATGAACATATGGTCACCTAATTTATGACAAAGGAGGCAAGAACATACATTGGAGAAAATACAGTCTCTTCAGTAAGTGGTGCTGGGAAAACTGGACAGCTACATGTAAAAGAATGAAATTAGAACACTACCTAATACCATACACAAAAATAAACTCAAAATGGATTAAAGACCTAAATGTAAGACAAGATACTATAACTCTTAGAGAAAAACATAGGCAAAACACTCTTTGACATAAACCATGGCAAGATCTTTTTTGACCCACCTCCTAGAGAAATGGAAATAAAAACAAAAATAAACAAATGGGACTTAATTAAACTTAAAAGCTTTTGCACAGCAAAGGAAACCATAAACAAGACAAAAAGACAACCCTCAGAATGGGAGAAAATATTTGCAAATGAAACAACAGATAAAGGCTCAATCTCCAAAATATACAAACAGCTCATGGAGCTCCATATCAAAATAACAAACAATCCAGTTAAAAAATGGGCAGAAGACCTAAATAGACATTTCACCAAGGAGGACATACAGATGGCCAAGAGGCACATGAAGAGATGCTCAACATCACTAATTATTAGAGAAATGCAAATCAAAACTACAATGAGGTATCACCTCATGCCGGTCAGAATGACCATTATCAAAAAATCTAGAAACAATAAATGCTGGAAAGGGTGTGGTGAAAAGGGAACCCTCCTGCACTGTTGGTGGGAATGCAAATTGATACAACCACTATGGAGAACAGTATGGAGGTTCCTTGAAAAACTAAAAATAGAACTACCATATGACCCAGCAATCCCACTCCTGGGCATATACCCTGAGAAAACCATAATTCAAAAAGAGTCATGTACCACAGTGTTCATTGAAGCACTATTTACAATAGCCAGGACATGGAATCAACCTAAATGTCCATCGACAGATGAATGGATAAAGAAGATGTGGTACATATATACAATGGACTATTACTCAGCCATAAAAAGAAATGAAATTGAGTTATTTGTAGTGAGGTGGATGGACCTAGAGTCTGTCATACAGAGTGAAGCGTGTCAGAAAGAGAAAAACAAATGCCGTATGCTCACGCATATATATGGAATCTAAAAAAAAAAAAAAAAGGAACTGATGAACCTAGTTGCAGGGCAGGAATAAAGATGTAGACCTAGGGAATGGACTTGAGGGCATGGGGTGGGAGGGGGAAGCTGGGGCGAAGTGTGAGTAGCATCGACATATATACACTAATGAACGTATAATAGTTAGCTAGTGGGAAGCAGCTGCATAGCACAGGGAAATCAGCTCAGTGCTTTGTGATGACCTAGAGGGGTGGGATAGGGAGGATGGGAGGGAGGCTCAACAGGGAGGGGATATGGGGACATATGTATGCATATGGCTGAGTCACTTTGGTGTACAACAGAAACTAACACACTATTGTGAAGCAATTATACTCCAGTAAAGATCTATTTAAAAAAAGATTAAATGGCAGGTATTCCTAGGGCAACTGCCAGCAGAAGGACAGAAGAAAAATCATGAGTCAAATTCTAAGAAAGGTCCTAAGAACCCAGATCCGTATAACTACGTGCACATATCCCATACTAGCATTCCAATATGGGGATTCTGAACCAGAAAACAAAATGAATGAGAAATGGTCAGGGTCCAAAACCTTCCTTATCTTCATAGTTGGTTGATTGTAACTGTTTTTAACCCTTAAACTAGTGCTTGGTTTTATAGTTAATTGTTGGACATATCTGTCTCCCCAACTCAGTTTTAAATTCCTTGAAAACAAATGGTTTCTTTTTCATCTTTGTACATCTCAAATTGCTCTGATTATAAAAGGTTCCCCAATAAATAATTATTCAGTAAAAAATTTTTAAAAAGTAATGAAACTGATCTTCTTGGTCCATAAAGGGACTCAGAAGGCAATTTTAAAAGCTAGTGACCAAGCTGGAAATATAGGAATTATCCTAGACTACTCCTTTAGCCCCTACCTTCACCTTAAATTACTGGCCAAGATCTGTAATCATTTGCCTAACCACTGAATGACTCCATTGTCCTGGCCATCTCCTTCCTTTCCTTCCCAGTCCCTACCTTAGGTTAACCATTGATTCTGACCTGGATGGACCAAACGTGCAGCATGACTGACAGGTTTTTTGATTGGGTGGAGGATGGGGGAAACCAAGCTCTCATTTTCTATCTTGATGAAAAATGTTCAATTGTTATGTTCCTGTAGGACACATGGAACTGTGGGATACATTTCACCATGTACATGTACGGTTCACCTATTGGATAGTTATCACGTTTCTGAGAGTTATAAAAGTGTATAAGATACACACTACTATATATAAAACAGATCACCAAGCTCCTATTGTATAGCACAGTTCAATATATATGTTGAATTATATATAGTTCAATATATTGAACTATATTCAATACCTTCTAATAGCTTATAATGGAAAAGAATCTGAAAAAGAATTTCACATATATATATATATATATATATATATATATATATATATATATATGAACTGAATCACTGTGCTGTACACCTGAAACTAACACAACATTGTAAATCAACTATACTTCAATTAAAAAAAAAAAAAGAAGTACTTCAAGTGCCTCTAGGAATTCAGGGAGGAGGGTGCATATTCCCTCAGTTACCTCCCCCCCTCCCATTTGTGCAGATAAGTAGTATTAGCCTCATACCCCATCTTCCTGTCTTGCCCCCAAAGCCAGTCCTTCCTCACTACTGCCAGAGTCAACTTTCCAAGAATCTTTCCACAACTTTTCATCACCTCGGCGTGGTGGGCAAAGTTCTGCACGCTTCTGCTCTGCCCTCTCTCCCCCAAGCATGCTGAACTATTCCCTCTGTCTGTGGCACACTCTTTCTCACTCCCATGCCTACATAGAGAACTTTTATTCCCTCTGCCAGGAAGCACCTGAGTCCCCACTCCTGCTCCTCCTGGCGAACTCCAGCTCACCGTTCAAGGACCAGCTCCATGGCTTCCTCCTGCAGGTGCCCTCTCTGTCTCCTTTAGACCCCCAGCAGCCCGCCCTCCCTCCCCCCATAAGGACCCAGCACCTCACACCCCCTCCCCTAGAGCACCTGCTACCTGCATTGTCACTGTCACTGCACTGTAACTGTCGCCCCACCATTCAGTGAGCTCCCGGAGGACCAGCCCTAGGCCTCCTCATCTTTATGTCCCCAGCAGTGCTTGGGACAAAATAGATTCTCAACAAATGTTTGTCAAAAGAATAAATAAAAGAATGAAGAGCTCCGAGAATATTTTAGCAACAAAAGCATCAGAAAAATAAGCACACAGTTTCGCAAAGTCACTGCTATTAAGAATAAAATTAATTTTTAAAAGTTATTTTTAGGGAATTCCCTGGTGGTCCAGTGGTTAGGACTCTGCACTTTTGCTGCCGAGGGCCCGGGTTCAATCCCTGGTCGGGGAACTAAGGTCCTGCAAGCCGCATGGTGTGGCATGGCCAAAAAAAAAAGTTAAAAAAAATTATTTTTAAAAATAGTGGTTGGGGGCTTCCCTGGTGGCGCAGTGGTTGAGAATCTGCCTGCCAATGCAGGGGACACGGGTTCGAGCCCTGGTCTGGGAAGATCCCACATGCCGCGGAGCAACTAGTCCCGTGAGCCACAGTTACTGAGCCTGCGCATCTGGAGCCTGAGCTCCGCAACAAGAGAGGCCGCGATAATGAGAGGCCCGTGCACCACGATGAAGAGTGGCCCCCACTTGCCACAACTAGAGAAAGCCCTCGCACAGAAACGAAGACCCAACACAGCCATAAAAAAATAAACAAATAAATAAAATAAATAAACCCAAAAGTTTAAAAAAAAAAAAAAATAGTGGTGGGGCTTCCCTGGTGGCGCAGTGGTTGAGAATCTGCCTGCCAGTGCAGGGGACATGGGTTCGATCTCTGGTCCGGGAAGATCCCACATGCCGCGGAGCAAATAATAAGCCCGTGTGCCACAACTACTGAGCCTGTGCTCTAAAGCCCGTGAGCCACAGCTACTGAGCCCATGTGCCGCAACTACTGAAGCCCGTGTGCCTAGAGCCCGTGCTCCACAGCAAGGGAAGTCACCGCAATGAGAAGCCCATGCACCGTAACGAAGAGTAGCCCCCGCTCACCGCAACTAGAGAAAGCCCATGCACAGCAACAAAGACCCAACACAGCCAAAAATAAGTAAATAAAATAAATAAATTTATTTAAAAAAAAATAGTGGCATGTTATAATTACATTGGATGTTGCAGGAGGAAAGTCATGTTTTGATTTTATTTTTAATACAAAGGTTTCAGTGATATCATCTCCTGATTTTGAAAGATATTTAAAATGTGTCATACTTAAACACCTAATAGTCGTGCCTAATTAAGCCAGAAATGATCACCTTCCTCTTCTTGTTCCAGCCTGAAGTAAAGATAGAAATCAGAAGGTATAAAAATTCGATGACTAGCAAAAAAAAGCAAATGTCTGATGTACTGATATCATTCTAAGTACTTAATAAGAGATACATCAAACCAACAAACTAGAAGACTTTTGCCTTCTCTGTCGGCTTTTTCCTTCCTCCTTCTCAGGTCAGCCCAGCTAAGAGCTCATTCGATGAACATCGTCAAAGTGCTGCACAGGCCCTGTGAGTGCTCCCCCCACCCCATGCCCTGACCCTGAGGAGTACTCACTCTCTAGTCTGAGAGGCGTCCCCTGGATGTAACTGTAACTGCTCTGGTGAAGGGCCCAGGCGGGAGGCACCCAGCCCAGTGAGGAACACCACCCATTCCCCAAGGAGCTCAGGTTGCCCTTGACTTTCATTACTTATTACTTCCACAGAACTTGCATTTTTCAAACTTACATCGATGCCCCCAAACAACCCTTCATGAACAGAATTCAGCTCTCTTCCTCAACTTGACCCAATTTCTATCCTGGTACTTCCCATTCCAACCAAGAGAATCTTGCCATTTTCCTAGGCATGATTTGTTCATTCCCAACTTAGAGCCTCCATGAATGCCATCCTCTAGAAATCTTCTCCCTCAGGCAATCCAATGTATTCTCTTCCTATCAGTCAGTGGTTCTCATCCAGGGGTGATTTTGCCACCCAGGGAATATTTGGCAATATCTGGAGACATTTTCGTTGTCAGAACCAAGGGTTGCTATATATGGAATCTAGAAAAATGGTACAGATGAACCGGTTTGCAAGGCAGAAATAGAGACACAGATGTAGAGAACAAACATATGAACACCAAGCGGGGAAAACGGGGTGTGGGGAGGGATGAACTGGGAGATTGGGATTGACATATATACACTAATATGTATAAAATAGATAACTAATAAGAACCTGCTGTATAAAAAAATAAATTAATTAAAATACAAAAGAACAAACAAAAAAACCCTAAGAGTTGCTACCAGCATCTAATGGGTAGAGGCAAGGGACGCTGCTAAATATCCTATAATGCATAGGACAGCCCCCAACACAAAGAATTACCTGGCCCCAAAAAGTCAACAGTATACCCAGACTGAGAAACTCTGCTTTAAGTTGAGCTTTAAATTCATCTATTGGGATTAGGGAAATGTTCGGCAGCACATATACTAAATTTGGATTAGGAAATATTCCTGGACACAGTTACAGAAAGATAGAGAAGATGAAAAGGCAGAGGGCTATGTACCAGATGAAGGAACAAGAAAAAACCCCAGAAAAACAACTAAATGAAGTGGAGATAGGCAACCTTCCAGAAAAAGAATTCAGAATAATGATAGTGAAGATGATCCAGGACCTCGGAATAAGAATGGAGGCAAAGATTGAGAAGATGCAAGAAATGATTAACAAAGACCTAGAAGAATTAAAGAACAAACAAACAGAGATGGCCAATACAATAACTGAAATGAAAACTACACTAGAAGGAATCAATAGCAGAATAACTGAGGCAGAAGAACGGATAAGTGACCTGGAAGACAGAATGGTGGAATTCACTGCTGCGGAACAGACTAAAGAAAAAAGAATGAAAAGAAATGAAGACAGCCTAAGAGACATCTGGGACAACATTAAACGCAACAACATTCGCATTATAGGGGTCCCAGAAGGAGAAGAGAGAGAGAAAGGACCAGAGAAAATATTTGAAGAGATTATAGTCGAAAACTTCCCTAACATGGGAAAGGAAATAGCCACCCAAGTCCAGGAAGCGCAGAGAGTCCCATACAGAATAAACCCAAGGAGAAACACGCCGAGACACATAGTAATCAAAGTGGCAAAAATTAAAGACAAAGAAAAATTATTGAAAGCAGCAAGGGAAAAACGACAAATAACATACAAGGGAACTCCCATAAGGTTAACAGCTGATTTCTCAGCAGAAACTCTGCAAGCCAGAAGGGAGTGGCATGATATACTTAAAGTGATGAAAGGGAAGAACCTACAACCAAGATTACTCTACCCGGCAAGGATCTCATTTAGATTTGATGGAGAAATCAAAAGCTTTACAGACAAGCAAAAGCTACGAGAATTCAGCACCACCAAACCAGCTCTACAACAAATGCTAAAGGAACTTCTCTAAGTGGGAAACACAAGAGAAGAAAAGGACCTACAAAAACAAACCCAAAACAACTAAGAAAATGGTCATAGGAACATACATATCGATAATTACCTTAAACGTGAATGGATTAAATGCCCCAACCAAAAGACATAGACTGGCTGAATGGATACAAAAACAAGACCCATATATATGCTGTCTACAAGAGACCCACTTTAGACCTAGGGACACATACAGACTGAAAGTGAGGGGATGGAAAAAGATATTCCATGCAAATGGAAATCAAAAGAAAGCTGGAGTAGCTATACTCATATCCGATAAAATAGACTTTAAAATAAAGAATGTTACAAGAGACAAGGAAGGACACTACATAATGATCCAGGGATCAATCCAAGAAGAAGATATAACAATTATAAATATATATGCACCCAACATAGGAGCACCTCAATACATAAGGCAACTGCTAACAGCTATAAAAGAGGAAATCGACAGTAACACAATAATAGTGGGGGACTTTAACACTTCACTTACACCAATGGACAGATCATCCAAAATGAAAATAAATAAGGAAACAGAAGCTTTAAATGACACAATAGACCAGATAGATTTAATTGATATATATAGGACATTCCATCCAAAAACAGCAGATTACACGTTCTTCTCAAGTGCGCACGGAACATTCTCCAGGATAGATCACATCTTGGGTCACAAATCAAACCTCAGTAAATTTAAGAAAATTGAAATCATATCAAGCATCTTTTCTGACCACAACGCTATGAGATTAGAAATGAATTACAGGGAAAAAAACGTAAAAAAGACAAACACATGGAGGCTAAACAATACGTTACTAAATAACCAAGAGATCACTGAAGAAATCAAAGAGGAAATCAAAAAATACCTAGAGACAAATGACAATGAAAACACGACGACCCAAAACCTATGGGATGCAGCAAAAGCGGTTCTAAGAGGGAAGTTTATAGCTATACAAGCCTACCTAAAGAAACAAGAAATATCTCAAGTAAACAATCTAACCTTACACCTAAAGAAACTAGAGAAAGAAGAACAAACAAAACCCAAAGTTAGCAGAAGGAAAGAAATCATAAAGATCAGAGCAGAAATAAATGAAATAGAAACAAAGAAAACAATAGCAAAGATCAATAAAACTAAAAGTTGGTTCTTTGAGAAGATAAACAAAATTGATAAGCCATTAGCCAGACTCATCAAGAAAAAGAGGGAGAGGACTCAAATCAATAAAATCAGAAATGAAAAAGGAGAAGTTACAACAGACACCGCAGAAATACAAAGCATCCTAAGAGACTACTACAAGCAACTTTATGCCAATAAAATGGACAACCTGGAAGAAATGGACAAATTCTTAGAAAGGTATAACCTTCCAAGACTGAATCAGGAAGAAATAGAAAATATGAACAGACCAATCACAAGTAATGAAATTGAAACTGTGATTAAAAATCTTCCAACAAACAAAAGTCCAGGACCAGATGGCTTCACAGGTGAATTCTATCAAACATTTAGAGAAGAGCTAACACCCATCCTTCTCAAACTCTTCCAAAAAATTGCAGAGGAAGGAACACTCCCAAACTCATTCTATGAGGCCACCATCACCCTGATACCAAAACCAGACAAAGACACTACAAAAAAAGAAAATTACAGACCAATATCACTGATGAATATAGATGCAAAAATCCTCAACAAAATACTAGCAAACAGAATCCAACAACACATTAAAAGGATCATACACCACGATCAAGTGGGATTTATCCCAGGGATGCAAGGATTCTTCAATATACGCAAATCAATCAATGTGATACACCATATTAACAAATTGAAGAATAAAAACCATATGATCATCTCAATAGATGCAGAAAAAGCTTTTGACAAAATTCAACACCCATTTATGATAAAAACTCTCCAGAAAGTGGGCATAGAGGGAACCTACCTCAACATAATAAAGGCCATATATGACAAACCCACAGCAAACATCATTCTCAATGGTGAAAAACTGAAAGCATTTCCTCTAAGATCAGGAACGAGACAAGGATGTCCACTCTCACCACTATTATTCAACATAGTTCTGGAAGTCCTAGCCACGGCAATCAGAGAAGAAAAAGAAATAAAAGGAATACAAATTGGAAAAGAAGAAGTAAAACTGTCACTGTTTGCGGATGACATGATACTATACATAGAGAATCCTAAAACTGCCACCAGAAAACTGCTAGAGCTAATTAATGAATATGGTAAAGTTGCAGGATACAAAATTAATGCACAGAAATCTCTTGCATTCCTATACACTAATGATGAAAAATCTGAAAGAGAAATTATGGAAACACTCCCATTTACCATTGCAACAAAAAGAATAAAATACTTAGGAATAAACCTACCTAGGGGGACAAAAGACCTGTATGCAGAAAACTATAAGACACTGATGAAAGAAATTAAAGATGATACCAACAGATGGAGAGATATACCATGTTCTTGGATTGGAAGAATCAACATTGTGAAAATGAGTATACTACCCAAAGCAATCTACAGATTCAATGCAATCCCTATCAAATTACCAATGGCATTTTTTACGGAGCTAGAACAAATCATCTTAAAATTTGTATGGAGACACAAAAGACCCCGAATAGCCAAAGCAGTCTTGAGGCAAAAAAATGGAGCTGGAGGAATCAGACTCCCTGACTTCAGACTCTACTACAAAGCTACAGTAATCAAGACAATATGGTACTGGCACAAAAACAGAAACATAGATCAATGGAACAAGATAGAAAGCCCAGAGATTAACCCACGCACCTATGGTCAACTAATCTATGACAAAGGAGGCAAAGATATACAATGGAGAAAAGACAGTCTCTTCAATAAGTGGTGCTGGGAAAACTGGACAGCTACATGTAAAAGAATGAAATTAGAATACTCCCTAACACCATACACAAAAATAAACTCAAAATGGATTAGAGACCTAAATATAAGACTGGACACTATAAAACTCTTAGAGGAAAACATAGGAAGAACACTCTTTGACATAAATCACAGCAAGATCTTTTTTGATCCACCTCCTAGAGTAATGGAAATAAAAACAAAAATAAACAAGTGGGACCTAATGAAACTTCAAAGCTTTTGCACAGCAAAGGAAACCATAAACAAGACAAAAAGACAACCCTCAGAATGGGAGAAAATATTTGCAAATGAATCAACGGACAAAGGATTAATCTCCAAAATATATAAACAGCTCATTCAGCTCAATATCAAAGAAACAAACACCCCAATCCAAAAATGGGCAGAAGACCTAAATAGACATTTCTCCAAAGAAGACATACAGACGGCCACGAAGCACATGAAAAGATGCTCAACATCACTAATTATTAGAGAAATGCAAATCAAAACTACAATGAGGTATCACCTCACTCCTGTTAGAATGGGCATCATCAGAAAATCTACAAACAACAAATGCTGGAGAGGGTGTGGAGAAAAGGGAACCCTCCTGCACTGTTGGTGGGAATGTAAATTGATACAGCCACTATGGAGAACAATATGGAGGTTCCTTAAAAAACTAAAAATAGAATTACCATATGACCCAGCAATCCCACTACTGGGCATATACCCAGAGAAAACCATAATTCAAAAAGACACATGCACCCGAATGTTCATTGCAGCACTATTTACAATAGCCAGGTCATGGAAGCAACCTAAATGCCCATCAGCAGACGAATGGATAAAGAAGTTGTGGTACATATATACAATGGAATATTACTCAGCCATAAAAAGGAACGAAATTGAGTCATTTGTTGAGACGTGGATGGATTTAGAGACTGTCATACAGAGTGAAGTAAGTCAGAAAGAGAAAAACAAATATCGTATATTAATGCATGTATGTGGAACCTAGAAAAATGGTACAGATGAGCCAGTTTGCAGGGCAGAAGTTGAGACACAGATGTAGAGAATGGACATATGGACACCAAGGGGGAAAACTGCGGTGAGGTGGGGATGGTGGTGTGCTGAATTGGGCGATTGGGATTGACATGTATACACTGATGTGTATAAAATTGATGCCTAATAAGAACCTGCAGTATAAAAAAACAAACAAACAAAACAACTAATACTAAACTTTCATTGGGTTATTTGTATGGAAATATGTTAATATAAATGTTTCAGACATTACATGAAATTTCTAAAAATCTTGTATTTGTATTTGTATGGAAATATGTATGGAAATATGTTAATATAAATGTTTCAGACATTACATGAAATAAAAAAAAAAAAAAAAAAAAAAGGAAATATTCCTGAATTAACCATACCCATCTCTGAACATGCCCTTGCTTTGCATTACCCCAAAATGTACAGAGTGCTCTACAGTAACTTGAATGTGAGGTTAAGAATCATAGAGTATCCAGATAGAACAGGACTTCAAAACTCATATATTCTAACCACTTTCTTGTTAACATTGCTTTGTAAACATCTGTTGCATGTGAAAATGTTGTCTTTCTTCAACTAGATTATAAGCAATTCCATTAAATCCTTTTATGTCTGTGCACTCTGCAAACATTTATTGAGCACCTACTATGTACCAAGCACTATTCTAGGCACTGGGGACACAGTGATAATTAGACATTATCTCTGCTCTTGTGGATATTAATTTTAGTGGGATAGACATATTTTTTAATTATGTAACTTCCATGGTGATAAGTGCTCTAATGGGAAGAACATGGTTTACCTGATAACAGGAGCTCCTTAACCTGATCTGTGACATCAGACAAGGCTTCCCTGAGGATGGGACATTTAAGCACCTATCAGACATTCAGTCAGTATTTGTTGAATAAATAGAGGTGAAGCATGAAAGATAAATAGAAGTTATCCAGGGACTTCCCGGCAGTCCAGTGGTTAAGACTCCATGCTTCCACTGCAGGGGGCACAGTTTCGACCCCTGGTCAGGGAACTAAAATCCCGCGTGCTGCACAGTGCAGCCAGAAAAAAATAATAGGAGTTATCCAGGTAAAGTATGCAGAGGTGAGAGGGGGACAGCAGGGGAGCTGAGTGGCCATGGTAGGTTTGAGGTGCCAATGAGACATCAAGTTAGAGAAACCAGGTGGTCCATTGAATGTATATGTCTGGAGCCCAGAAAGAAAGGCTGGGACCACAGCCAGGGGACCTCCAACTCCAACATGTAAGTCAGGAAGAGGAGGAAAAACCATTGAAAGACTAATAAGGGGAGGCCAGAGACACAGGCAGAAAACCAGGAAAGGATATGTCATAGAAGAAAGCTTTTCAAGAAGAAGCCAGCCAGCTTCCAAGACTGACCAGGAGGCCCATCCTCTTGCCGCCCACATCTCCTCAGTGCTGGGAAGTGAGCAGCCTGGACTGACTATACAAGCTTCCTATAGGACAAACAAACTACTGTTTTTTTCATTTTGAATTAGTATAAAACCTTTCTTCCTAATGAATTTTCTACTTCAAAGTTAACCATGTTGATCTGAGTAGCAATTAGTGTTTGATTTTGTGGGTGTTTTCATTTATGACACTCAGATTTTAAAAGATAAACTCTACCTAATCTCAGTTTCATTTTAGGCCTCAGTGTCACAATGCTCTCCCAGTTTAGAGTATCAAAGGGAAAGAGTCTCGAGCTAGGATTTCAGTGGCTTAATAAACAAAAGATCTAGTAACATGAAATTAGATCTTGATTACTTTTGCCAGTGAGGGGTAGGAATACATGAATAAAATTAATGGAACCTAAAACCCCAAGTTCAACCTTTTTTCCAATTAAATATTTATTTTTTAAATTACTAAATAAATACAGAAAATCTTACAGTAATCTCACTGTCAGTTTCCTTTTACCCTGATCTGAAAGAGATGAAGCTGCTGAAAAGATGGGGGGAAATTGATAACGTGCCAGATAACCTAGAAATTGAGAAATCAACTCCTCAATAATATTAATATAGCTATCTCTTACTGTTTCAGGTTAGATCTCCAAAGAGTGCTTCTGTTTCTAATTTTTTTTAACAAGCTTTCATTGAATATTTACCCAATACAAGACACATGCTAGAATTATGAAATGAAAAAGACATTGTCTTGTCCTGAGGGGGTCTTAGATTCCACCAGTGAGACAACAAGCTACAAGGCTGAATGCACTAAGTCTAACAGAATCACAGACAAAACGGTGGAGCACAGGGGAGGGAATGACTTACATTCCAATGTGTGTGGCGCCCAGGGAAGGAAGTGGATCAGGGAGGCCTTCGTGGAGGATGATGAGAAGTAACGACAGAACATTCTGGGTGAAGGAAGAGCAGGAACAGGACTTTGCAGTTACTCTGTTGGCCTGAGGTAAAACTCTTGATTGATTTGGCTGAAACGCGCAGGTGCGTGAGGAAAGGTTGGAAGAGTGGGTAGGAAAGTCTGTTGGGGCTGAAACATGAAGGATCTTGAGGATCTTGAGGGTGGACTGTATTTTTCATGAAAATGGGGAAGCTTTCTGAGAACTGAAGTGCCAAGATTGGCTTTGTGGGTTAGAAAGAAAAGTGTGGCAACAATATAAGTCACGGGTTTAGGATAAAAGAGACTGGAGACAGGGAAAACCCCCTTAGGCGGTTATTGAAATGACCAAGTTCCGGGTTGCCCAACATGTTCCAAGGAACACTGGTATTCTCAAAAGAAAGGTGGGGGAGGACAGTCTTCCTGGGGAGTCATAATGCATATTAGCGTATTAGGTGCTCTTAGATGTCCTGCAGTAAAAACCTAACTTTGCACGACCCAGTGTATCCCAAACTCATCTGACCAAAGCATCTTTGTTGTGATGGTGGTTGTAGAACATCTATTAACACTCAGTACGACCCTAGGGTTAAACAGGGTATAACTCGCGAAATGTAGTTCAGGTAGTAGATGATGCGGTTCTGAACTAGGATATAGCAATATAAGATAGAGCAATCAGTCCTGTATTCAGTTTTTAAAATCTTGAAATATTTCCAATACAATGATTTCCTCAGTTCAGTCATTTCTCTTTGTATCCTGTACACAGGAAAAGCCAAAGATGAGAATTTGGGGCCACGTCAGGAACTGGGGATCCTGGGTTCTGCTGGAGGGCTGAGGGAGTGACAGGAGAGGCTGGGGACAAGAGAATTGGTTAAAAGGCTGGTTAAGAAGCTGTTTTGGGGGGCTTCCTTGGTGGCGCAGTGGAAGAATCCGCCTGCCAGTGCAGGCGACACGGGTTCTATCCCTAGTCCAGGAAGATCCCACATGCTGCGGAGCAACTAAGCCCGTGTGCCACAAATACTGAGCCTGACCTCTAGAGCCTGCGAGCCACAACTACTGAAGCCCGTGTGCCGCAACCAGAGAAGCCACCGCAGTGAGAAGCCCGCGGACCACCACGAAGAGTAGCCCCCGCTCGCCGCAACTAGAGAAAGCCCACGCGCAGCAATAAAGACCCCGCACAGCCAAAAATAAATAAATAAATTTATAAAAATTAAAAAAAAAGAAGCTGTTTGGCACCAGGTGTCATCACCACCCCAGAAAGCCAAGCAACTTTCCCTTTCTCCCAACCCTGCAGGAAACAGGAAGTAAAGGCAAATTTTACCTCCAGGAAAAATACAATGTAGAAGAAAGGAACTGTAACCATCCTACACTGCTTAGTTTAGGCATAATGATGTAATCATTTAATATTGACTTTAAAAAGAAAGGCTGTGCTACATTCATATTGAGAGGTGGCAGGATATGAGAGAGCTCTAGGTCCTTGCTGACCAGAGAGAAAGTAAATACCGTGATCTAAGGTTGATGAGTCAAGAATCCATGGTATAAGCATGTTATTTAGATAGAGGTGAACACCAGAAAAAACATTTACATTAGAAGGAGATGCCTCTGCATAGTAGCAACATGGCTAGGGGAGGGAAACACTGATTTTGTTGCATTTTACTACTATTTTATTCTTAAAACAGTTATATATTAGCTTGATAAAAATTAAAATTAAAAAATTCCAAGATTTGCAGTGATAAAGAGCAAAGCTTTATGCATTACCTAAAGATGAAGACCATTCTTTTATTCAAGATACATTGGCAAAAGGTACCTTCTGTGCTAGTCTGGATCATCTGTGTAGAGTTCTCTTGAGATCTCCAAGTAAAAGCTACTGAAGGCACAAGATATATTTTGATAATGATTCTCCCTATGAATTATTTATCATATTTTTATATAGTGGAAAACTACCTGGCAACTGGTATATCATGGTTACATTGTGGATACAGATGGCTAATAAGCAGGGACTGCTATATTTGATTCAATAAAATAATTCTAAACCAGAAGCTGAAGTTACTTTAGAAAGCAGCTTACTACAGTAAAAGGAGAAAGGAAATCACTGTGGCCCTAGCACCTAGAGACCCTGTAAAAGCTGATATTTCTGCACATGCATAGGAATCCTGGATCAAACACCGGGCAACTGAAAACCCAAGAAAAAGTGATTTAACTTGAAAGCCTTTAAAGAGATTCATGTGAGCTACTCCTATGACAACACAGATAGGTTACACACCAATGAAGTTAGTTTGAGGCTAAGAGTTCATTTAAATATAAGACGGCTCCTTTTAAACTCTGTGAGTTGAAAAATCCATGACTGTTGCGTACCTGTTTGCATTTTTTTTTTAAGGATCTTCCAGAAAAGCATCATCTCACTTTCCCATGACAGCCTATGCCTGGAGGGAGCTTCTGTACTACACCTGCACAGCTAAAGAAGAGGTCTTGTTTGTAAAGGCTGGGCCAGGGATTCTGCAAGAAGCTCAGAACATGACTTAAGGCTCTGTGTGAAGTCGTCGGATTTTGACACATATGCAAATGACTTCCCCTGCCATCCTTCACTGATCAAGCAACACAGGGAGTCAAAAGCACTTTTACAGTCCTTGGGACTCTAGGGACACACCGCTTAGGTGACTGCTGGTGCTTACTACCTCCACCTTGGATGTGTTGAAAGAGTGGCAGATCAGTAAAAACTTAGAGATGAGCAACCCTGATGACTCATCTGTGGTTCATTCAACATTGTGTGCCAGAACTGGGAGGACAAAGGGAATCTTTGAAAGGCCCGGTACTCAAGAAGCTCACAGCCCAGATTCATAACAGATGATTACATACCATTCTTTTACAGAGGTAAGCAGCTGAGGCCGGGAGCATGGAGGCCTATCAACCACAGGCTTCACAGAGGAGCACCCGTCTTCATCAGACCCCTCTCTGCCTTTTGTCTACAGATCCTGCCTTACTGTAATGTGAGCACTGAAAAAGTCAAAATTTGGTAGGACTGAGAAAATTTTAAATCTGCCTTGCCATTACCCAGGCTAGGATAACAGACACAGTTAAAGGCAGCTGCAAAATAACAAGAAAAGCGTCTCTCCCCGTGACACGTTACAGCTGTAAAGTATCAAAATAACACCCTTCTTTGCATGACTCCTGCTTTCTTAACTCACTGAAAGCTTTTGTTCTCTAAAATCATAGATTATTGGAAACTTTCCTATTTGAAATTATATCCATAAAAATGAAACATTCCATTCCTGATTGAGAATCCAAGTCACTTTGACACAGAGAAGCAGCCTTGATTTACAACCCAGGTGTAAAGCTTCAGAAAAGGAGTTGTGGACACAACATTCCACACCTAAACTTTTACTTTCCAAGGAAACATCACTCTGAGCTCAGTTCAACAGTTTAAACCTGACACTGACCACATGAGCCCTGTTTTGCTTTCAGCCTGTCACTGCTTCTTTTAAATTTTATCTCCACCATTCCCTCAAATCTTGTATTTTTAAAAAATATTTATTTATTTATTTGGCTGCTCCAGGTCTTAGTTGTGGCATGAGGGGTCTTGGTTGTGATATGCGGAATCTAGTTCCCTGACCACGGATTGAACCCCGGCCCCCTGCATTTGGAGCGTGGAGTCTTAACCACTGGACCACCAGGGAAGTCCCTCAGGTCCTGTATTAACTCTATACTTTGTTTGGTCCTCTGGTGAGTAGCCTCCCTCATTGTAATAGGTTAATAAACCTGACTTTGTCACATTACTGGTCTGTGGATGGGCTAAGACAGCATCATAATCTATGAGAGCCTTGTTGATTTCCAGAATCCTATCGTAACAATCTAGACAGTGTTTGGGATATGACTATACAGCTGTGGCAGAGGGAAGGATTTCTACCTGAGGTTTAGTTTCTTAGTACATCTACCCATTTGTTAGCTTGAAATTTGATTCCCCACTTGAATTACAATGATTGAAATGTGATAACTGCACTTAAAGAGTCTTAAAGTCTACTACAAATAAATAAATAAGATATATGGAAAATTTGCATTCAGAGAAAAAACTTTCCCAAAGAAGAGTTTGATCTAACAAAGAGTTAACAACCTCAGAGGGCTGAATTCCTGGCCAATTCATACCAGTCGTGTAAGACTCAGCTCAAACATTTCCTCCTCTCCAGAGCTGTCCCGAGTCCTTCCTTTTCTATACTCTGGTGGCACCTGGTGTTACATTTGTGCCATGGCCGACACCACACAATATTGTGATTGTTTGTTTACCTGTTTTCCCCCACTCATCTCAACTCTTTGAGAGCAGGCCCCTGTCTGTAAATTCCTAGCACCTGACACAATCCCAGGCAGAGAGGAGCTCAGTTAATGTTGATGAACTAATGAATGAAGGGGAGACTGGGAGCAAGAAAACCAGTTGGCAGGTGGTTGTAATGGTCCAAAAGGGATGGAAATGACCTGGACTCAGTGTGACTAGAGGAAAATGATAGATAAGTAGGGGACATTTGAAAGGAAGATGGAAAAAAAAACAAAAAAGACTTGATAACTAAGTGGAAGTGGGAAGCAAAGAAAAATTTTCAATTTTAAGCCTACACAGCTAGGAAGTGGATACCACAACAGGCATAAAGGAATCCTAGAGTAGACAATTTTTTCAGTTTTTGGGTTTTCGGGTTTTTTTTTCTTTTCTTTGGCCATGTCCTGTGTGGCATACAGGATCTTAGTACCCCGACCAGGGATCGAACCTGAGCCCCTTGCAGTGGAAGCTTGAAGTCTTAACCACTGGACCGCCAGGGAAGTCCCTGTTCAGTTTTAGATAAGCAGATTTTGCAAGGTCCTAGGAAAATCCAGTGTGCTTCTAGACATTCAGAATTAGAGTCAAGGCTCAAAATAGACTTGGGAACCATTAACATTGAGACTGAAACTTTAAAGAAGTGGATGAACTTTGTAAGGAAGAGACTATGCACTGAATGGTTGAAGGACTGAAACTTGGAGAATGAAAAGGTCTAGAGGAAAAGAAGTAAAAAGGCAACAAAGAGAGAGCGTGTTCACAGAGGAACAGGGCAGTACAATATCCTGCACAGCAATGGAGAAGGACCGCCTGCAGGTGAGAGGAGGAAAACCCAAGAAAGTCACCTGAAAAACTATCAGAACTCCAAGTTCAGCATGGTAGTGAGTTACAAAATACAGCAATTGCTTACAACAATCAATGGCTTTCCTCCAACCATTACCTGTTAGAAAATATAATGGACAAAAGATACAATTTGCAATAGCAAAAACAAAAACAAAAATACTTAGGAATAAACTTTGAAAATGTGTGGTAAAGTTTACAAAGTTACAAGAACCGAAAGTTTTTTAAAAATATTTATTTATTTATTTATTATTTATTTATTTATCTGGCTGAGCCAAGTCTTAGTTGCAGCGTGCGGGATCTTTAGTCGCGGCATGTGATCTCTTAGTTGCAGCATGTGATCTCTTGGTTGCGGCATGTGGGATCTAGATGGAACCCGGTTCCCCTGCATTGGGAGCGTGGAGTCTTAGCCACTGGACCAGGGAAGTCCCCAAAACCGAAAGATTTTAACAATGAAGAGATGTAGTAGATGGGAAACACTGTATTATGAAATGTTAGTGTCCTCCAAATTTACACATTAAATACAATTTAAAGCCAAAATAAATTCCAAGTGGACCAATGAGATACTTGAAAAATAAAAAACATAAAAGATGTATAAATGGGAGGAAAAGGGAGAATGTGTCCTAGGCATAATCCCAAAAGCAGGACTAGTAAAAAAAAAAAAAAAAAAGATTGATAGATATGATTGTGAACGAACTTGATCCTAGACCCCAAGCACCCCAGCTCAGGCCTTTAAAATGTCCTCCCCAGTCCTTGGATCTGTGATCCTTACAATCTGCCCCCCCTCAACCCCCAACACCAACCCTGGCCTTAGCTCAAGGTATTTCCATCCCCTGTACAGATGAATCATCCGTTAACTATTCGCCAATGACCTTCACAATCCCACTGTAGGTGAAGCAACACTGCAGATTCTCAAATTCCAAAACCACTCCCACAGCCTTGTGATACAGCTAGCCCTCAGCCCTGGCTGAGAAATAGGATCAAGAGAAAAAAACAACCAGGCCATGGCTGGCACTGATAAGCCCAAAGCCAAAATTCCACACCATGAGTGTGTTTGGGCTGGGGTTGTTCCGGTCCTAGAAGTAACAGCAAGACGCCCCACCTAACCAAAAACAGGGACCAAAAGCAGGGGAAAGATAGTAGCAAGTACCTATTCGGATAAATGTTCAAATGTTCTCTGGCTTGTTTTTTCCTCGTCTTAAAAAAAACAGGGACTTCCCTGGTGGCGCAGTGGAGAGGAGTCCACATTCCCAATGCAGGGGGCCCGGGTTCAATCCCTGGTCAGGAAACTAGATCCCACATGCAAGCCGCAACTAAGAGTTCGCATGCCACAGTAAGGAGCCCACCAGCCGCAACTAAGGAGCCCACATGCTGCAAGTAAGACCTGGTGCAACCAAATAAATAAAAATTTTTTTAAAAAAAGAGAAGTTATTACACAGCCTCACACCATACATAAAAATAAACTCAAAACAGCTTAAAGACTTAAATAAAAAAAAATAAACAGTCCTTCATAGTGGTTCTCAAACTTCAGAGCACATCAGAATCACCTGGAAGGTTTGTTAAAAAGATGGCTGGGGGCTTCCCTGGTGGCACATTGGTTGGGAGTCCACCTGCCAGTGCAGGGGACTCGGGTTCGATCCCTGGTCAGGGAGGATCCCATGTGCTGTGGAGCAAGTATGCCCTCGAGCCACAACTACTGAGCCCGCATGCCACAGCTACTGAAGTCTGCGTGCCTGGAGCCCATGGTCTGCAACAGGACAGGCCACCGCAATGAGAAGCCCGCGCACCGCAACTAAGAGTAGCCCCTGCTCACCGCAACTAGAGAAAGGCCACGCACAGCAACAAAGACCCCACGCAGCCAAAAATAATTAATTATTTAGAAAAAAAAAAAGATGGCTGGGTCCCACCCCCCATGGCCTGGAGTGGGACCTGAAGGTTTGCATGTCTACAGGTGAGTTAAACCAAATTTTGAAAGAACAAATCATCACAATCTTATACAAAATCTTTCAGAGCACAGAAAAATAGAGTTCTCCCCACCTTGTTCTATGACAGGATATAACCTTGATCCTAGAAACAGATAAGAACAGCTAAGAAAGGACAAGTACTGGACAACATCACTTGAGAACATAGGTAGAAAAATGAAAACTGACAATCTGATTCTAAAATTTATATAGAAATACAAAGGGCCTAGGATAGCTGAAACAACTTCAAAAATAACAAAACTAGAGGGATTATACTACCTGATTTCAAAGCTTATTATAAAGCTACAGTAATTAAGACAATGTGGTATTAGCATAAATACAGACCTATATTTCAATGAAACAGATTAGAGTCAAGAAACAGACCTACACATATATGATCATTTCATTTTCAACAAAGGTCCCAAGGCAATTCAATGGGAAAGGATAATCTTTTCAACAAATGGTGCAGGAACACTATTGGGTAGCTATATACAAAACAAAAAACAAAAAAAACACTCAACCTTTATCCCACATCACATACAAAAATTGACTTAAGATGGATCACAGACCTGAATGTACGAACTTAAAGTGTAAAACTTGTACTTTTATTATTTTTGGCCGTGCTGCACGGCATGTGGGATCTTAGTTTCCCAACCAGGTATCGAACCTGTGCCCCCCGCAGTAGAAGAGTGGAGTCTTAATCACTAGACCACCAGGGAAGTCCCTAAAGTATAAAACTTGTACATGAAGGGACTTCCCTGGTGGTCCAGTGGTTAAGAATCTGCCTTCCAATGCAGGGGACACCGCTCGATCCCTGGTCAGGGAACTAAGATCCCACATGCCATGGGGCAACTGAACCCATGCCTGGAGCCACAACTATTGAGTTCGTGCACCCTAGAGCCCGTGCACCACAACTAGAGAAGCCCACACGGCACAACTAGAGAGAAGCCCACAACGAAGACCCAGCGCAGCCAAAAAAAAAAAAAAAAAAACTTGTAGAGGAAAATAAGAGAAAATCTTAATGACCTTGGGTTTTGCAAAGATTTCTTAAATATGACACAAAAAGAAAACATTGATAAGTTGGACCTCATCAAAATGTAAAACTTTTGCTCTGTTAACTAAAATGAAAAGGCAAGCCACAGACTGAGACAAAATATTTGCAAAATACATACCCAACGAAGTAGACCCAATTTTAAAATAGACAGTTCACCAAAGATGGCAAATAAGCATAAGAAAAGGTGATCAACATCAATTAGTTAATAGTGAAGTGCAAATTGAAACCATAATGAGAAATCTCTACACACCCAATTGAACGGCTACGATTAAAAAGACAGACTAGGGACTTCCCTGGTGGCCCAGTGGTTAGGATACGGCACTTTCACTGCCTGTTATGGCCCCAGTTTCAATCCCTGGTCCTGGTGGGGGAACTAAGATCCCGCAAGCCATGAGCTGTGGCCAAAAAAAAGACAGACTTAAAAAATAAAAAGACAGACTAGATGTGCACCAGTTGGAACTCTAATACACTGCTGGTAGGAATGCAAAGTGTTGTCATCACTTTTGAAAATAGTTTGGAAGTTTCTCAAAACGTGATACATATACCAACCACACAACCTAACCATCCTACTCCAAAATGTTTACCAAAGAGAAATGAAGGCATGTGCCCCTACAAAGACATGTATATGAACATTTATAGTGGGTTTTTTTTTTAATTTATTTATCTTATTTATTTTTTTGGCTGTATTTGGTCTTCGTGCTGCGCGAGGGCTTTCTCTAGTTGTGGCGAGTGGGGGCTACTCTTCGTTGCGGTGCGCGGGCTTCTCACTGCGGTGGCTTCTCTTGTTGTGGAGCACAGGCTCTAGGCACACAGGTTTCAGTAGTTGTGGCACGCGGGCTCAGTAGTTGTGGCGCACGGGCTTAGCTGCTCCGCGGCATGTGGGATCTTCCCAGACCAGGACTTGAACCCATGTCCCCTGCATTGGCAGGCGGATTCTTAACTACCGCACCACCAGGGAAGTCCTATAGTGGTTTTATTTGTAACGGCCAATAATTGGAAACAACCCAAATGTCTATCAACAGGTGATAAATAAACTGTAGTATAATCCATATGAAGTTCATACAATAGAATACTACTCAGCAATAAAAAGGAACAACTATCTATAATATGTAACAACATGGATGAATCTCCAAATTAGTAGTCTGAGTGACTGAGGTCATGCAAAGAGTATATACTGCATGATTCTATTTATATAAAATTATGGAAAATGCAAATTATAGTGATAGATCAGCGGTTATCTGGGGTGAGGGGGTGCGGAGGAAGAGATGGATTACCAAGGGGCATGAGATAACTATTAGGGTGATAAATATGCTCAATATCTTGACTGTGGTGATGGTTTCATGGGTATATACATATGTCAAAACTAATAAAACTGTACATCTTAATATGCATTTTATTGTATATGTTTATACTTTAATAAAGCTATAAAAACATTAAAATATGCAAAACAACTCCAGCGACATATAAAAACTATAATTTGAACCTAAAACTGCTCTTAAAAAATTCAGTCTAGGGCTTCCCTGGTGGCGCAGTGGTCGAGAATCTGCCTGCTAATGCAGGGGACACGGGTTCGTGCCCTGGTCTGGGAGGATCCCACATGCCGCGGAGCAACTAGGCCCGTGAGCCACAACTGCTGAGCCTGCGCGTCTGGAGCCTGTGCTCCACAACAAGAGAGGCCGCGACGGTGAGAGGCCCGCGCACCGCGATGAAGAGTGGCCCCCGCTTGCCGCAACTAGAGAAAGCCCTAGCACAGAAACGAAGACCCAACATAGCAATCAATCAATCAATAAATCTTTAAAAAAAAAAAAAATTGCTATACAGAACATCTTTTGAAAAAAAAAAAAAAATTCAGTCTATTAAAAAAAAAAACCTATAATTTGGTCAGGGGAGAGGTTCCCAAGACCACCCCCAGTTTCAATGATTCATTAGGAGGACTCACAGGACTCAGCGAGTAGTCACATTCATGGCTATGATTTATTACAGTGAAAGGGTACAAAGCAAAATCAGCAAAGGAAAAAGGCAAATGGGCAAAGTCCAAAGAAAACCAGACACAAGCTGCCAAGAGTCCTCTCCCAGTGGAGTCACCAGGACACACTTAATTCCCCCAGTAACAAGTTGTGACAACACATGTGAAATGTTCTCTACCAGGGAAGCTCATTAGAGACCCTGCTCCTAAGGTTTTTACTTGGGCCTGGTCACGTAGGCACCCTTGGTCTAGCAGTACCAAAATTCCAGACTCCCAGGAGAAAAGCAGGTGTTTAGCATAAACCACATTGTTTATACAAACAGTTTAGGCACAGTGAGCTATTTCTATCAGTTAGGGTGGTTGAAAACCCTCCCCAGATTCTTAGTTTCCAGATGCCAGCCAGGGCCAACCTTGTAAGCAGGCTTTTCAAAGGATAGTAGTCAGGGGGACTTCCCTAGTCGTCCAGTGGGTAAGACTCCGCACTCCCAATGCAGGAGGCCCAGGTTCGATCCCTTGTCAGGGAACTAGATCCCACATGCACGCTGCAACTAAGAAGTCCGCAACTAAGAGTTCACATGCCACAACTAAGAGGTCCACATGCTGCAACTAAAGATCCTGCATGCCACAACGAAGATCCGAGTGCCACAACTAAGACAAGGCACAGCCAAATAAATAATAAAAATTAATTGGCTTTAAATGGGAAAATTGTATACTGTGTGAATTATATCTCAACACAGCTCTTGTATTTTTTTAAATCAGTTAGGGTTGGTGAGCTTTGGTGAGTGGGGACTGTGAGACTGAGCATCTGCAGTTCCCAGGCTTGTACTGACAGCAGGGATGGCTCCACTTCCCATCTAAAGGAAAATACCAGATTTTTTAAAATATAGCAGATGTAGAGAGATATAATCCACATACCATACAACTCACCCATTTAAAGCCAACCTATTTTTTTATATATCAATCTTATATTCAGTCATCTTGCTAAATTCCCATATTCCTGAAAACCTGTCTGGGCTTTTTTAGGTAGAGAATTCTATCATCTATGAACAATGACATTTCTTTTTTCCTTTCCAATCCTTATACTTCTTTTTTTTTTGGGGGGGGCCGAGCCTCGTGGCTTATGGGATCTTAGTTCCCCAACCAGGGATGGAACTCGGACCCCAGCAGTGAAAGTGCCAAGTCCTAACCACTGGACCGCCAGGGAATTCCCTAATTTATTTTTCTTATCTTACTCCACTGGCAAGGAGCACCAGAAAAAGCAACCTAGGCCAGACACTTACTAAAGTTTGGGCACTCTAACAGAGACCATGATAATGATATTGTTTAACTGCACCTTAAAAAATCCAAACGTAATCTGGAGTTAGAAACAAAAACTAAGTTCAGAATTTAAAATCTGAAGATGCTCCGCTTCAAGTGAAAACTCCATCCTTAAACAACAAGCTCTACCAGAGAGATTTAGAAGTTACATCCGTACTACCAGTGAAGGAACCATCAACAGACTCCACTGGTGTGCAGGGGTTTCAGGGTAAAGGAATTGAAAAATGTGGCAGTACTAAAACAAAAACAATGAATAAACTTTCCCATTTCTCTAATTGCAGCACAATTAGTGATTATTTGAATTTGGATGAAATTACTGAAGATGATTTGCATGATGGTTAATGCTTGACTGAAACAGAGGAACATTCTTTTGAGAGGAAGCACTAGACCCAGTATTAGTGATCCGACTTCAGTGAGAGTGAGGAAAATGATGAAGAACTCACTATGAGTAAAAATGAAGGAAAGTTTAAGTGAAGGAAAAAGCCCCAGTAAAAAAGAACCCACCTAAATTAAAATGTAATACTTCGAGGATACCAGTAGATGGGGCTGCTGTAGCAGCCAATAAAATAATCAACTCACCAAAAAGTGTTTCTCTCACTTCAGAGCCTATAAGGAAACCATTACAAATATTCAGCCCTGCAGCTCAAAGCAAGAGGTCAAAAGGTTCCACCAGCAGCATCAGGAAGTAGTGGCAAGAGCAGCAGACTACTTGTGAATGTTTGTATTAAGTCTTGATAACTGGTACAATGTTTTACAACAATTTCAAGCATATTCCTATAGAACACAACATCTGCTGAAACAGAAATACAGTGAAATTGAGAGATCAGCACTTCTATTTAAGGCGTGGAGGAAAGCTATGTGAATGCCTATGTGTGCATGTGTCTGTGTGTCTGTTTAAATAATCACTTTGTATTAAATCAATAATATAGCAAGTGCTTCTCAGGTACTTAGTTAGCCCTACTATAATGCCAGGTAATATCTTTTTTAGGTAGATCTAAATTTATCATGAATAAATAGAGTTACAAGTATTTTATGTAAAGGTGTGAATTTTAATCATCTGCTAGTTATAACTATAATTTATATCATATATAGATATCATTTATATATGTTTCAAACCTTGTTAACCATTAAAAATTAATAATACCTAGCCTAGTTTATTGTGCTTTGTAAAAACATAGATGTTAACACAAAAAAAAACAATTCAGAATTATGATTAAAGTGGGCATTTGCCTTTTTATTAAAAAGCAATTGCTCCTTCAATAGCTGAATGGCTAAACAAACTGTATCACATAGAGAAAATGGAATACTACTCAGCAATAAACAAAGAATGACCTATTGACACATGCAAAAATTTGGATGGATCTCAGGGCATTATACTGAGTGGGAAAAAAAACAAAACTATTCTCAAAAGACCACACACTGGGCTTCCCTGGTGGCACAGTGGTTAAGAATCCGCCTGCCAATGCAGGAGACACGGGTTCGAGCCCTGGTCTGGGAAGATCCCACATGCCGCGGAGCAACTAAGCCTGTGCGCCACAACTACTGAAGCCCATGCACCTAGAGCCCATGCTCTGCAACAAGAGAAGCCACAGCAATGAGAAGCCCGCGCACCGCAACGAAGAGTAGCCCCCACTCGCCACAACTAGAGAAAAGCCCACGTGCAGCAACGAAGACCCAATGCAGCCAAAAATAAATAAAACTAAATAAATAAACTTATAAAAAAAAATACATGCTTAGTGAGTAAACAGAACCTTTAAAAAAAAAAAAAAAAGACCACACACTGTGGTGGGAATGTAAATTGATACAGCCACTATGGAAAACAGTATGGAGGTTCCTTAAAAAACTAAAAATAGAACTACCATATGACCCAGCAATCCCACTACTGGGCATATACCCTGAGAAAACCATAATTCAAAAAGAGTCATGTACCACAATGTTCATTGCAGCTCTATTTACAATAGCCAGGACATGGAAGCAACCTAAGTGTCCATCGACAGATGAATGGATAAAGATGTGGCACATATATACAATGTGCCATACACATGGCTGAGTATACTCAGTCATAAAAAGAAATGAAATTGAGTTATTCGTAGTGAGGTGGATGGACCTAAAGACTGTCATACAGAGTGAAGTAAGTCAGAAAGAGAAAAACAAACACTGTATGCTAACACATATATATGGAATCTAAAAAAAAAAAAAAAAAATGGTTCTGAAGAACCCAGGGGCAGGACAGGAATAAAGACTCAGACATAGAGAATGGACTTGAGGACACAGGGAGGGGGAAGGGTAAGCTGGGACGAAGTGAGAGAGTGGCATGGACTTATATATACTACCAAATGTAAAATAGATAGCTAGTGGGAAGCAGCCGCATAGCACAGGCAGATCAGCTCGGTGCTTTGTGACCGCCTAGAGGGGTGGGATAGGGAGGGTGGGAGGGAGATACAAGAGGGAGGAGATATGGGGATATATGTATATGTGTAGCTGATTCACTTTGTTATAAAGCAGAAACTAACACACCATTGTAAAGCAATTATACTCCAAAAAAGATGTTAATTAAAAAAAAAAAAGACCACATACTGTATGAGTTCATTTAGATAAATTCCTCAAAATGATAAAGTTACAGATATGGAGAACAGATTATTAATTACCAGGGTCTAGAAATAATAGTGGAATGCCAGGTAGATACTTTTATAAAGGGGTAGCATGAGGGAGAGATTTGTGGTAATGGAATAGTTCTGTATCTTGATTGCAGTGATGGTTATAGGAATCTATACATTTGATAAAATGGCATAGAACTATATAAATGCATTGTACCAATGTCCATTTCCTGGTTTTGATATTGTACTATACCTATGTAAGATAGAACCATTGGGAAACTGGGTGAAGAGTACATGGAACTCTCTCTACTATTTTACAACTTCCTGTGAATCTATAATTATGTAAAAATTAAAGTTAAGAGAAAAAAGAAGTTGGGAATTCCCTGGCAGTCCAGTGGTTAGGACTTGGTGCTTTCACTGTCTTGGCCCCAGGTTCAATCCCTGGTCAGGGAACTAAGATCCCACAAGCCACCTGGAGCAGCCAAAAGAAAAGAGAGAGAGAAGGAAAAGAAGTAAAACAGCAATTGTATACCTATATAACAAAGTTAGAAAGTGACTTTTTTAAAGATACTATTTAAATGAATAGTAAAAATCATTAGTTACCTAGGAATAAATCTTTTTAAAGAACATTCAAGAGTGGTATGTAGGGGCTTCCCTGGTGGCGCAGTGGTTGAGAATCTGCCTGCTAATGCAGGGGACACGGGTTTGAGCTCTGATCTGGGAAGATTCCCACATGCTGCGGAGCAACTGGGCCCGTGAGCCACAACTACTGAGCCTGCGGTCTGGAGCCTGTGCTCCGCAACAAGAGAGGCCGCGATAGTGAGAGGCCCGCGCACCGCGATGAAGAGTGGCCCCCACTTGCCACAACTAGAGAAAGCCCTCGCACAGAAACGAAGACCCAGCACAGCCAAAAATAATAAAATAAATAAATTTTTAAAAAAGAGTGGTATGTAAAAAACTATAAAGCTTCATTGAAAAATAAATGGAGAGATATCATACTCATTGATAGGAAGATTCAATATTGTAAACATGTCAATTTCCTTAAAACGACCTAAAGATTAAATGAAATTCCTATGAAGATCTCAAGTAGTGGGGCTTCCCTGGTGGCACAGTAGTTAAGAATCCGCCTGCCAATGCAGGGGACATGGGTTCAAGACCTGGATCAGGAAGATCCCACATGCCGCAGAGCAACTGAGCCCATGAGCCACAGCTGCTGAGCCTGCACTCTAGAGCCCATGAGCCACAACTACTGAAGCCCATGTGCCTGGAGCCTGAGCTCCGCAACAAGGGAAGCCACCGCAATCAGAAGCCTGCGCACCGCAACGAAGAACAGCCTCCGCTCGCCGCAACTAGAGAAAGCCCGTGTGCAGCCACAAAGACCCAGCGCAGCCAAAAATAAATAAATAAATAAATAAATTTTTTAAAAAAGATCTCAAGTAGTTTTATAGAACTTGACTACTTGATTCTAAAATGTAACAGCATGACTTACCATAAAACCACAGTAATGAACATGGTATGGTATTGGCACAAAACAAACAAATAAACCAATAAAACAGAATGGAGAGCCCAGTGTTAGATCCATGCATATTTGGAAATTTGATGAGACACCATTATAGGTCACTGGAGAAAGACAGACTTTTCAGTAAAGTGCTAAGTATTCAAATGGAAAAAATAAATCATTGGTAGATTAAAGAATTAAATACGAATAGATAACTTGGAAACTTTCCAAAGAAAATATAGAAGAATATCTTTGACCTTAGGGTAAGGAGTTATTAAGACACAAAAAGTGTTAACCATAAAATGACAGATTTGACCATCTTAAAAGAACTTTTTTTTTCATTTAAAGAAACCATGAGGAAGGTGAAATGATGAACCACAAAATGAGAGAAGGTATTTGCAGTACATATCACTAACAAAAGTTTGCTACCCAGCTTTTCACGAAGATGGCGCCAAAGGCGAAGAAGGAAGCCCCTGCCCCTCCCAAAGCCCAAGCCAAAGCAAAGCCTTTGAAGGCCAAGAAAGCAGTGTTGAATGGCGTACACAGCCACAAAAAAAAGAAGATCCGGACGTCACCCACCTTCCGACGGCCCAAAACACTGCGGCTCAGGAGGCAGCCCAAATATCCTCGGAAGAGCGCCCCTAGGAGAAACAAGCTTGACCACTATGCCATCAACAAGTTCCCCCTCACCACCGAGTCAGCCATGAAGAAAATAGAAGACAACAACACACTGGTATTCATTGTGGATGTCAAGGCCAACAAGCACCAAATTAAATAGGCTGTGAAGAAGCTCTATGACATTGACGTGGCTAAGGTCAACACCCTGATCAGGCCTGATGGAGAGAAGAAGGCATATGTTCGACTGGCTCCTGACTATGATACTTTGGATGTTGCCAACAAAATTGGGATCATCTAAACTGAGTCCAGCTGACTAATTCTAAATATAAAAGTTTTCACTATGAAAAAAAAAAAAAAGTTTGCTACCCAGAATCTATTTTTATTTTTAAAAAGTAAAATGAAAAACAGATAGTAATCACGAAAATAGAATTAAGATCACAATGAAAAATTGTTTGATACTCTTCAGATTGGTAGAAATTAAATCTGCTAAGTATTGACAAGAATGAAGATTCTTATGGGAAGTTTGGGAGTTTTTTGTTTTTTGGTTTTTTTTAATTTATTTATTTTTGGCTGTGCTGGGTCTTCGTTTCTGTGCAAGGGCTTTCTCCAGTTGCAGCAAGCAGGGGCCACTTTTCATCGCGGTGCGCGGGCCTCTCACTATCGCGGCCTCTCTTGTTGCGGAGCACAGGCTCCAGATGCACAGGCTCAGTAGTTGTGGCTCACGGGCCCAGTTGCTCCGCAGCATGTGGGAATCTTCCCAGATCAGAGCTCAAACCCGTGTCCCCTGCATTAGCAGGCAGATTCTCAACCACTGCGCCACCAGGGAAGCCCTGGGAGATTCTTAAATGGGATTTCTTTTGTTTTCCTTGTGGATGCGTAAATTGGTATACCTATTGTGGAAAATGATTTGGCACTATCCTGAAAACTAAACATTCACATACAGTACAACCTACAATTACTACTCCTACATTTAACCCTAAAATTCTTGCAAATATGCATCAAGAAATGTGTATAGGAATGTTCATAGCATCAATGTTTATAACACCAAAATAAATAAACAATAATAAAAGCAACCCGAATATCCATCAGCAGGAAAGTAACTCTTCCTCTCAATGGGGAGGTTCAGCTCAAACATCATTTCATTAGGCCTTCTCCAAGGTCTATTTAAATTTAAAACACACACATATGTAGTCACTCTCTTACAGCAGCTACCCCCTTACTTTCACATCAAGACACAACTATCAGTTACCATCTAAAGTCACTATTTTTTGAAAGATCTGTCTTCTCCCCACTAGACAGTAAACTCCATGAAAAGAACATTGTGTCTCTTCTTACTTTGTATCTCTAGGCCTTAGTACATAGTAACACTGAAAGTGAAAAGGAAAGTGAAAGAGAAATCAAAAAAGAGGGGAATGGGTGAGGTGGATGAAGAAGAGTTCATTGAGAACTTATCTACGAAACAGACTCACAGACATAGAGAACAGCCTTGTGTTTGCCAAGGGGGCGGCGGGGGGAGGGATGGATTGGGAGGTTGGAGTTAGCAGATGCAACTATTATATATAGAATGGATAAACAACAAGGTCCTACTGTATAGCTCAGGGAACTATATTCGATATCCTGTAATAAACCATAATGGAAAAGAATGTGAAAAAGAATGTATATCTATATAACTGAATCACTTTGCTATAGAGCAGGAATTAATACATTGTAAATCAACTATACTTCAATAAAATTAATTTTTTTTAAAAGTTCATTGAGATCTCAGACAAAAGGGGAAAAGGGACCCAAGGTATGGAATCTACCACATGGAATGGAGCAACTCTGTATCTGGAAGGTATGCTCATCACCTGAGGAAGGACTAAAGAAAGACAACATAAAGAAAAGACTTGGTAGAACTGGAAGAAGAAAAAATATATATATTTGGGGAGAGGATCTGGAGGGTACTGAGGAATTCAAAATTGTTTCCACCTTCTAGCTTAAGGTCTTACTCTGCTATTGATATGTTTCTTGGAGTGGTGGGAGGGCAATATACTCCCATTGGAAGACGGTAGGAAATAAGATTCACCTTAATTGAAATGTGCTTTATCATCAACTTTGCTATTGCATAAAATAAAGGATGACAATTGTTATGGGGTTAGTTGTATCCTCTCATAATTCATATGTTGAAGTCCTAACCCCCAGTGCATCAGAATGTGACTGTGCTTGGAGACAGGATCTGTAATGAGGTAATTAAGGTGAAATGAGGTCATATAGGTAGGCCCTAATCCACTATGACTGCTATCCTTATT
This sequence comes from Eschrichtius robustus, assembly GCF_028021215.1. NCBI lineage: Eukaryota > Metazoa > Chordata > Mammalia > Artiodactyla > Eschrichtiidae > Eschrichtius > Eschrichtius robustus. Next base: position 64,108,057 of record NC_090824.1, on the reverse strand, counting down.
AAGAGGAGATAAGGACAGACATGCATACACACAGAGAAAGATCATGTGAAGACACAGCAAGAAGGCGGCCTTCTGCTAGCCAAGGAAAGAAGACTCAAAAGAAACCAAACCTGCTGACCTTGATCTTGGGCTCTCAGCCTCCAGAACTGTCAGAAAATAAATTTCTGTTGTTTAAGCCACCGAGTCTGTGGTATTTTGTTAAGGCAGCCCTAGCAATACATCAACCTAAATAAAAAGTACTCTGCCTAGAGTTGCTTTCATGCCAAAGAAACTTTCCTGTGCTTCCCTAGGTCTCAGAAGCCAACATCTATTAAGAGATAGTAAAATCTGTCATGCCATTAAGAGATAGTAAAATCTGTCATGCTATTAAGAATTATTGAAATTGCTTAACTATCTGAATATGGGATGTTGATAAACTACTGTCAACTTTTTGTCCCCTTACTGATCCATAGGAAGACTCAAACAAATCCAATTTATCCATTTGGCACTGCAGGCAGAGTGCCCAGGACCCAGAAAAGAAAATGTACAAGAAAATGTCTGAGATCTGGGCATGAAAAGGGCAGGTACCAGTGCCAAATTAGAAAACAAAACTACAAAATTAAGAGATGTTTCATTAAATTTATATATAAACTTCATTAATTTTTCATTTTAAAACACAAATTTCCCTACATTTGAAAATAATGAGGACTTTAGATTTTTGCATTTCTCAGGAATTCTCACATATGCACAATGATTGCTTAAAACTCACATCAAATCAGGAGTCAACACACTCAAATAATTTCAAAAACAAGAACAATCCATTCAAAAATTTTTTTAGAAAAATATTCACCATTGGATATGGGTGCATCTTAATATTTGATGACAGGGGGTAGGGTCTCCCTTTTCTCCCTCCATTCCCTAACTGCCTGTCTCCTTCAGTTCCAAATCACTAATAATATTTCAGAGAGGCGGGGGCAGTGATTCCTGCAAGGGAGGGCTGGGGGGTTGTGAGGGCAAAACTTCCAGGGGCTAGGAGGATGAGGAACTCAGAAAAGAAGCAAACACAGGGACTTCCCTGGCAGTCAGTGGTTAAGAAACTGTGCTTCTGCTGCAGGGGGCACAGGTTCCATCCCTGGCTGGGGAACTAAGATTCTGCATGCTGTGAGGTGCAGTCAAAAAAAAAAACAAGAAGCAAGCACAAACAGTTCGTGTATGATATACATGGAAATGCAAAACATATAAGCCTAAATACATCCTGGACCCTTTAAAATATAAGTGACGTATTTAACAAGTAGTGTATTTAATGCTGTATTTCCACATCTAGAGGCAGGAGGCCACCTCTAGAGAGCAGCCCCTGGCTTACATCCAGCAAGAAAACAGCAACTTCAGTCCTACAACATTGCAACAACTTGCAGTAGCTTGGAAGTGGAGTAGCTAGTGTAATCTTCCCCAGTCAAGTCTCCAGATGAGACTCCAACCTGGCCAACAACTTGATTACAACCTTCTTGGACCCTCAGTAGAGGACACTGCTAAGCCATGCCCAGACTCCTGACTCACAAAAACTATGAGATGACAAATATGTGTCACTTTATGCCACTAGGTTTGTGGTCATCTGTTCCACAGCAATAAAAACTAATACAGTGAGCCAAGCTAGGCCCACGTGTTTATTTAAGCCTCATTTAAATATTAAATAATTTATGCTTCACTTGAAAAAGGAATTGGGGCAGATTAAGGCTACAAGTGGTCCTTTAAGGTTCATGTGTAGCTGTTTAACACACAGATTAGATGAAAACAATTAAAATTACAAAATGTGAGGTTATGGTGAAAAGCACTATGATTGTTGAATAATCTGAATGTAATCAAATTGTAAATAACAGCATCCTAAGAAAACAAAAGAAAAAATACTCAAAGGTATGCATTAAAACTGAGGTAGGGACTTCCCTGGCAGTCCAGTGGTTAAGACTGTGCTTCTGGGACTTCCCTGGTGGTACAGTGGTTAAGAATCCACCTGCCAATGCAGGGGACACGGGTTCGATCCCTGGTCCGGGAAGATCCCACATGCCACGGAGCAACTAAGCCCGTGCGCCACAACTACTGAGCCTGCGCTCTAGAGCCCGCGAGCCACAACTACTGAGCCCACAAGCCACAACTACTGAGCTCTCGTGCCACAACTACTGAAGCCCGCGTGCCTAGAGCCCGTGCTCCGCAACAAGAGAAGCCACTGCAATGAGAAGCCCATGCACTGCAACGAAGAGTAACCCCCGCTCACTGCAACTAGAGAAAGCCTGCATGCAGCAACAAAGACCCAACACAGTCAAAAATAAATTAATTAAATTAAAAAAAAAAAAGACTCCATGCTTCCACTGCAGGGGGCACACGTTTGATCCCTAGTCGAGGAACTGAGATTCCACATGCCAAGGGGCACAGACAAAAAGAAAAAAAAAAAAAATGAGGCAGAAAAATTGTTGCAGCCCTCTCTGCTTGAAGTCAAAACAGTGTTGACCACCAATCTCCTTAAGTAATACTTCAAGGATGTTTTTTTAAGTTAAAGGGACATCATAAAGAATAGTTGTACATAGTTTTATATTTTGTAATACTTAAATGTATTATAGTCTATTCATGGATCACTTTTCATTTTTTTCTTGTTGCAACATCTTCATGGTTACCCTTTGGATTACAACTGTCATCTTACATTTCTAAGAAACTAGCTTGAACTCAGCTTTGGTAGTATACAAAACTCTGATTCTATACAGTTCTGTCCTTCCCCTTTATGTTGTTACTGTTACAAACTATATCTTTGGACACTGTGATTTCCTGCCTCATGTTTATTATTTAGTCACATTCTGAGTAGGGCCTCAACAATGTGCCTTTTTAATATCTGCTCCAGGTGATCTTTATGTGTAAGACCACTGAGATACTCCTACTGAAGTGGAAATAAGGGTACAATGAGGGTGGTTGAGCAATCTAGGAAGAAAGTAGGGTTTGCAATGATAGTAAGACAGAAAGACATCTTGCAAAGTTACAATAAGGCAAACACAAGGTTAAAATAAACAGACTAATAGTGTTATTCTGTAACGTTATCATCTGGCAATATGTTGAAATGTTTAAAAGTATATATATTGCTTCCAACTGGATAGATATCAGCATATTATAAAAATTATCAAGTATGCTATTAAGACATTGGAAATTTCCTAAAAGCAAATTCTTTATCATTTTTTTACCTCCATCTAATTCTTACCAACACCACACCATCACTGGTTCCAGTTCACCTTATGTGTAGCTTTTAGAAAGTGCAAAATATAAGGAGGTGGAAAGGATATGTTTTCCCTTCTGGAGGTGTATCATTCTCTGAGGGAGTATGCAGAAGTCCCCCTCAAGCTCTGTTGAGCCCTGACCTCTGTGGGGAATCACTGCTCTCCTCCAACCTTTTCGTTTTATAAGTGGAAAACTGGGGCTCAAAGGAACAGACCTGCCAAAGATTAGCGCTGCTGAGCCTGAATTAAAACCTATTTCCTGATTTCTTTCCACTCTATCACATCTCTATTAAAATACCAAGAGGACCGTGAGATTCCTAATGTTGTTTTTGGAAACAGTCCAATCATATTCTTTTAAAAAGCTAAAATGTACAGATGCCTACAATGCAATTTCCTCCAAGCTGCCACTAATGATTTTTCTATTATTAAGAGCAAAAACAAACATACCTTCATTGCTGGCAAGAGAAATTCCGGAATAAACGGTGGCACAAGCGACAGCAACAAAATTTTTAAGTCTAAGGCTGGAGGGTGAGTTTGCTCTTCCTTACCACAAATTTCTATTTTACTGTGTTAATTCATTAAGTTTAGAATACTGATTAAGTACCACCCTTTTAAGGAAAGACCTATGTTAATTACTCAAGGCACCCCAATACTAACTTCACGTAATTGTAACAGTTACTAAATACTGTTCACTCCATCCTATGGGTTAGAAGGGAAATAAAGATACTTCTTAGCAAAAACAATACAGACAGAAAGGGTGGGAGGGAGATCCAAGAGGGAGGGGATATATGTATACATACAGCTGATTCACTTAGTTGTACAACAGAAGCTAACACAACATTGTAAAGCATCTATACCCCAATTTAAAAAAAGAAAAAAATATATATATATAGACAGAAGTGAGGAAACAGTTTCTAGATTAAGCACACCAAGGGTATATCCAAAATAAAAAATAAAAATAACACTCTGAAACAAAAGTTACCTGTAACTCCAGAACATTTTAATTCTAAAGAGCTTTAATAAATAAAAAGCCCCAGTTTCCAAATATCTATCAAAAAAAGAATGAATAACGAGTCCCATCAGAGCTGGGGAAAAATTTTTTTTTAAAAAGGAAGGGGAGGGATGAAGGTAGATAACCTTTTTTTTTCAAAAAGATAAAGATGAAACACTGCTTCCTCAAATAACCGCTCAGAATGTCACTTGAGATGAGTAGGCAGGAGGAATATAACTGTCCGTATTTGCCTTGTATACAGTATTGGGCAACTAAATGCCAACTTAGCTATTTAGGAATGGCTTGCTAAAACGTTGAAAAAATGAAAGACTTCATCCTTGTCATAGACCGCCACTTCGGTGGAACATTCAGTGCACATGACTGGGTGATAGATTTCTTCCACATCTGTCTCTGCCTGCTCCGCAGCATCTTCTTGGTTAGACCTCATCTTCTTATGGCCTCGCCTTTTCTTCCTGTTCTCTGGGGTTTTGTATCTTAGAATCTCTTCTTTGTTGATAGAACAATTCATTACAAACATTGCTCTATACTGAGTTTTGTATGATTCATGCCTAAGAGGAAAATGAAATGGAGAATTTGGATTTATATTCTATTTTAATAGTTACACATTTAGAAAAAATGTGAGAATACCAAAAACTTACTGAAATGCCAACCAAAGTAAAAACATGAGAACAAAATGGGAAATTAAAGAGCTTTTAAGAGTTATTTTAAGAACAGGAGGAGACTTGGTAACAGATACGAATGAATATATCCTCTTTTCTACTGCTCTAAAAGTAACTTTTATCTCAGAAAAAAATTTTTTGATTTGCTCTTCCAACTTAGACAAGAAAAGCTATTGGAAACCTGAGAGGTAATGTTTAAAAAATCTTTGACTGTGTCTTTTTCCTGTTGTGACCCGAGACTCTGCCCTCCTCTCATTACCACGTAGTGCCATTCTGGTCACTATTTTAGTAAAAGCTACAGTTTTAAAAGCTTAAAGAGCATCTGATTTATAACGTCCACTCTTGGCTTTACTCCAACAGTCTAAAGAATAGATAATGCTTTCTTTGTTCTCCTCATACACTTAATATTTTCCTACTTCTTTCTCGACTTAGTAAGTTATTTTCCTCTTTTTCCCCTTTAAACCTCATGCAACAGAAATATCTGGTTAAAAACAGTTAAGTCAAGTTATGCCTTCATTAGTTCTGAATGCTGATCATCTCCTCTTCCACCACCACCACTACCAGGCTGATGTTTCTCAAGATGAAGTCATAAAAATTTCATTTATACTCCACCATACTGGAATCCTTTCTTAATATGGAACACAATTTTTACCAAGCCCAATTTCTACTGTTAGATCACAAAGCAACTTCTTTTGGGTATAGGAACCCTGTAACATGGTAACATGGTTTAATTTAAAAGAGAAGCAACTTAAGTACAAAGATATTTTACTTTTTCTTTATTTCATATTCTAGGTGTCAATTTATATACAAAAAGCTTAAGAGCTCATATGGAGAGTACAAAAATTAATTGTTGCAGATGATCAGAAACCTCAAGCTAGCTAATAAGAGTAAATTACATCTGGCTACCCATTAGTGACTAGAACAAATCCACCACCTAACATCATCATTTAATTTCAGTTAACCTGATTCAGAACATGGACTAAGTTAGACATTTATAAGGCTACCAGAAAAAGAGAAAAGAAAGAAAAGAAAAGGAGAGGAAAACGGCAAAAGTATATTTGGATTAATAGAATATAAGGAAAAAAACCACATGATCATCTCAACTGATGCATAAGGAAAATTTGAAAAATTCAACACTCTTTCATTATAAAAATACCCAATAAACTAAGAATAGAAGGAAACCTCCTCAATAAAGACCACATATGAAAAATTCATAGCTGGGTTTCCCTGGTGGCACAGTGGTTAAGAATCCACCTGCCAATGCAGGGGACACGGGTTCGAGCCCTGGTCCGGGAAGATCCCACATGCCGCGGAGCAACTAAGCCCATGTGCCACAACTACTGAGCCTGTGCTCTTGAGCCTATGAGCCACAACTACTGAAGCCCGTGTGCCACAACTTACTGAAGCCTGCGTGCCTAGAGCCTGTGCTCCACAACAAGAGAAGCCACTGCAATGAAAAGCCCTCGCACCACAACGAAGAGTAGCCCCCGCTCGCTGCAACTAGAGAAAGCCAGCGCACAGCAACGGAAGACCCAACGTAGCCAATAAAATAAATAAATAAATAAATAAATAAATAAATAAATAATTCATAGCTAACATCATACTCAATGATGAAAGACTGAAAACTTTTCCTCTAAGACAAGGAACAAGACAAAAACGCCTGCTTTCACCACTTCTATTGAACAAAGTACTGGAAGTTCTAATCAGAGCAATTATGCAAGAAAAAGAAAGAAAAGGCATCCAAATTGGAAAGGAAGAAGTAAAATTTACTTTGTTCACAGATGACATGATATTATATGTAGAAAACTCTGAAGATTACACAAAAAAACTATTAGAGTTAATAAACTAATGCAGCAAAGCTGCAGAGTACAAAATGAACACATGGAAATGTGTTGTGTTTCTATACACTAGCAATGAATAATCCAAAAAGGAAAGTAGAATAGAGATTACCAGAGGCTGGGGTGAGTCAGGGTGGAGAATAGGGAATTATTGTCTAATGGGTACAGAGTTTCTGTCTGGCGTGATGAAAAAGTTCTGGAAATGGATAGTCATGATGGCTGTACAACTGTGACTGTAGTTCATGTCACTGAATTGTACACTTAAAATGGTTAAAATAGGGAACAAGATAAGAGTGCCCATTCTCAGCACTCCTAGTCAACATATTTCTGGAAATCTTAGCCAAAGTAATCAGGTAAAAAAAAAAAAAGAAAGAAAGAAAGGAAGGAAGGAAGGGAGGTAGGGAGAAAGGAAGAAAGAAAGAAAGAAAAGGTGTCCCAATAGAAAAGGAAGAAGTAAAATTGTCTCTGTTTGCAGATGACACGATCTTATATATATAAAACTCTAAAGACTCCACCAAAAAAATGTTAAATAAACAAATTCAGTAAAGATTAAGGATACAAAAGCAATAAACAAAAATCTGTTGCATTTTCACTAACAAACTGAGAAATTAAGAAAACAATCTCATTCACAACAGCATCAAAAATAATAAAATACTTAGGAATAAATTTAACCAAGGAGGTGAAAGATCTATACACTGAAAACTATGAAACACTGATGAAAGAAATTGAAGAAAACACAAATAAGGGTAAAGATATCCTGTTTTCATAGAATGGAATAATTAATATTGCTACAACGTCCATACTACCCAAAGCCATTTATAGATTCAATGTCATCCCTATCAAAATTCCAATGGCATTTTTCATAGAAATAGAAAAAAAATCCTAAAATTTGTCATGGAACCACAAAAGACCCCAAATAGCCAAAGCAATCTTGAGAAAGAAGAAGAAAGCTGGAGGCATAACACTTCCTGATTTCTAACTATACTACAAAGCTATAGTAATCAAAACAGTATGGGATTGGCATAAAAACAGACTCATTGATCAACAGAACAGAGTCAAAAGCCCAGAAATAAACCCATGCATACACCATAAACTAATATTTGACAAGGAAGTCAAGAATATTCAATGGGGAAAAGACAGTCTCTTCAATAAATGGTATTGGGAAAACTGGATATTCATATGCAAAAAACTGAAACTGGACCCTTAACTTACACCACTGACAAAAATTAATTTGAAATAGATTAAAGACTAAAATGTAAGATCTGAAATTATAAAACTCATAGAAGAAAACAGGGAAAAAGCTCCTTGACATTGGTCTTGGCAATGAAGTTTTGGAGCTGACACCTAAAGCACAAGAAACAAAAGCAAAAATAAACATGTGGGACTACATCAAACTAAAAAGCTTCTTCATAGCAAAGAAACAATCAACAAAATAAAAAGGCAACCTATGGAATGGTAAAAAATATTTGCAAATCATATATCTGATAAGGGGTTAATATCCAAAATACATAAGGAACTCATACAACTCAATAGCAAAAAAACAAACAAAATCTGATTAAAAAATGGGCAAAGGGGCTTCCCTGGTGGCGCAGTGGTTAAGAATCTGCCTGCCAATGCAAGGGACACAGGTTCGAGCCCTGGCCAGGGAAGATCCCACATGCCGCGGAGCAAGTAAGCTCGTGCTCCACAACTACAGAGCCTGAGCTCTAGAGCCCGCGAGCCACAACTACTGAGCCCACGTGCCACAGCTACTGAAGCCCACACGCCTAGAGCCTGTGTTCCACAAAAAGAGAAGCCACGACAATGAGAAGCCCGCGCACTGCAACGAAGAGTAGCCCCCGCTCACCACAACTAGAGAAAGCCTGTGCACAGCAACAAAGACCCAACGCAGCCAAAAATAAATAAATAAATAAATAAATTTATTTTTAAAAAAAAATGGGCAAAGGACCTGAATAGACATTTTTCCCAAAAAAGATATACAAATGGCCAACAGGCACACGAAAAGGTACTCAATATCACAAATCATCAGGGAACTACATATCCGAACTACAATAAGGTATCACCTCATACCTGTTAGAAAAGGTATTATCAAAGAGACAATAGTGAAATAACAAAAGTGAACCCTTGTGTACTACTTGTGGGAATGTAAATTGATACAGCCACTATGGAAAACAGTATGGAGGAGGCTCAAAAAGTTAAAAATAGAACTATCATATGATCCAGCAATCCCACCTCTGGGTATGTATACAAAGGAAATGAAATCACTATCTCAAAGAGATATCCGGGCTCTCACCTCAGCCAGTTGATCAAGGTCAACATTAATAGTCATAAATCATGTTGATAGTTTGTGCCCATGACATCATGTGATGAAAATGGCACTTTATTTCTGTGGTCTTCCTCCCAAAAACCTACTGCAGCCTTACTTACAATAGCCAAGACATGGAAACAACCTACATGTCCATCGACAGATGAATGAATAAAGAAAATATGGTATGTATATACAATGGAATATTATTCAGCCATAAAAAAAGAAAAAAAAATCCTGCCACTTCTAAGAACATGGATGAACCTGGAAGGCATTATGTTAAGTAAAAAAAGTCAGACAGAGGACTTCCCTGGTGGCACAGTGGTTAAGAATCCGCATGCCAATGCAGGGGATGCGGGTTCGAGCCCTGATCCAGGAAGATCCCACATGCCGCGGAGCAACTAAGCCCGTGCGCCACAACTACTGAGCCTGCGCTCTAGAGCCCGGGAGCCACAACTACTGAAGCCCTCGAGCCACAACTATGGAAGCCCACACGCCTAGAGGCCGTGCTCTGCGACAAGAGAAGCCACTGCGATGAGAAGCCCGCACACGGCAACAAAGAATAGCCCCCGCTCGCCACAACTAGAGAAAGCCCGCACGCTGCAACAAAGACCCAACACAGCCAAAAATAAATAAATAAATAAAATCTACGTTTTAAAAAAAAAAAAGTCAGACAGAGAAAGACAAATAACGTATGTATGTATGATCTCACTTATATGTGGAATCTAAAAAAAAAACTGAACTCATAGAAACAAAGTAACTGTTGGTTGGTGGGGAAGGGCAGATGGATGAAGGTGGTCAAAAGGTACTTATAATGGATAAGTTCTGCAGATGTAAGGTACAGCACGATGACTACAGTTAACAGTACTGTACTGCATACTTGAAAACTGCTGAGAGTAAATCTTAAAAGTTCTCACCACAAACACACAAAAAAAGATAACTATGTGAGGTGATAGCTGTGTTAACTAACCTTATTGTGGTAAACTAACCTTATTGTGGTAAACATTCTGCAATATATTTGAATATCTAATCATTACACTGTATACCTTAAGCTTATACGATGTTGTATGTCAATTACATCTCAATAAAGCTGGGAAAACAGCTTTATTTAAAATTGAAAATAGGAACTTCCCTGGTGGTGATGTGGTTAAGACTCCATGCTCCCAATTCAGGGGGCCCGGGTTCGATCCCTACTCAGGGAAATAGGTCTCACATGCATGCCACAACTAAGAGTTCACATGCCGCAACTAAGGAGCCTGAGTCACAACTAAGGAGCCCGCCTCCCGCAACTAAGACCCCACACAACCAAATAAATAAATAAATAAAATAAAAATTAATTTTAAATTTTTTAAAAAATTAAAAACTGAATTAATTTTTTAAATTAAATGTTAAAAAAATTTCAAATCGTCTAGTTGACAATAAATTGAATATTCAAATGAAGTACTCTTTTACAGCAAAATTTTTAAGACAGTTAAAATAGTAAATTTTATGTTACATGTATTTTATCACAACAGAAAAAAAAATAAGAGTGTATTTGAGAGATTTTGTCATTCCACAACATATATGCAGTTTTACTGAACCCTTGTCAGCACTGGCAAGTACTTTATTAGAAAACCTATTTATAACAGACGATGTGTAACGAAAATTATTTGTATAAAGATTAGTCATGCAGCACCAGGGATATATGAGGACAGAACTTTATCAGAATTCCTAAACACCTCAAAAGTCTATTTCTGATTTAAACAAGGACTACCAAGTGGTTTTTTTCGTGTGTGTGTGTGTGTGTGTGTGTGTGTGTTGTTACCCTTTATCCGTTACCTTTGGCAATCAAGACACAGTGTGGTCATGCAGGCAGGGCAATTCAAGACAGCATCACTATTTGGAAAAGGCTGTTGTTGTTGACATCGCCTCTGTATTCCAAAACCATGGTAGCTAGAACAGAAAAAGAAGGTGAAGAGGGGAAACACATTAAAGCCAAATCTTGCTTTCTAATGCCACTCTCCCAACAAAAGAAACCAGTACCCCTTAGAGAAATGGTCGATTCCAGGAATGGGGCATACAAGATGGACCTGGAACATCCTGTAGGGCCAGAAAGTAAGGAAGCGCTCAGAAAGAAAAAACCAAAAACCCACAGTGAGACAGGAATGTTAAAGGGGCACAGGAGCCAACTGAAAGAGCTCCCAATGACTGAAGCCAAAACAATTAGAGCATCAAAATAAAGTAGTATTGAATTATAACCAAAATATAAATAAATACCCATGAGTCCATGCTGACATAAATGACTTAATAAATAAATAAATGGGGGAGAATAGACACATCTCTCATATATAAGAATTACAAATAATTTATGAAGATACTCTCCCCTCAAGGAGGAGGAGCATAACTCCAGACTCCTTAAGTCTAGGCTAAACATAGTGACATCCTTCCAAAGAGCATGGTACAGAAAGGGGTGGAAAGAGTAACTTTACAGTAGAGAAACCTGACAAATACTACTTCACTATAGTGAACAAGATCAACATTAACAGTCATAAATCACGCTGATAGTATGTGCCCTTGATACAAAGTGATGAAAGCGGCACTTTACCTCTGTGGTCTTCCTCCCCAAAACCTCTAATTCCAGTCTAATCATGAGAAAACCATTAGATAAATTCCAGTGCTCGCTTCGGCAGCACATATACTAAAATTGGAACCATAAAGAGAAGATTAGCATGGCCCCCGCGCAAGGATGGCACGCAAATTCGCGAAGCATTCTGTATTTTTTTATCTATGATTGTTGAATCATTCCACGAAAAGGCCCTCTGCCACAAGATCAGCTGGATTGTGCGTTTAACGGATGTGGGAGTGGGGGAGTTGCTTGTTCATCCCTTCAGTTTGCACTTGGAACTCCTTTGATACCTCAGAGTTGGGATGGAGCTGGCCAGCCTGTGAAGACCTCCTTTGGGGGGCGCAGGGAGAATTTTTTTCCCCACTTTTATGAAGGGTTGTTTTTTTTTTTGATGAAGATATGTTGTTTTGTATACTATGCTTTCAAAGTATTAACTGTAATTATCTAGCGTTATCTTGTTGTTTGTACAGAAATACACTGGCCTAGCACAGGCAGATGTAGATTTTGTTATACTTGTCATAGCTGTTTTAATAAACTTGAGTTCCGCTGCTAAAGAAAAAAAAAAAAAAAATTCCAATAGAGGAGCCTCCCACAATATACCTGACCAGTGCTCCTCAAAACTGTTAAGGTCATCAAAACCAAGGAAAGTGTGAGAAACTGTCACAGCCAAGAAAAACCTAAGGAGACATAACAACTAAATGTAACATGGTATCCCGGATGGGCTCCTGAAACAGAAATGGGTATTAGGTGAAAACTAAGGAAATCTGAGGGAATTCCCTGGAGGTCCAGTGGTTAGGACTCCACACTTGCATTGCCGAGGGTGTGGGTTCAATTCCTGGTCAGGGAACTAAGATCCTGCAAGCCACGTGGCGGATAGATAGACAGATAGATAGATAAACAGATAACTAAATAAATAGGGTCATTTGAAGCCCACTGGGCTTCACTGGGATGGTGCAGGATCAATAATGTGACAGAGATGAATGTGCTTTAAATACAATTGCTATCCAAAGGTAAAATACGATATTTTTAAAAAAAGAGAAAAAAAACCTAAGGAAGTATGAATCAAGTAGGGACTTTAGTTAACAATAATGCATTGATTATTAACTGTGACGAATGTACCATATTAGCGCATGGCGTTAACAACAGGGGAGACTCGTGCGTTGCTGTTGTTGCAGCGGGTGTGGGGATACCATGGCAATTCTCTGCATCATCGGCTCGATTTTTCTGTGCACCTAAAACTATTCTGGCACAGCCGCGTAACTGCCGCCAGACCCACTGTCGGTCCACGCCGCCTGCCCGCCCGGCGTCCACTGCCACTGCCACTGCCATGGGAGTGCAGGCGGAGACCATCTCCCCCAGAGAGGGGAGCACCTTCCCAAAGCGCGGCCAGACCTGTGTGGTGCACTACACGGGGATGCCTGAAGATGGAAAGAAACTGGATTCCTCCTGGGACAGAAACAAGCCCTTTAAGTTTGTGCTGGGCAAGCAGGAAGTGATCCGAGGCTGGGAAGAAGGGGTTGCCCAGATGAGCGTGGGTCAGAGAGCCAAGCTATCTCCCCAGACTATGCCTACGGTGCCACTGGGCACCCAGGCATCATCCCACCTAACGCCACTCTCATCTTTGACATGGAGCTTCTAAAACTGGAATGACAGGAATGGCCTCCTCCCTGAGCTCCCCATTCTTGGATGTGCCATGGAAGGATCTGGTGCCTCCAGGTGAGCACAGCGAGTCCGTACGGAGCTTTTCCTGATGTTCCACTACACTCTGTATAAATATCTTCCCTGACCGAATGTGTTGTCACCAGCTTTGCTCTTCCCCTTTCTCCTTGTATGTGTGTTGACCTGAACTATATGCCATAAAGCTCAAGTTACCCATTTTAGTTTGTTTTCATTTGGGGGTGAACACTGAGTTTCAGTCCTCTGGATCTAGGTTTCCAGTTACGTATTATTCAAGTATTAACAGCACAAGTAATGGGTTAACTTTAGAATAGGAATTGTTGGGGGGGGACAAGAATCTATATTTTATTTTATTTTTTTTTGGATGAAAGTTTTATCTATTATATATTAAACATTCTTGCTGTTGCACTGCAAAGCCATAGCAGATTTGAGGTGCTTTTGAGGGCCAAATTATTCTCCAATTTAAGCGACGTCCTCGGGCTGAATTAAAAGCCCTACCCAAAACTAAAGTGGGAAGGGGAGAGCCTTTGCCTCCACTGTCCCAACCCCACCTTCCCCTTAACCCTCTGCGTTTTGAAAGCAGATCGTTTTCACTAAGATGTTGGACACTACAGGTGTCTATCCCTGGGCCAGCAGGGACCTCTGAAGACTTCTTCATGGCCTGGATTTTTTTTTTTTTTTTCCATCCTCTGGTTTTTCTAATGGATATTTAGGACTTTTGTAATCTCATAGCTATCCAAGATCCACTTCCTAAATTTTAAGAATTTCAATCAAAAGTTAAATTGAAGGTGCTGTTTGTAGACACTTAACACCCATGAAAGCCCAGCCATCATGACAAATCCCTGAGTGTTGTCTTAAGAAAATGATGCTGGTCATCACAGCTTCAGCATCTCCTGTTTTTTGATGCTCAGCTCCCCCTGCTGATCTCAGAGTTTGCTGGCTTCTCCTTCCCTCCTCTCACCCCTTTGCTGTCCTGTGTAGTGATTTGGTGAGAGAAATTGCTGCCCACTCCCGCACCCCTACCGCTACCCCCAGCACTACATATGAGTTTCAAGTTTTATTACTGCAATGAAAGTGCCTTATGTTGGCTTTTCTCAAAAAAAAAAAAAAAAAAAAAACTATTCTAAAAAACAGTCTACTAATTAAAAAAAAAAAAAAAAAAACCCACAATAAAGCTACATTTAAAAAGCAAGGGTTGTGGACTCCCCTGGTGGTGCAGTGGTTAAGAATCCGCCTGCCAAAGCAGGGGACACGTCTTCGAGCCCTGGCCAGGCAAGATCCCACATGCCGCGGAACAACTAAGCCCGTGAGCCACAACTAGTGAGCCTGTGCTCTACAGCCCACGAGCCATAACTACTGAGCCCACATGCCACAACTACTGAAGCCGGTGCCTAGAGCCCGTGCTCCGCAACAAGAGAAGCCACCACAATGAGAAGCCCCTGCGCACCAGAAAGACCCAATGCAGCCAAAAAAACAAAAGAAACCCACAACATTGTAAATCAACTATATTTCAATAAAAGTTATTACAAAAAAAAAAAAGCAAGGGTTGTAAGCTCTAAGTGCCTAAGGATTTTGGTCTGTTTTGTTCCTTGTTGTATTTCAAGAGTCTAAAACAGTGTCTGGCATATAGTAAATTCTCAACAGATATTTGCCGATTGAAAAAATAAAGCATGAATCTGTTTATGAAGACACTAAAGTATAAAAGTATATATTCTTAAAAGGGGCTTATGGAAAACACCTAAAAATTGAAAAGCAAAATGCAGATCATTTGGCATTACTTCCTGAACTCTTTAAATATTTGTGGGGAAAAATACTGAGAACACGTGGTATATATTTCATAATTGTTGTTAAATACCTCCAATGCTTAGCAAATTTCAAAACCCAAACCCCAAGAAAATAACTTAATCATTCATTCAATAGGTGCTAAGTGCCCATACAGCAGTGTGCAAGGTGCTTGGCATACAGCACTGAACAAGACAGGTATGATCACTGTCCTTGTGGTGCTTAAAATGTAGTGAATTCACTATTTGAAGCTGGTTTCTGTGGTCTTAAAAGGCAACTACTGCTTGACACAGGAATGTGAATAAGTCAATAAGATGTTATTTCTTCTCAAGATTATATAAGAATGAAAATACACTCCATCTAACTTCCATGACAAATTCTGTTACCAGAATATGGAGCTAGACCGTAAGCTTTATTTCAATAGCACTCATAGCACTTAAAACGTTCATTTCACACTGTGAGTGTGAAAAATATTCATCACATAAATGCAAGAGGCAGTTGGAGGAAGTGGTGCATGGGTGAAACTAGGAGAGGAAAAAAGGACAAAGTGGGAGGGTGGAAGCTAAAGGGTGGTGCACAAAGACCCACATAACAACACAAGCCCTCTGGGCTTGACAAGTACAGATTCCTGGGCCCCACCCTAGCGGAATCAAAACCTCCTAGAGTAGGACTCAAGGGTTTGCATTTCATTCTCACCAGGTGATTCTGAAGCACAGCTAGGTTAGGAAAAATAGTGGTAAGTTGCCCAGCTTTCACTTTTATGATAAATCAGCCTTTATCAAATCAAATTTGAAAATGAGTATGGAGTTTCCTCTTAGGATGATGAAAATGGTTTGAAATAAACATAGGTAGTGGTTGCACAACATTGTGAATATACTAAATACCACTAAATTGTTTGCTTTAAAATGGTTAACATTATGTCATGTGAATTTTACCTCAACTTTAAAAAATCAAATTTGTATACCGTATGCTAACGCATATATATGGAATCCAAAAAAAAAAAAAAAAAATGGGGACTTCCCTGGTGGCACAGTGGTTAAGAATCCGCCTGCCAATGCACGGGACACAGGTTCGAGCCCTGGTCCAGGAAGATCCCACATGCTGCAGAGCAGCTAAGCCCATCCGCCACAACTACTGAGCCTGTGCTCTAGAGCCCGCAAGCCACAACTACTGAGCCCACGTGCCACAACTACTGAAGCCTGTGCGCCTAGAGTCCGTGCTCCGCAACAAAGGTAGCCACGGCAATGAGAAGCCTGTGCACCACAACGAAGAGCAGTCCCTGCTCACCGCAACTAGAGGAAGCCTGCGCGCAGCAACAAAGACCCAACGCAGCCATAAATTAATTAATTAATTTTTTTAAAAAAGGTACTGATGAACCTAGTGGCAGGGCAGGAATAAAGACATAGACATAGAGAATGAACTTGAGGACATGGCGGGAGGAAGCTGGAGCAAAGTGAGAGTAGCACTGACATATATACACTACCAAATGTAAAATAGCTAGTGGGAAGCAGCTGCATAGCACAGGGAGATCAGCTCGGTGCTTTGTGTCCACCTAGAGGGGTGGGATAGGGAGGGTGGGAGGGAGATGCAAGAGGGAAGGGATATGGGGATATGTGTATACATATAGCTGATTCACTTTGTTATACAGCAGAAACTAACACAACATTGTAAAGCAATTATAGTCTAATAAAGATCTATAAAAAAATTTAAAAATTTTAAAAAAATCAAATTTGTAAATAGTTAAAAACAACAATTCAAGCATTCAAGTAGAAAACATAACATCCACTGTTTATCCACATAAACTTTTTTTTTTTTTTTTGGCAGTACCATGGCATGCAGGATCTTAGTTCCCCAACCAGGAACTGAACCCGTGACCCCTGAAATGGAAGCACGGAGTCCTAACCACTGGACCGCCAGGGAATTCCCCACATAAACTCTTAATCTCCAAGTAATTTTAAATTGTTTATTTGAAAAAAGTCAGTTTTGTTTCTTAAAGGGAGAGACTGACTAGCTATAGCAGTCTGAATTCAACAACAGTTTTTAAAAATCCAATGGCCTAAAGAATGTATGTATGTGTATAACTGAGTCACTATGCTGTACAGCAGAAATTAGCACAACACTGTAAATCACCTATACTTCATTTATAAATAAGTAAATAAATATTTTTAAAAATAAATAAAAAACCGGGCTTCCCTGGTGGCGCAGTGGTTGAGAATCTGCCTGCCAATGCGGGGGACACGGGTTCGAGCCCTGGTCTGGGAAGATCCCACATGCCGCGGAGCAGCTGGGCCCGTGAGCCACAATTACTGAGCCTGCGCGCCTGGAGCCTGTGCTCCGCAACAAGAGAGGCTGCGACAGTGAGAGGCCCGCGCACCGCGATGAAGAGTGGCCCCCGCTTGCCACAACCAGAGAAAGCCCTCGCACAAAAACGAAGACCCAACACAGCCAAAAATAAATAAATAAATAAATAAATAAAAAACCAATGGTCTGACTGAAATTTGCTTTTCATTTTTAAAATAAACTATTCAGCAATTTTTACGCAAACTTTATGCATGTCTGTATAAACATATACACATACACTCAAAATGTGAATATAGCGAAAATCATCTTTTAATCATTTTTCCTAAAGATTCTAATTTTAAATTTAAGTTCTTACCCTCTTCTTTGTGCATCAACCCAGGCCTGATCTCTGTCATCTTTTTCAGGATCATATAGTAATTCATCATTTGTCGGAATTCTGTGTTGTTTCTTCTTCTTTTTCTTGGTCACCTGTGCTAGTTTTGAAAATGTTAATGATATGGCTAAGTATCATGTCTAAAATCCACACCTCTTTTATACAAAATGAAGAAAACTGTTTCCTAAGGTACATATTTTTTCGTTATATTTTCCTAAAAAAATATTTTAAACTATTCCTCCAAATAAAGTTCAGAACTGAGTTCAAATAATGAGACGTTAGTCTCAAAAAGGTCACTCAAAGTAAGTCAAGAATAGAAACTTTTTTTTTTCGGCCATGCTGCACGGCCTGTGGGATCTTAGTTCCCTGGCCAGGGATCAAACCTGGGCCCTGGCAGTGGAAGTGCAGAGTCCCAACCACTGGACCACCAAGGGAGTCCCTAGAAACTATTTTTATGTCTTAAATTCTCCATAAGTTCTCATACATAAAATGCTACTGAAATCAGAACAAAAATGAATGAAAAAAAAAACTATGGTCAACCACATACACTAGACCTACTTGGGCAGGTCAATGTTAATGTAACAACATATAAAAATATAAAATTGTTTACCATATAAATTTGTTATTTGTGTATTCCATCATAATTACTGATATAATTTAGTTTTAGCTCTTGTCATTGTGTTCAACTTTGCTCAAATTTATACAAAATCAATTCCAAAGAACAGAAAGGTTGATTTAAAAAAAGCAGCAAGTTAGGGAAAATTCTGCAAGAGAGTAAAATCTAGAAACTATCTGCAGTTGTGAAAGCAAATGTTGCTGTGCTAAAGAACCTGAAGGAAGAGGGGGCCAAGAGCCCTGAGGAAAGAGGTACTGAGTCAGGACACACTCTTCCTCTCCCCAGATGTGCCTCTGCAACACCACCCTCAGTCCCTGTCCTCAGGTGCGTCCCCATTTGTTCTTATGCGCAATCCTGCTTTTGTTTTCACATCAACTGCCTGCAATTTCTTAAAAGATGAAACTCAAAGGGAAAACCTAATATCAAATAATTGCTAGGTAAACCTTCCTTCATAAAATATAACTGCTAAACCTGGTAAACATGTTACTTACCTGCTTTGTCTTCATCCTCAGAATCAGAATCAAAATATATATCGTCATAGTACTTTGTCGGAGCTGTTCCAACTTTCCCATTTCCTGAGGAAGACCCTAGTCAAACCATAAGGGAAGTTTAAAAACTGAACCATACTGGATTGGCAAGGAAAAAAACTCCATATATTCTTCCATCACTTCAAAGTGATATCAACTCATTCCCAATTTCATTTGGGTGGAAAAATACTTTCACATCAATGACTTACTGGATTTCTATGCCCTATGCAATTACAGAGAACTTCCCCTCCTTGAATAACTGTTCCAAATCATGAGAAAATTATTCTCTCTCCCTTCCCACAAAGAGACTGAAAGCATATATAAATAATGATAAAAGCACATCTAATTAAATAAAATAACCATATTTTCACATTGCCGGCATATATATCTCTACCTTTCAGCCATGCAGTATACTGTGGAGAACAGGAAATAAACATCTTGTTTTAAGGAACTTTAGAAGAAAGAGGATAAGAGCTCTACAAAGAGTCAGGCAGAATGAGTCAAGCACACATTCTTCCTCTCCTCAGCTGTGCCTAGTGCCATGACATCACCTATACTTATGCCATCAGGTGCCTGCATCCCTAATTCTTCCTCTTAATTAACATCTGTTTTTGCTTTTATCATTATTACATATGCTTTCAATTCTTAACAGTTAATATATAGCATAACAACATGGAAACCAATTCTGAGGAGTCCTACCTTCACAAACAAGTTTTCGAGTCAGATATATTTTACATAGAAACCAAGTATCAAAATGAAGTATGTTTCATTACTTACTAAAATGAGACAGGAATTTGTGGTCACACATCATTTAATCTGCTGTATCAGTGCTATATAACCTTAAATATACTTCTATAAGCTAGTGTGTCTTTTTTTCTTTTATCCTGAGGTAAAAATTACAAAAGGAAATTATACAAGTAAACAATGCTAAACAGTCTCTTTCCAGCAACACAGGAAAATTCTTCACTAGCAACAAAAGAAAACTACACTCAGGTTGCCAAGCACATTTATTCATTCATTCAATAAGTATTTACTGAGCACCTACTGAAAGTGCTGGGGGCATAACAGAGCACAAATAAGGGTCCCTGCCATTATGGAACTTAGAAAAATATCTATATGAATATCTAACTAAAAGTTTACCTGTTTCTAGAGAGGATAACTTGTCCTCCATTGTTTTTATGGTGGAATTTAATTCAGCTTCCATTTCTTTTTCAAATTCATCTTCACTAGAGGATTCACTTTCTCCAGTAAGACATTCTCTGATAAGTTTTCGTTTTTGGTCGGGAGTTCCATGTAAAAGCACATCCACCTCATCTTCAGAACTAGAACACATTTAAATCATAAAGAATATAAATATTAAAGAATTACAATAACTTCAAATGCCTATCATCTCACTGCCCCCAAAATTTAAGTTTTATAAGGTTGCATTTGATTCAGCTATCATTACATAGATTAAGATCTCTTAATAGATTAAGAGATCTCACTTAATAGTTCAACCATTTCTGCATATTTCCAAATATATTTTTTAATGTCTACATAACATTTCCTCTTGCAGATGCTGTACAGTTATTTCTCTTTGCTATTAAACACTACAATGAATATCTATGTATATATAATTTTGTTTCTGTTGATTTCCTTAGGTTAAATGTCTAAAATTAGATGCAAACATCTTTCTGACTTCTAGAATTATCACACTACTTTCCAAGAGTACTGCACCAATTCATAATTCCATCAGCAATGAAAAATTTACCTCACAGAACTGGGAGTTTGTTTTAAACTCTGGATAATTAAATAAAACTTAATATATGTAACAAATAGATAGCTAATACATTCACACAAAATGTAACAGACAGTAAGTAAATATTACAGTTTAAAAGGCATAGTGCTACAGAGAACTAAAAAGAGAGAGAAGGCTAAATTATATTCTAAATTCTCCTGAGCAATTTCTGCCAATTTCCTTGGCCTTTTGTGCCTGGGTTTCCCCATCAACAGCAGTATGACAGAATTAAATGAGATATGAGAAGGAATGAAATGTTACCAAGATGAAATGCCTAAGACTTTTCTACTATAATCAATAGTACACACATAACGTTCAATTATTCATGATCTGATGAACGGTTACAGACTATTCCTGGGTTTTGCTTCTCTATTTTTCTCTTCTACAACAATGCTTGTGAGCCTCAAGCAGAAGGTAAATAAGAAAAATACAATTCACACCAATCAATTTTGCTAATGATAGAGGCCTTATCCAGATTCTACTCCCAAGAAAATTCCCCGTCTGACATTCCTCATCCTGACCAGCATGCTCCCTTTCTCCATTACCACTATATTCACTCAGGTCCTCGTAACTCTGCCTGTACCACCATGGCCTAAGGATCGCCAGGTCTCAAAACTCTTCTGCTTCATTCCACCCTTAACCCTGCTGCCAGAATGTTATTCCTAAAGAACTCTCATCACATCACTACCCAAATCCAAAAGAAAATCATCCATGACCAAAACTTTAAGTACAGCATTCAAAAGAACCTTCCACAATCTGGTTTCAACCTATCTTTTCAGCCTTACCTCTCACTATTACCCTTAAACTACCCCAGTACTCTTCAACTGAGGGGCAATTTTGCCCCCCAGGGAACATGTGGCATAGCTAGAGATATTTTTGATTATCACAACTGGGAGGTGGGAGGAGGGGTTACTGGCTTCTAGTGGCATATTTACTGCCTGCTGTAAAAGAGGTGGATTCTCCAAGCTCAAGTGGTCCTCAGCCATGGTACCAACCCAATCAATGTGTAGCACCCATCTGGGCCTCTCCATGTAACCCCTACAGGAGTTGGGAAGTAAGAGCAACCAACACAAACATGATGCTCATGCTGGATGCTCTGCTGTCAGGTGTCTCCAACTCAGAAGACTCATGTGTTCTGCCAGCTTCCATGAAACAGTAATACGCTAAAAAGATTCGCTTCTAGGTATGGTAAAATCAAATCCTGAGAGACACCTCTTAAACACCTCTCTAAACAATCTCCCTTTTTAAAATGAGCATTCGATTCACAGCCTTGAGCAGGCAATACTGCCTAATAATACTGTTTTGTTTTCAAAGTATTTATTTTTACAGTTACCTTACCAGTGGCAACTGTCACAGGAATATAAAGCCTCTTTAAAGACATTTAACTACATGTGAATTCCCTGGTGGTCCAGTAGTTAGGACTCTGTGCTTCCACTGCTGGGGGCCCAGGTTCGATCCCTGGTCGGGGAACTAAGATCCTGTAAACCGTGAGGCAAAAAATAAGACATTTAACTATAAAAATGTAAATTAACTTAAAGAAAAAGATTAAATAAATAATAAGAGGGGTGAATACGGGGATGGTAATGGCAGAATAGCTCAAGTTCAGGAAACACTGAATCCAATCAAACTGAATTACTAATTGAGGCCTACTTTCACAAACTGGACCCATTAATTGAAACTCCTCCTAAGGGAATCTTGGAATCCATCCTCACTCCCCACAACAGAAATCTTCACAGCAGTGTGATCTCCCATGCCTGTAACCCCGCCTCAGGATAATATAAGGAAACATTGTGACTGAAAGAAGGGCAGTTTCACTGAAAGCTTAGTTGGACAGAATGTTTTAAAGTTTATGAACAGGATCTGCTGACAGCTTAAAAAATGGCTAAATTTTCCTGGAAATCTCTTGTCAACATAACTGCAATTTTCCTCCAGATAGGATTAATCCGTCCCTTCTGGAAATTCCCATAGAACTTCATCTGTGACTATCCCAGGTCATCTTCTTCTACAGTGGTCTTCTGAGATACAAGTTTACTTCCGAGACATATATCTTCCGAGATATATATATCTTATGTCCCCTACTTTACCGTTAAACCTGTCAAAGACAAAAATCTTATGACTGACCTCTGTAGCCCACAGCAAGCATACAATAGGTGCTCAAAAAAAAAAGTTAAATACCCCTTTATTTCTGTTTATTGCAGTTTAGTCTTCATGATGGTCACTTCACAGTAAGTCCCATGTGCCTCACAACATACTCGTGATATACTTATTATACTTCCTTTTTATAGATGAGAAACCGACGATAAAGGACTTGCCTTCGGTCACAGTGCTAGTAGCTGCAGAAGCAGGATTCGATTTCACGGCTTTTGAATCTTACGCGTAATTCCAGAATGTGCCCCTTCCCCGCGCCAGTGTCGGTCCCGCCTCCCCCGTGGCTACGCGACCTCACCAGACCCCCCTCGGCGTCCCACAGGCGACAGCGGGGCGCCACAGGGGCCCGAACCGCTGGACAGAGGATCCGTACGGGTCCGGCAAGCGCAGCGAGAGGGGGAGGCTGAGGCCTGGCCTCGGCCCGAAGCCTCGGGAACCGGGGTGGGGTAGGGGCCTACCTGCTCAAAGCCGGCTCCTCGTCACTAGGCTCTTCAACTGCGTAGGGATCATAGTCATCTTGGAGGCGGTTCATGGCGGCCTGTCCCCTCCGATACCGTCCACAGGCGTCGGCAGAATACCTGCTTTCTCCGCAGGTCCCTTTCCTAAAGCGCTCCAGCACAACTTCCGCCCGCACGTCCGCGCCCTCACTGCGCGCCTGCGCAGATCTTCCAAGCGAGAGGCTGGGGGAGGAAGCGGGGGAGGAGCCAGGAGAAGGGGCGGGGAGGGGGAGAGGGAGGGGGAGGGGGTGGGCAGGAGGGGAAGGGGAGGGGAGGAGGAAGGGGAGGGGAGGAGGAGGGGGAGGAAGGGGAGGGGAGGAGGAGGGGGAGGTGGCGGGGAGAGAAGTAAGTTTTATGTATATACATGTGTATATATATATATATATATATATATATATATATATATATATATATATATTTATATATATATATATATATATATATATATATATATATATATATATATATATATATATATATATATATATATATATATATATATATATGTTGTTTTGGCCATGCCCTTTGGCTTGTGGAATCTTAGTTCCCTGACCAGGGATTGAACCCAGGCCCATAGCAGTGAAAGCGCGGAGTCCTAACCACTGGACCGCCGGGGAACTCCCTTCCCTGGTTTTCAACTATTGCTCCAACCAACTCTTTTGCGAGGTACAATACTCACCCATGAGTCACAGTGATGTGAAGGAGGCACCTGTTGGGGAACCCATTTTTCCTTTTCTGAGAAGTGTGGCCCTCCTCAAGGATGTGCCCTTACATCCATATTCATTCTGATCCACAAAAGTTGAGTCACTACTTATTTACTCCCATAAACTTAAAATTCAGAATTAGAGATTCTGGGATTTCCCTGGTGGTGCAGAGGTTAAGAATCCGTCTGCCAATGCAGGGCACACGGGTTCGAGCCCTGGTCCGGGAGGATCCCACATGCCGCGGAGAACTAAGCCTGTGGACCACAACTACTGAGCCTGAGCTCTAGAGCCCGCGAGCCACAACTACTGAGCCTACATGTCACAATTACTGAAGCCCGTGCGCCTAGGGCCCGTGCTCAGCAACAAGATAAGACACCGCAACGAGAAGCCCACGCACTGCAATGAAGAGTAGCTCCTGCTCGCCGCAACTAGAGAAAGCCCCCGCAGCAACAAAGACCCAATGCAGCCAAAAATATAAACAAATAAATAAACGAATTTATTAAAAAAAAAAAAAAAGAATTAGAGATTCTAAGGAGTGGGCTGTAATCCTACAACTGGTAACAGAACAAGTAAACTCAGGGGCTGAGCCTGCCATTTTTGGTGGCTGTTTGGGCGTTACATATGCTAATGACGAGCAAGCAAAGAAAAGCAGGAGTATGTAGCAAACTGAAACAGAGAGGCTTTCCCTGAGCCCCTTGTCAAAAACTGTAAGCCCTCAACCCCACCCTCTTCTCTCCATCCCATCTTTTCTATCCCTAAATCCACTTTTCCCCCTTCAACTCCATGTTACTTGTTTGCTTACTTCTGTCTCCCTCTTCCATTTCTCTATTGCTGCACAAAAACATCACCCCAAAACTTAAGAGCTTTAAAACAAAAACACTCATCTATTTTTATCCAAATCTGCAATTTTGAAAGGCATTACTCTGATCCCCAATATCTAGGGTCTCGGGTTGGGACTAAAACCTGAGCATGTCTCTTTTCCATGCATCGTTCTCCACAAAGCCTTGGGCTTCTGTTGAAGGAGATGATTGGTGGGCTGTGACCACTCGTTGATCTTTGAGCTGGACTCAGGCAATCAAGGTTCCTCATCTGCTCCCCTATCCTTGCAATGTACACTCTGCCTCCTGTTCCCCTCCTGTTCCTCCCCTGTTCGGACAGTGGGAGCTGTCCAAATGATGAAGCCTTGAGGGAGTAGGGTGTTGTTGAGACCATCTGGACAGTATACCTGACAACCCAGTTAAGGCTTCTGTATAAACTTTTAAGAATTGGCTGGGGGACTTCCCTGGTAGCACAGTGGATAAGAGTCTGCGCTCCCAATGCAGGGGGCCCATGTTCGATCCGTGGTCAGGGAACTAGATCCCACATGCATGCCACAACTAAGGAGCCAGCGAGCTGTAAATAAGGAGCCCACCTACTGCAACTAAGACCCAGCGCAACCAAAATAAAATTTTTTTTAAAAAGAGACCTTTAAAAAAAAAAAAAGAATTGGCTGCCAGGGATAGAGATCTTCTACTCTTTCAGTGCCCAAGACAATCCTAGTAAGTTCCCTTGCCTCTTAAACCTGCCCTCTACCAACTTAGAGGCCTGCCTCTTTCTTTACTCTCTCCTTAGTGAGGGAGGGGAGTCAGTTTGTAAACCAGCAGCTTCCTCACAACATGGCAGCCCCAGAGTTGTCAGCCTTCTCACTCACAGCTCAAGTCTCCCACACAGGGTTCTCAGAGGCCCAGAAGGAAGCTGCAAGCCTTCTGCTGACCTAACCTCAGAATCCCCCGAACATTACTTTGACCTCGTTCTGTTGGTCAGCCTAGTCACTAAGTCCAGATTCCAGGAGAGGGGTAGATACACCTCTCAATGGGCAGAGTAGCTGGGATATAAAAGGTCTCAGTTTACAGTCTTAAAAATTGTTTGGAATTCCCTGGTGGTCCGGTTTTCAGGACTCCGCACTTCCACTTCAGGGGGCCCACGTTCAATCTCTGGTCAGGGAGCTAAGATCCTGCAAGATGCCTGGCACGGCCCAAAAAAATAAACAAAAGTGTGTTTGTCTCACCGTCTAAAAACAAAATGAGAGTTCAATGGATTAAACGGACTATTTCAGAACTCGTGAATTGACTATTAAACATAATCGTCTATTTTTTACAAATTTTAAATGTTTTAAATGTTTCAAGTGTTTTAAAATACTTTGTGGGGGAGTTCCCTGGTGGCCTAGTGGAGTCAGGCTTTCACTGCCTGACCCAGGGTTCAGTCCCTGGTCGGGGAACTGAGATACCATAAGCCACGCGGCACGGCCAAAATAAAATAAAAAACTTTTGTGTTTGCCGGTATTATATACTTAACTCCAGCACTGCACAATTTACGAAGTGGAAGAAGTTTGTAGTAATACTTTGCCCTGTTTATTTCAATGTTAAAATCTTGACTTTTTTTCCTTTAGGTTTCACCAGGTTTAGTTGTTGTGTGTTTTGAAGCAGTTCATGTGTTGAAGTAGTTGATGAGACGCTAACTCAAGAGGACGCCACGAACAAAACGATCGCTTTTAAGTTGACTGGGGAAATCTTACTACGTAAATGCTTAATGGGGGTGGGGAGGAGGGAAAGGTCCTCATAATAACCATGCCAGTGGGGATGAGTTCGGTCGGGCTGCGAAACCAAAACCAGAAGGTGAGACCAGACCCGAGCCCCGACTCACACCCTCAAATCCCTGGCGCCAGGCGCCCCGAACTCCAGCCGTCCCCATCGCCCCTCCGGGTCCCGACTCTTCGCCGCGCACCCACGCCCCCCGGACCACCAACGGCGACGTGTCTCCGCTGGGAATTAGAAGATCCCACATCCACCACAGAGGACATGGCGTACATCTAGAGAAACCAGGAGGTCAAGGAAACCTGCCCTAGGCTCCTCGAGGCCACACAAGCTCAAGAGAAAGTAACAAACTAGAAACCCGCCTGAGGTATAATTACCCCCAAACATAGTGATTTCTCAATGGAAATGACAAGGTTCACTCGACCTCTCTGCCTTTTTCTCTACCATGAAAGACATATTGACCTACCTCACAGGGGTGTTGTGAGGATTAATAAATGTTGGTACAGTGCTTTGGAAATGTGAAGATGCTGTGTAAATGCTAAAAAATAGCAAGTTCAGAGCAAAAAGCTACACAGTTTTTCACACATCCGTCAGCGAATGTGTTTCTACCGAGGTGGCCTTTTTCTGGGAAGGAAATACAGTGGAAAGTACATCCCTTGGCCCTTTGGTTTACTGACGGGGTGGGCGGAGACAGGAAGCAGCAATTGTGTGTTGCACATGAGTGTGGGGAGGGGAGGGGTGCTTACTAAATACGTGTATTAGTGAGTTGATGACTGTCCAGGGGTCTTCTCACTAACAAAACGTACAGATCAGGGAAAGAATGTATGCTAACTCCGTCGAGGTCATACGGGAGGGCTTTACTTCGTACGTCCAGAACAATTGAGAGGTTGATTCCACAGCTCACTGCTAGTCCCTGATGAAAATAGCCAGCCCTGGTGAGTTGTGGCATTCATAAAACTTCTTAACCCTCTCCTGCCTGAGGGCCGCAAAGGTGCGACGGGAAGACGCCTAGTGGCAGAGACAAGCCAGCAGTGGACAGTCTGGGGTTGCCCTCGGATGATGCATTATGCTCTGAGACGGAGGAAGAGGAGCAACCCAGGCTGTGGGAGTGGCCTGGGGAGTCAACGCTGGTTGCGGTGGGAAGCAAGGGACTGAGGGATTAGGAGTTTATGCGGTGAGAGTGGAGGATGGCAGGAGAGGAAATCTGTGAGAAAAAAGAAAGTGTGTCAAGCCTACCTGTAGGTCAGTGAGGCTGCAACTGGGTGAGAAAGTGTATACAATATTCTTAATGCTCCGTAGTGAAACTATGTAAGTTGAGGTCAAAATGATGTTTTTCTTCCGGTGGGGAGGGGGCGGTTTAAGAGGAAAACTGCCGAGAGGCGCAGAGCTATTCAATACTGTAAAAATAAGAAGTGAGGGTCTTCCCTGGTGGCGCAGTGGTTAAGAATCCGCCTGCCAATGCAGGGGACACGGGTTCGAGCCCTGGACCGGGAAGATCGCACCTGCTGCGGAGCAGCTAAGCCCGAGTGCCACAACTACGGAGCCGGTGCTGCCCAACAAGAGAAGCCACCGCAATGAGAAGCCCCCGCTCGCCGCAACTAGAGAAAGCCCGCGTGCAGCAACGAAGACCCGACGCAACCAAAAATAAAAAAATAAATTTATAAAAAATAAGAAGAGTGAAATTCTGTGTTTCGCTGCTTCTGGATAGAAGAGTATCAGTATCAGCTCACCAACCCTCGGCTCGGACATTCCCGATGACATAGAAAAAGCGGAGCCCGGGTTCGAGACCTGGTCGGGGAAGATTCCTCATGCCACGGAGCAACTAAGCCCGTGCACCGCAACTACTGAGCCTGCGCTCTAGAGCACGCGAGCCACAACTGCTGAGCCCACGTGCCTAGAGCCCATGCTCCGCAACAAGAGAAACCACTGCAATGAGAAGCCCCCTGCTCACCACAACTAGAGCAGGCTCGCGCGCAACAACGAAGACCGAACGCAGCGAAAAAAATATATATATATCTATAAACTCAGTTTTATAGATTAGATACATAGAGCAAATTGGTGGCTGCCAAGGGTGGATACTGTGGGAGGTTGATAAAATTTGTGGTAGGGCATGTCAAAAGGTACAAATCCCAGTCCTAAGTAACTCATGAGGACATAATACACAGCATGATGACGAAGGTTTAAAAAAAATAAATCAAAAAAAAATAAACCTACAAAAAACAGGAGAGCACAAACGCAGTCCCCCACTACCGTGAATTATGCACTTGCGTTTCCTACACTTGGGGAAATCACAATGGTCAACATGCGCAGTGCAATGGATAAGCCTGCCTCTGGTTAGATTAATCGTACCTGGACTCAAAGCGAAACGCTGCTGAAACGTTGACAAAACGTTTGTTTTGTTTTTAAGCCTGACATCAGTAAGTTTTACACGTATGCGTATATAGACACGTATGTTTCTTTGGCCATGCCCGTCGGCTATCGGCATCCTATTTTCCCAACCGGAGACTGAAGCCAGGTCTATGGCAGTGGAAGTAAACAGTCGTCACTACTGGGCTCTCAGGGAAGACCGTGGTTTCTTTTCTTCTATTCATTAAACTAAGTCATTGTTAACATTGTAATAACAGGTTCCGGTATACAGCTTCTGATGGTTCTCCATCGGCCGTTACTTTAACATATCGAATATAACGTTCTACACTGCAAATCTTGGTTACTTACCTATTTTACATGTAGGATTCTGTCCCTCGTAAGTCCCATACTCCCAACTTAGTTCTCCGTAACTCTCTGTTCCCGAGGGCTGTGGGGGGGGTCTTGTCTTACAGAAAGTAAGCAGAACATACATATATCGCTTGCCGGATTTCACAAGAAGTGGCGTAACTGACGTTTTACCCAGGCTTAATTTCCTTCGTATATATAATAAGCTGCTTTCGCTCACACTACGGCAAACGGCAGAAGGTATTATCGTTTAGTCTGTGTTTCGTACGGGCTCATTTCTGCACTACGGTACGACGCTCAAGACTGTTCACGAACCCGCCCACAAAGCCCAACAATACAGAACACTCAGCAATTGGGAAAACAACACCGTACACAGACAAACCACCATTCAACTGCGGTTCATTGGACGGCTGAGAACACCGCAGCCTCGCCGCACAACCACGGCGGGTAACATCGCTGGAAAAAAACCATAACGAGATGTTACAGCACTTACAACCACCCGTGAACTTGGAAGTGAAGACCGAAAACCGATATTGCGGGACTGCACGAAAACATCATTGCTCAGTTGGTGGTGAAAAACAGGTCTCTTATTCAACCAACACAAACACCAGGGGAAAGCGCGAACGCAGTCCCCCACTAACACAAATTATGCAGTCGAGTTTCCCACATTTGGGGAAATCGCAGGGGTCAGCACATCCGGAGTGCAATGGATAAGCCTCGCCCTGGGAAAACCACCTTCGTGATCATGGTATCTCCCCTGCCAGGTAAGTATGAATCTTCCGCCCACCCTCGCCCCACACCCTCGCGATCGCCCACCTCTTCACGCACGCTCACTTCCCTCACGCCCTCTCCGCGCCCTCCGCCCCTGCATGCCCCTCGCTCCGGCATCGCGCACCCCGGGAACAGCCTCGCGAGTCCTCGGCTGTCCACACGCAGGACGCGGAAGCCCAGCCGGAGTGGGACCAGCAGCTTCTGCGCGCCTCCCTATCTGCATACGCCACGCCCCTCTCCGGAAGTCCCGCCCCTCTAGTCTTTCCCCGAGCCGGCTGAGGACAGCAGGGAGAACGCAGGAGGCATCTGCTCAGAGTCTTCGACTTAAAGTGAACATTAGGTTCTTGTTTAAAGTCGGATTGAGGGGTTTCACTTTTCGCACCGTCTATGTCTAACCTTTTCCCCATTGGGAAATCGCTATGTTTGGGGGCAGTTAGCCCTCAGGCGGCTTTCTAGTCTGTTACTTTCTCTTTGGCTTGTGTGGCCTCGAGGAGTTTAGGGCAGGTTTCCTTGATCTCCAGGTTTCTCTAGATATGACCCAAGCGGAGTGGGACCAGCAGCCTCTGTGCGCCTCCTCATCTACATACGCCACGCCCCTGCCGGGACCTTTTCGGCGTCCCGTTCTTTCCCACGGGAGATAACGGACCTACTAATTCCCGACCGAGATGCGCCGGTATCTCCGGAGGGAGGGCGTGGGCGAGCGGCGACGAGTCGGGACCTGGAGGGGGGACCCGGGAAGACAGGAGCTCGCGGCGCCCGGCGCCCTGCAGTTCAGGAGCAGGTCGGAGCTCGGGTGTGGTCTCACCTTCCTTTCAGTGAAAATGACACGGAACAGAACGTCAATCAAATGTTAAATAGTTTAACATGAAACATGAAACGTCATCAGTTTAACATGAAATTGTTTTAGTCCTCATCCATGATCTTTCGTTCAGATTATGTAGTAATCGAATCTTGCAGCAGCAAAGAAAAACGAACAGAGACTATCGGGGCAAAGTGTTCCTGCAAGGGGTAGATGTGTGGGCCGGGAAGGGGTGTTGAATGGTCTCCGAAAATCGAATGCACGGAAATGTCGCGTTTTCGTCCTGAGGGACTAGGCTGCCTCTTTCAGCCGCCCGGATTTGTCTTTTCCTCTTCCATACGTGAAGGTTATTTCTCGAGATCAAGTGGATCCTCCCCAGACGTGAACAAAACGATTCAACTATTGTGTGTCGACTTCCAGTGGACCTTGTGCTGCGTTATACTATTGTGGTCGGTGCTACGGAGCAAAGCGAGGCTAGACACAGGACTGGAGACTATAGGGTCAGGGAAGGTTTCCTGAGGTCCTAACTGCGAAAAGATCAGAGGAAACGTATTGTAGCACCCTTTTTTCTTTTTCTTTTCTTCTCTTTTCTTTCTTTTTTTTTTTTTTTTTTTTTTTTTTGGCTGCGCCGTGGGGCATGCGGGATCTTAGCTCCCCAACCAGGGATGGAACCCACGCCCAGCGGCAGTGGAAGCGGGGAGGCTTAACCACACCACTGGACCGCCAGGGAAGTCCTAAGCACCCTTTTCTGATTACTGGTTGTCTCAGGAAGTTTCCTTTCTTAGTGTGTATTTCCTAAAAAGAGAGCATTTTCTTATCTAACCCCAGGATAATTATAAAAATCAAGAAATTAACATGGATGCAATATTATTATTTACTCTATAAACATTATTCCATTTCTATCAATTGTCTCAGGCATGTCCTTTATAGCAAAGGAAAATTCAAAATCACATGTTGCATTCTGTATCCTGTCTCTTTAACCCATTTTAATCTGAAATAATCCCCAGGCCCATCGTTTTATTTCATTATGCAGGCATTTTTGAAAATTACAGGCCAGTTATTTTGTAGAATATCCTTGGTTTTTAGGTTGTCCTGTATTCACATTCAAGTGTGCATTTTTGACACGTAGATGACATAAATGGTACTGTATCTGTTTACATGTTGACTTATGTCCCTCCAAAAATATATATATATATATATATATATATATGTTGAAATCCTAACCCCTGATACCTATGAATGCGACCTTATTTGGAAGTAGAATCTTTGCACATACAATCAAGTTAAGGTGAGGTCAGTACAGTGGGCCCTAATCCAATATGAATATTGTCCTTATAAGAGGAAAATGCCATGTAAGGACAGAGACACGTAGGGATAACGCCACGTGAGGACAAAGCACAGATTGGAGTGATGTAGCTGCAAGCTAAGGATTGACTGTCACCACTAGAAGCAAGGAAGAAGCAAGGAAAGATTCTACCCAGAATCTCGGAGGGAGCATGGCCCTGCTGACACCTTGAGTTTGGACTTGTAGCTTCCAGAACTGTGAGAGAATAAGTTTCTGTTGTTTTAAACCACCCAGATTGTGGTACTTTATTATGACAGCCCTATCAAATTAATCCAGTGTCCTCCTCTGGGCATCACACTGCAGGCACGTGAAGTCAGTTTGTTCAGTTATCGGTGGTGTTAACATTGATTACTTGGTGAAGGTGGTGTATCAGTTATCCACTGCTGTGTAACAAACTACCCTAAAACTTAGTGATTTAAAATAGTGACCATGTTATTTGCTCACCATTCTTTGGGTCAGCAACTGCAGCTGGGCTGAGCCGGGCAGTTCTGCGGCTCTGATGTAGGACCACTCGTGCAGCTGCAGTCAGCTCGTGGGACAGTGGGGCGGGTCAGTCTGAGGGCCCTCAGTTGACATGATTCATCTTCACTCCCGTAATTTCATCCTCCAATAGGCTAAGTCAGGCTTCTTCTCATGGTGGTCTCAGGACAGCAGGTGAGAGCGACTCCCAACCAGCAACTGTTTTTCAGTCTTCTGCTTCCATCGCATTTACTAATGTTCCATTAGCCAAAGCAAGTCACATAGCCAAGCCCAGAGTCAACATGGGAGGGTGCTGCAGAAGAACATGGTACCGGGGCCAGTATTGTAACCCTCTGCCACTGGGGGTGTTCACCAGGTTTGCCCCTCGTAATTATTAAGTAATTTGTGTGGAGATAATTGAGGATATGTAAATATCCGTTACAAAACCTTAACCCAATAGTTTTTAGTATCCACTGTTGACTTGCATTATGGTTGCCAAATGTTGATTTTCTAATTCTGTCCTTCATTCCACATTTCTTAGTTGGCATTCTGTTGTAAGGAAGAAGTTTCCTTCCTTCCCTATGTAATCAACGTGAACTCATGGCTGTGTTTAGTTGTCTATAATCCATGACTGTTTTCATTTATTTTGATGTTTGGTTGTTCTCATACTGGGCCTATGAAAGACCCTTCAGGTTGGCTACTGTGTCCTTCTGACATGTCCATATAATTTTTGGAGCATTTTCTGGCACAAGATATTCCAGGCTCATCTTGTACCTTCCCTGACTCCTGGAAATCATCTGTTTCTCCAAAGAGCCCTGGTTCTTTTTAGTGGAGAATGACATTTAGAAAGCAGGATCAGGACAGTGGGTTTCCCTACACATATCTATATCTATTAAAAATAATGGGCCCAGGAATAAAGACGCAGACGTAGACACTGGACTTGAGGACACGGGGAGGGGGAGGGTAAGCTGGGACGAAGTGAGAGAGTGGCATGGACATATATACACTACCAAATGTAAAATAGATAGCTAGTGGGAAGCAGCCGCATAGCACAGGGAGATCAGCTCGGTGCTTTGTGTCCACCTAGAGGGGTGGGATAGGGAGGGTGGGAGGGAGACGCAAGAGGGAGGAGATATGGAGATATATGTATATGTATAGCTGATTCACTTTGTTATACAGCGGAAACTAACACACCACTGTAAAGCAACTATACTCCAATAAAGATGTTAAAAAAAAAAAGGGGGGCCCAGGTACTTCCCTGGTGGCACAGTGGTCAAGAATCCGCCTGCCAATGCAGGGGACACGGCCTCGAGCCCTGATCCGGGAAGATCCCACGTGCCGCGCAGCGACTAAGCTCGTGCGCCACACCTACTGAGCCGGCGCTCTAGAGCCCGTGAGCCACAACTACTGAGCCCACGAGCCACAACTACTGGGCCCGCGTGCCACAACTACTAAAGCCTGCATGCCACAACTACTGAAGTCTGCGTGCCACAACTACTGAAGCCCGCGCGCTTAGAGCCAGTGCTCCGCAACAAGAGAAGCCACCGCGATGAGAAGCCCGCTCACCTCAATGAAGAGTAGCCCCCGCTCTCGCCGCAGCTAGAGAAAGCCGGCGCGCAGCAACGAAGACCCAATGCAGCCAAAAATAAATAAATTAATTTAAAAACATAATAATGGGCCTGTACTGATATCTTCAATTCCAATTTTCAGCTTCACACCACATGGTTCCTCCTTGCCCTCCGCCATTCTGTATTTGCATCTCCTTTCTTCAGCAGTGAGAACCTTGACTCCCAGCCTCCATTTACTCATTAGCTCAATCCTACAATACAACAGCATTGGTACAAAACTGTCACAACCACATAGCTATGAAATACCAACCTGCTAGGGGACACGTCAGTATTTGCAGTTCTTGTCTCTAGAGTCGAAAACGGTTATGGTCAATGTACTGTGTTCAAAAGTCATTTCGGTTGGTTATTTATTTCTACTCCAGTGTGGTTACACTAGTCATCTGAGATACAGTTAGGTTCATTTGTACTTATATCCAATTTTAGGGTCTTTTCCCCCTGTATTTTTTTTAAAATGTTATTTATCTTTGGCTGCGCTGGGTCTTCGTCGCTGCGCGTGGGCTTTCTCTCGTTGCGGCCAGCGGGGGCTACTGTTCGTTGCGGTGCGCGAGCTTCTCATTGCAGTGGCTTCTCTTGTTGCGGAGCCCTGGCTCTGAGCGGGCGGGCTTCAGTAGTTGTGGCTCGCGGCCTCTAGAGCGCAGGCTCAGAAGTTGCGGCGCACGGGCTTAGTTGCTCCGCGCGGCATGTGGGATCTTCCCGGACCTGGGGCTCGAACCCGTGTCCTCCTGCATTGGCAGGTGGATTCTTAACCATCGCGCCACCAGGGAAGTCCTCCCCCTGTATTTTTTTGTAAGCAGCAGTTTTTCTTTCTTTCCCTCCTCCTTCCTTCCTTTATTTTGGCTGTGCCGGGTCTTAGTTGCGGCACGCGGTATCTTCAGTTGTGGCCTGTGGGATCTTTAGTTGTGGCATGTGAACCCTTAGTTGCGGCACGCATGCAGGGTTTAGTTCCGTGACCAGGGACCGAACCCCGGCCCCCTGCGATGGAAGTGTGGAGTCTTACCCGTTGGACCACGAGGGAAGTCCCTCCCCCTGCGTTTCAAAAACATATCCAAAATGTTAACAGCGTTCCCCAAATAATTACATAGAAAGGTACGCTCAGAAAACTGTCACTCTCTCCTTGCACTCACCCATATAGGTAATTTCATCAGTTCTGGTTTAACACTCCTGGGTTTCTTTTTGACAGACGGTGTATAATTTTCTTTTTTTCACATTTTTCATAGACAAAGGGTAGCATACTACATATATGCGTGCACTTTATTTTTTTCGCTTAACATCGTCAATGCGTCATATCTAGAGAAACCTGGAGGTCAAGGAAACCTGCCCTAAGCTCCTCGAGGCCACACAAGCCAAAGAGAAAGTAACAGACTAGAAAGCCGCCTGAGGGCTAACTGCCCCCAAACATAGCGATTTCCCAATGGGGAAAAGGTTAGACATAGACGGTGCGAAAAGTGAAACCCCTCAATCTGACTTTAAACAAGAACCTAATGTTCACTTTAAGTCGAAGACTCTGGGCAGATGCCTCCTGCGTTCTCCCTGCTGTCCTCAGCCGGCTCGGGGAAAGACTAGAGGGGCGGGACTTCCGGAGAGGGGCGTGGCGTATGCAGATAGGGAGGCGCGCAGAAGCTGCTGGTCCCACTCCGGCTGGGCTTCCGCGTCCTGCGTGTGGA
Source organism: Eschrichtius robustus (assembly GCF_028021215.1). Taxonomy (NCBI): domain Eukaryota; kingdom Metazoa; phylum Chordata; class Mammalia; order Artiodactyla; family Eschrichtiidae; genus Eschrichtius; species Eschrichtius robustus. Next base: position 64,072,052 of record NC_090824.1, on the reverse strand, counting down.
CAGCCGAGGACTCGCGAGGCTGTTCCCGGGGTGCGCGATGCCGGAGCGAGGGGCATGCAGGGGCGGAGGGCGCGGAGAGGGCGTGAGGGAAGTGAGCGTGCGTGAAGAGGTGGGCGATCGCGAGGGTGTGGGGCGAGGGTGGGCGGAAGATTCATACTTACCTGGCAGGGGAGATACCATGATCACGAAGGTGGTTTTCCCAGGGCGAGGCTTATCCATTGCACTCCGGATGTGCTGACCCCTGCGATTTCCCCAAATGTGGGAAACTCGACTGCATAATTTGTGGTAGTGGGGGACTGCGTTCGCGCTCTCCCCTGATGTTCGACGTGGTGAACAAGTAGAATAGAATTTTCAGAGTTGGTATTCGGAAAATTCGTTCGCCTGCGCGGCGTCTATGTGTGCTGAAGTTTTTGTCTACGGTGCGGTTTAGGAAGTGCTGTTGTGTGGAGGGCTGTGTTTCTTTGTTTTTTCTGTAGTGGGTTGCGGAGTTCACGACAGTGCGTTACTTGCAATGAACTTCCAAGAAACCGTGCTTTGTCTGTGTCTGAACAGCTGCTGAAGTTTTTCGAGTCACTTAACGTTTTCGTGGTTCGTTTCGCTGTTTACCAGCAGCATATGCAGTGTCCGGCAGCGAGAAACAAAAAAAAAAAGTCTACGCCTCTGAAGAGTGCAGAGTCTACAACAAGTACTGACGTTTGCAGCAACATGACCGGAAACCAGCGTATCACACTAACAAAATCAGATGAAAACAAACGTTACATAAGTCGGTTACGTTTAAAATCTCTCTAAGTAAGGGAAGTTAACTTAAAAATAGCACTCGCCCCACAGGCACAGACAACAAAGCTCTGGAGAAAGATAAGTTAGGAGTAGGAGGTGGGTGAATATGGAACGCTATGTAGGAAGTAAGAGAAGTTGACTGAATAAAACATTGAACTTCATTCTGCGTCCTCAAGTAATAAGACAGAATGAAAAACAATCCGCACCTCTACATCTGGGACTAGCACCATATCGTGAATCACCCAGTTTTTAGTAAGTGAAACTAAAAAAAAAAAACCAACTACGGCCAGAATTCCCTGCCTGTCCGGCGGTTACGACCCCTGTGCGTTCGCTGCCACGGCCCTGGGTTCAATTCCTGGTCAGGGAACTGAGATTCCCCAAGACGATGAGCTTAGCCAAAACACCCCAGAGAGAGAGATATATGTATATATACATACGCAAACACACACATGCGTACATACAATGTGTATTTATAACATTCATCTCAGGCTTAAAAATAAAACGGACACTGTTCCCCAGCAGGTTCTAGTTCTGAGTCCAGGTAAGATGAATAATACTGTGTCCTTCCTACAGAGAAATCACAGAACACTCCCCGTTCCGCTTCATCACCAATATGTCTGAACACCATTTGCTTGAGTCCCAGGGTGAGAGCTACTACGGCCAAAACCAAAAACCGGAACACAGTCCCTGAGCCCTGGGAGGGGACGCACCAGGCCACGCCATCAGCCTCCAACCTAGCCTCTTTCAGCTCCTTATCACTTTAGGAGAATGTGATCATTTTTACAGATAGCAGAAAAATGCAAGTCAAGTGTAAGCACCTTATTTTTCTCACATACCTGCCCCTTCTCTTGATCTACTGCTTCTGCTGCTTCAAGCTGTAGGGGAGGCAAAACTTTACTTTTTACCCTTTGAGGGTCTCTGGCAGGGCCTGAGTATTAAAAGGATATAAAACAGGAGCGGGGACTTCCCGAGGGGTGCAGTGGTTAAGAATCCGCCTGCCAACGCAGGGGACACGGGTTCGATCCCTGATACAGGAGAATTCCCACATGCCGCGGAGCAACTGAGCCCGTGCGTCGCCAACTACTGAGCCTGAGCTCTAGAGCCCACGAGCCACAACAACTGAGCCCGCGCGCCTAGAGCCCGTGCTCTGCAACAAGAGAAGCCACCGCAACGAGAAGCCCGCACACCGCAACGAAGACTAGCCCCCGCTCGCCGCAACTAGAGAAAGCTCGTGCACAGCGATTAATTAAAAACAAACAAAAAATTTTTTTAAACAGGAGGAAAACATGCAGATTTTTGCATGTATGTAGATGAAAACCCAAAGAAGTGGTTAAGTGGGTCTCCGAGAAACCCTGGTTCCTTTTTTTTTTTTTTTTTAATAAATTTATTTTATTTTTTACTTTTGGCTGCGTTGGATCTTCGTTGCGGTGCACGGGCTTCTCACTGCAGTGGCTTCTCTTATTGCGGAGCACGGCGCGCGGGCTTCAGTAGTTGTGGCGCACGGGCTTAGTTGCTCCGCGGCATGTGGGATCATGCCCGGGCCAGGGCTCGAACCTGTGTCCCCTGCATTGGCAGGCGCATTCTTAACCACTGCGCCACCAGGGAAGCCCACCCTGGTTCCTTTTATTGGCCCTGGTTCCTTTTGTTGGAGAATGATACTTAGAGACCAGAATCTGGTGTGTCATTGCTGTTAGGCCCTGTACCTATTTTACTCAATGGATTATATTCCGTTATTATCATTACCTTGATTTGGCAGTGGGAACCCTTTCGAATTGGCTCTTGTGTGCTTGACGTGCCACCGAATCAGTCACTGTACATTCCTTCACTTTGGGGCACAGTTGCATGTTCCAGGCTTGTATTTTCCCCACCTAAGAGCCTCGCCTCCCCTGGGGGCTGATATGCCCCTCCGCCCTCCTGCCCACCATGACTTTCTGTCGCAGTGAGGCTTACTGGGGAGCGATGGAGAAGGACCATCAGGCTTCTCAGGAGAGAGCACATCCAGGGCTCCACAAGGCCCGTGGATATCCAGCCTTGGCTCCCCTCCTTCGCCCACCTACCCCGATTCCTTTGGCAGAGGCGGCTGCTTCCTGAAAGAGGTCAAGGTTCTGTGGACTTCCTGGAGAGGCACTGGAGTCCAGAGGGAGGGGCAGAGGGCACAGATGTCCAGGTTGGACTCCTTACAAACGTTTCGGATCCCACCTGGTGTGTGCCCACCACCCAAGACCACTAACCCACCCAGCAAAAGTCCCACAGAGGCACGGCAAGCCACACCAAAGTGGCCTTCCCTCAGCTGAGTGCGTCGCCGCTCCCTGACCGGGCAGCAGGCACCTCTGCCCCTTGGAGGGTGAGGAGCAGTGCCTCAGAGGTCCCCTGCTACTCTCTGTGACACCCAGACAAGAAGAGTTGGCCGTGCTGAGACTCACACTCCCCTGTGCCGGTCACCAAAACCCACGCACCCCGCCCACTCCCCCAAAGCCAGGTTCCCAAGGGTTCCACACCTCCACATCCCGTCGGGGGTATATCCAACGAAGGCCTGAGGTTCTCTCTTTGGTCCTCACCCGCTGGTCTCTGCAGGTGGTGACATGTGAGGCTGAGGTCTTTCTGCAGCTGCAGAGCAATAGACTCTTGCTGAAGGTCACCTGTCAGCCTGCAGTGGCACGGCCTCCCAGACCCATGGAGACTCCACAGACTCCAGGTCAGCCCCTCTTAGTTAGCAGTGGGACCGCGAGGAGGGCTGAGACCGCAGCGGGGGGGCAACCACAGGTGCTTGCCAGGAGAGGAAGACGTGTGGGGAAACGCAGTCTCCGGTTTGAGAGGCAGAACCAGAGCCGAAAAAGGGCTTGTGGGCTCAGGGGTCAGGGGAAGGCAGCGCTGGGCCCCCGAGGTTTCAGAGAGCCACGCTCCCATCGGGGTTCTGCTGTGACTCCTCTCGGTGAGTCTCCGGCGTTTCCTTCCCGCAGGAAGGGAGGGCCAAGGACCACCCGCGGCGTTCTTCCCGGCACCCACACACCCCACCCCAACCAGGCTCTGTCCCCAAGGTGAAGGTGCTCCTTCTTGCTGAAAGTCCGGCCCATTTCCTCCTGGGTGCTCTCTGCTTGGGCCTCGGCAGCTTCCTCTTGGCCCCGCCAATTCAGCCTTAAGGACCCAAGGCTAAAGGTAGCCAGCTGGTCAGAAGCCACAGGCCAGTGGTTTGTGCAAGGAGGTGAAGTTGTGCGCCCCTCCATGATGGCAGCTCCCCACCCGCCCACCACCCCACCCTCCACCCTTCTGCTCCCTGCCATCAGCCCCCATTGCCCCTGGCTCTCAGGGCTCTCTGAGCTCTGTCTGTGCTTTTGCTGGCAATCTTCCTTTCTCTCTCTTTCTCCCGCCCCACCCCCTTTCTATCTACCTATCTATCCATCTATCTATCATCTATCATCTATCTATATCCATCAGATGTAGCAGAAGAATGGGTGCGGGCGTTTTCCCACCCTTGTACAGTGTGAGCAATCTTTGCTCTTTCGGCGGGAACTCAACCCCTCCAGCGGCTACCAGAATAGGTGCGAAGGCATATGAAAGCTGAGGTTTCCAGGGGGCCACACCACCCCCCCCTCCCTCCCCCGCCCTGTCCTCAGACTGACAGGACACCTGGAAGGTTCTCATCGGCACTGTCAAGGCCCACTGAGAGCCCTGCTGCGTTTTGCTCCTGCCGGTGTCAGCTTCCGCGTAGGTACACAATTGGCAGTGTCTTGGAGGGTGGCAGAATGTGGCTTGGAAGATCTCGGGGTGGCAGTTCTGCCCCACAAATAGATTAAGACGGTTGGGAAGGTTCTCTGTGTCCCCAGGTCTGTACCTGTAGAGACCATGGGAAAGACAGGGAAGGAGAGAGAGAGAGTCTGGGAGATTGAAAGACTGTGACTGGGAGAGACAGAGACAGTGACCTTCCTTTGGGGGGCAGAGCTGGGGATTGAGCCCGGGAGTGAGAGGGGGTTTTCAGGAAGGGTGCCGTGGTTGTCCCTGACCGTGTGATGGCCTGTGCGCTTGTCGGCCTCCAGGGCTTTTGGTGGGCAGCTCCTGCGTGCCCCCCCTGTTCGGCAGGGATGTGCGCGCGTCGAGCGGAGCGGGGGCGGTGGGTGAATAAAAGTGGAGAGGGCGCGGGCCGCGCTGGGGCCGGCGGGGCTGCGCGCTAAGGCGGGAGCAACCGGGCTGCGGGGGGGCGTGTGGCCTGCGGGCGGGAGGAAGGCGCAGGCGTGTTGCCTGGCCACGGCCCCCCCGTGGCTGTGCGGGCGTCCCCCAAAGGCTTTCCCGCCTCTGGCGGGGGAGAGAGGATGCTGCGCTGCCTCAGGGCCTTGGGCGGGGCTTGGCCCCGGGGGGGCGGTGCCCTTCACGAGGGCGCAAAAGCGACGGGCACCTCCTTCGAGCCGGAATCGAACCAGCGACCTAAGGATGTCCACACGTGTCGGCTCTACAGTCCTCCGCTCTACCAGCTGAGCTATCGAAGGGTGCGCGCCGCCAGGCCCGGGCCCTTAACTTTTACTGGAAATGCCGGAGCACGGCACTGGGACGCCCGAGGTGAGACAGGCCCAGGGCTGGTTGGAAGCCCCTTTGAAGAGAGCGGTGCACGCGCCGCCACGCCGCCCGGTGCGGGCGGGAGGACGGGGCAATCTTGCGGCGTGGCTGCGGCCGGGCCTTGGTGGTGGCCGGCATCGGGGCGGCGACTTTCAAGATGCCTGGGCCCCCGCGCTCACCTGTGGCCTCCTTTCCCCTCCCCACGCCCCTCCCCTTTCTACAGGTGGGGACCACGGCGGTCCGCGGCCAGAACGCGGGGAAGAGGGCGAGGGGAGGGGCGTTGGCGAAATGGATGCGCCCGTGGGGAGGGGGAGGCCTGGCAGACGAGAGGGGAACCCACAGGGAGGGCCACCGGGGAGCCGGCTGCCAACCGCCTAGCCACCCGGTGCTTTAGAAGCGCCTTTAGTTCAAAATAATCCTTTGGCCAAAATGGCATTTTTTTGGTGTGGCACATTCTGCCACCCTTCAAAGCCGACATCGTCTTGCCTGGGTTACGCAAGTCTCCTGTTGATCTCCCTGCTTTCGCCCTGCCACCTTTACAGCCACAGTGATTTTCTTTCCTTTTCGCGGGGTGGGGGGCGGGATGGGGGTGGGTGCTTAGATCAAGCCACTCCTCTTCTCGAAACCTTCTGCTTCACTCAGACTTAAATCCTTACAAAGGTCTACAAGACCCTCGGTTCTTAACCCCACCCAGTCACTTCTCTGACTTAATTTTGGTACAACTCTTAAACTTTGTCCTGTACACAGGGCCTCCTTGCTATTCTCCAAACACAGTCCTACCTGGACCCTTGCTCTAGCTGATCTTCTGCTTAGGGATGCTCTTCCCCCAGACAGCCCCATGACCGACTCCCTCACCTCCTTCCAGTCTGCTCACATGGGCACCTTCTCAAGGGAGCCTCTTCCGACCACTTAAACGTAACACAGCAGCCTGCCCCCTTACAACAACTCCCCATGCCCTTTCCTTCCTCAATTTTTTTTCTTTTTTCATAGCTCTTAACACCTAACATACTAATTAATTTACCTACTGTGTCTATTGTCGATTTTCTCCCACGCCCCACACCCCCCGTCTCTAACCAAAATATGAGCAGCAAGAGGCCTTTTTGTTCCCAAATTCCTGAACAGTGTCTAGCACAGGGTATGCCGTAAACAGTTGTTGAGTGGACAAATGCCCGATGTCATCAAAGAGGAGATCAGGGTATAAAAGAAGGGGCCAGGAGCCAGGGTTTGCCCTGGGGGAAGGTGCAGCGTTATCTTGCGTGATCACAAAACAGAGAATTTCTTCACTGGAGAACTGCAGAACTCTCCGCAGGTAACAACCCATCCAAACCATTTCCTGCACTAAGAGACTTGACCAGACTCTAGCTTGGCCTCCAGAAGCATAAGGTTCTCTCCCTGGGCTTGACCTCCATCCCCCATTAAAATGCCTGCCTGAGGGACTTCCCTGGTGGTCCAATGCAGGGGGCCGGGGGCTTCGATCCCTGGTCGGGGAACTAGATCCCACACGCATGCCGCACGCAACTAGGAGTCCGTGTGCCTCAACTAAGAAGTCCACATGCTGCACCTAAAAGAAGATCACGCGTGCCGCAGCTAAGACCCGGCGCAGCCTAAATAAATAAATATTTAAAAACACAAAAAAACAAAAGCCTGCCTGAGAAAGTTCAACACCTGACACAGGCGCCTGACCTCCCCTCCTTAGAGCACTCATTGAAAAGGACCTACAGTTGTGAATATGGTTCTCTTACAACCCCAAGGTGTCTCTCTCAAGAACTGGGAGCCATTCCTTTGAAGTGTAATCGGGAAGGATAGGGCCTCTGTCTCCCAGTTTCTGTGCCTTGAGCCATCCTAACTTCAGTAACTGCCCGCTGACAAACACAAAAGACCTGCGTCTATACCTTTGACCAACCCTTTGTAGTTTTTCGCTTCTGACTCTACTGAGCCCCCTCCCTCTCATTCTTCCTTTAAAACGCCCAGATCCCCTCGCCCAATTCTGAATGGAGCTCAGTCAGCGCTTTCCCCTCTTGTCAGTACTTACTGAATCAAATCTGTTCTCACCACTTTCAATACTGTCTCCTGTGTATTTCTTTGACAGAGTCCAAATCGGAAAGGACCTGAGGACACTTGCGGGGCCGCCCTATGTGCGCGCTGGGGCAGCAGGAGGGGTCGAGGCCGGAGGAGCCCCCGCTGCGCTCCGGGAGCCCCCGCTCCTCCCCCGGCTGCGGTGGAGAGGACTGCTCGGCGCTTTCACCTGGTTTTCTCTCTCTGCAACAGAATCCCGGGTTTTCGTCGCAGCGCCACTAGGTTAGGCTACATATCCTGAAGCACTTTCGTCACTTTTCCTTAGAAAGACACCACGAAGAAACATCACCACGCTTTCTTATTAAGGCGGCTTTACAGCTTAACGTCAACCGGCAAAGAGGCCTTTCCTGAGTTTTCGATTACTAGGAGATGAGTTCGAACAGGCGAGGGCAAAAATGGGCTGAAACTTTCTTTTTGCTGAAAGCAAGGCGAGACCGGACCCGAGCCCCGACCCACCCCTTCAACTGCAGGGCGCCGCGCGCCGCGAGCTCCCGTCTTCCCGGCTTCCCCCTCCAAGTCTCGATTCGTCGCCGCGCGCCCACGCCCCCCCCCGCCACGAGACACTCGTTCCGGTGTCCCCCACGGGGAAGAACAGGGCGCCGGGAAGGTCCCGCTAGGGGCGCGGCGTATGTAGATGAGGAGGGGCGCAGAGGCTGCTGGTCCCCCTCCGCCTGGGCCTCCGCGTCCTGCGTGTGGACACGCAGAGGCTGCCGGGTTGTTCCCCGGGTGGGCGAAGCCGGGGAGAGGGGCGTGCAGCGGCGGAGGGTGCGGAGGCGGCGTGAGCGAAGTGACCGTGCGTGTAGAGTGGGGCGTGCCCCTGGGTGTAGGGCGAGGGAAGAGTGCCCTGTCTGTTTTCCACAAGAAGTAACGCCTGATTACTAACGAACGTTTTCTTTATTATTTTTTGTAAGACGATGTTGATGATTTCGCCGTATGTGTTTTGTTGCTTTCTGAAACATAAGAAATGGTAAAGCATAGTTTGTGGTTGTAAGAGCTGTTTGTTTTTCTGTTCGGTTTCTTAAAGGTTGTGCAGTAAGTCAGTCTTTTGCTTTTTTTGAAGAGTGATTTACTAAGGAGGTTCTTTCATTATTTAATGTACGCATGAAAAAAGACAAAAGTGTGAGTGAACGTGAGCGTAAGTAGTGGGGTAGAAAAAGGGAAAATGTCTGTGCGGAACAAGAATCGGCAGAGCTGTTGTGAGGCCGCAGGTGTTCTGATAGGACTTTTAGGAATGGTCGGTTTTGTTGGATCTGTCTGCCAATTACTTGACCTGCAGATTTGAAGGTAGCAAGAGTGTCTAATATACCAGCAGCAGGCAGTCTCTAGGCTTTTTGCGTTGTAATAGGATCACCCTACTTGAAGTAGACGTACGCATAGGGGGACGACGCATGCTTGTTTATGACTCCCCGAAGTGGGGACTTAACGCTTTTTTTTTTTGATGGACTTGGGAAACTAGGCAACACTCTGGCTGTTTGGTAAGGCCTTTCTTGAGTGCTGTATGGAGAAAGTCTCCTGATTGCTTAACATGTGCCCAGGAAGAAACAGGGAACCGCGGTTGTGTTTTATGAGATGGACCTTTTCTCGAGTGGTAATGTTGCTGTTTCAATGGTTATCCGAAGTCCTTTATGTTCAGACCTCCCCTGAGCTCATCGGCACTGGGACAAGTGTGATGTGAGAGCGAATACGAAATGGGAAGGAAAAAAAGAATTTCCCCTTGGTGCGAAAAGGGAAAGACATTTCTCCCTCCTTCTTAGAAAATTTGCAAATACTGGTTCGGTCCGTTTGAGATATATATGTAAATGTTATTAACAGCTAAATGTATCTCTTGCCAGTTTTACAACCTGAGAATGTCTGGAGGGCCTTGAAACCATCTTTTTGAAATGTGAACATTAAGGAAGGTAGTGCCCCATCTCCCTCTACCTCTGGGAGTTTAGGTTAGGTGGCTGGCTCCAGGTCGTAACCACTTGCTTGTCATGGAGATATGAGTTTTATTTCTCTTTGGATAAAGGCACACAGATGGCCACTCCAATTACCAGTTGAACTTAGGATGAACTATATGTAGCAAATGGTGCTGTCAAGTCCTCCTATTGAGGACAAGTTCCTGAGAACATCTATGTTATAAGTTTTATCTACCTGCTTATATAACAGGGAACATTCTTATTGTTATGGGATTGTGTCCCCCCACCCCAAAGTCATATATTGAGGCCCTAGCCGCCATCTGAGTGTATTTGGAGACAGGGCCTTTAAGGAGGTAATTAAGTTTAAATGAGGTCATAAAGGTAGGGCTGTAATTCAATATGACTGGTGTCCTTCATTAGAGACAGCAGGGATGGCTGCAAGACAAGGGGAAGCCTCCGGAGAAAGCGAAGCTGCCAATATCTGGGTCTTGGATTTACAGCTCCAGGAACTGAGAAACATTCCCATTATTTAAGCCTCACCTCAGTCTGTGGTATTTTGTTATGGCAGCCCAAGCTGAATAATATACTGTCTTTGCAATCTCTCCGGTGGATTTCTTGTGATGCACATTACAGTCTGGTTTAGTGGCTTTTCAATAAAAATGTTGACTTCTTTTCTTTCTACCTTTGTGGAGAGGATTCGCTGGGTTGCCAGGAGATGTTATTCTCCTCAACAGTCTAGCAATGAGGACGGGATTGGTCTGGCAGTTGCTGATTTGACTGAATCAGCTAAAAGTCTTGTGGCCACACAACAGTCACTTAAGAGACTCTGCAACCAGAAGACTTGGCTGCTTTGATGGAGCAGCACATCGGGAAACCAGTGACCCACCATACAAAGGGTACTATATTCGTGACCAAGGGAAGCCAGCCCCCACGACTGTGGAAGAACTAAAACCTTTAGAGAACCATCCAGAGGGTGTTAGTGGGCATACTTGAAGCCTTTCCTGCTAAAGATAAGCTGAGAGAAATTACAGTGGTGTACCCACAAGACCTGGAGTCCACACTGGTTTCCATCAGTAGTTTGATAATTAAAATTTCTCAACATCTACTGGCATGGATCCAGGTGCAGATCAAAATTGCTCTTAGTCTAACCTTTTACCTCAGCTCTCTTACCAACTATCCAGACTCAAGTTAGAGGATGCTGGTAGTATGGCAAGGGCAAACTAGTGCTCAAATCTTAACAGCAGCTACTCAGTGTTTGGGGCAATCTACGGAAAGATAAAGAAGAAATTAAGGAATTTAAAACTGCTCTGTTAGGTACTCAGAACTATTCATTAAAGGGAATAATCCCCACTCTGGACAACCTATGAAGGGAGCAAAGGAAGAAGGGGAAGCTATATGTCATTAGAGCAAGAAGCCAGGACATTGGAAGAGGGATTGTAGAAAGAGACTCTGCAGAATGCAGACATTTCAGGAGCAAGGGAATCAAGTCAAAACCCTTAGCTAAGAAATAATTGGTAAATTGGCTCACAGTTGGAAGATTGAGGGAATTTTAGAGATGGGAACTGGTGAACCAAAAATATTGTGTCAAAAAGTTTTCCTTGGCCTAATATAACACTATCTTTTCCCAAAGATACTGGTTCTACTTACTCTGCAATTTCCTGGAAATGTCTTATTTTCCATCTGGTGGTAGAAGATACAAGCTGCTGGTTTTTTGGGTCACCTTTCTACTTCTTCCTTTTCCTCCACGGTTCCTATATAGATTGGTCCTCTGACTTGAGGAACATGTATTCTTACTTTCTCCTGATCCTCCTGTTAACCTACTGGGGAGAGACTTGTGCAAATTAAAGGCTACCATATTCTGTACTCTATAGATGGAGTGTTGGTGGAGCTCCCTCGAGAAAAAGGCCCCTTATTTGGTAACTATGTACCTCCTGAAAGAAGAGAGGGATGGCAGAGAGTGAAAGTCTCACACTGCACTGGAAAAGCACTCCAAACTGGAACAAATCTGTGTATGGAGCTGGGCCTTAGCAAATAATGATACTTTTTTACTTTGAGATATAGAACTATTAACAAAAATTCAATTAAAAATCAAGTTAAGAAGAAAAAAAGATAATTTTATTCCAGTCAAACTGAGGATTATAACCCAGGAGAAGCTCAGAACTGTTCTGCTCACTAGAAGTCGAAGGCACAGTCATATATATTTTTTGAGACAAAGGATCATACATCAACATAACATACTGACATTTTACATAAAGTTCACCAAAGATACATAGTCCAGGTAAGCATATACAAATTGAGCAGCAAGTCACCATACCCTTTTACACAGTTGGTATTGGGGGAAGCTAGTAATGTAGTCTTGTTCAGGCTTCAGAGGTGGCACTAGGCCTCTCTCTGACTGGGCAATGACCCTAAAACTGGCTACATGCCAAACTGCTGAGCTACATGCAGGCCAGTAGGGGTGGCTCCAGCACACACTGTAAATCATTAGATAAGAAAGGGAGTAAGTCATGGGGCTTCTTGAACCTAGAGGGCCTGGCCAGCCCCCAGGGATCAGAGAACATTCCAAAACTTAGGAGTTAAGACCAAGGCATTTATGACAATAACCAGAGTTGCAAACTTGCACGTAGGCTGATTGTTTTCCACCTGCGACCTGGTGTTAAAAGTTGTACTCCTTCAAGTAGCAAACTGAAGTCTCACCGGTAGAGTGGACACACCTGGGGCCCTTCCCAGTTGGGACTCCAGATTGCTGTTCAGAGGACTTCCCAGCACTGCTTGGATCTGGATGTAGGTGCTTCCCCAACTCGGTGATGTATAAACCTCTACCTTTTACTATTCTTTCTTAGTTAGTATACTGTAATCTTTTGTTAATTCAATAAATTCTCTAAATTACTGCTTACACTGAGTGTAGAGTGGTTATTTTGCCAGTGAATCCTACGAACCTTGAAACCGAAAGTAAAGCTTTCGGCAAAACATTAATGGGTGCTGTGAGCAGTATTCGTAAAACAAAATGCCACTCTTTAAAAAGAAAGAGGTTAAAACTAATCAAGTTTTTATTCCTGGATGGGAAGACTTGCCTTACTGCTTGTTAGCTACTGAATGGGGAATATCCACTGGATTGTGTGAGAACTGGGGCCCTAAATTAAAGCGAGACGAACCTTTAGAAGTTATTAAATGCTTGCGGCTCGTGCCAATTAAGAAAGGACAATTGTCCATATTACAACGTCAAAATTACATTTTAGCTGACCAAATCTGCACTTTCCAGTTGGTAGCAGAGAAAGCTGCTGTAAAGGTCGCACAAGCTAAATATCGAGAGTGGCATGGTAAGGTTAATTAAAAAGAAAGTTCATCTAGCAATAGCTAAAGTGAGGGTAGATTGGGACCCCGACGCTTGGGATGGAGATATATGGGATGATAGTTCAAATTCAGAGGCAGATGATGATGCAGACTTAGGAGCAAAAACTAGGCCTATACAGGCCAAGGAGGAATTGAACCCACCTAATTTTTATGCACAGCCAGCATGGTGTCGGAAAATGGAAACTGACGCCCAAGGTAATGCCGTAAGAAAGGATACTCTTGAAGATTATACTGAGCATGAAATGAATGACATTTTAAGCAGATTCACTCAGAGGTCTGGAGAGCCCCTTATTTCTTGGGTAGTACGCATATACGATGCTGGGGCAGCTGGAATCCTTATCGATGACAGGGATGCAAAGAAATCTAGCACTATCAGCAATGATTCTTTTGTGCAACAAGCCTTTAGAGATAAAACTCAAAATCCCAGAGACTCAAATTTGCTGGAGTTGGTGGCTGAAGGGTGCCTTAAGAAATACCTTTTAGAATCTACCTGGCCAGGGAGCGACCGCCTTTGGTACACGTTAAAAGATTGCATTCAGAGACTGAAGGAGGAGGCCATGAAAAGTGCCATCTTTGTGGGACATGCAGATGAGATGTCACACATGCCTCTAACAGTACAAATGAGAAATAAAATCTTTAAAACGGCCCCTCCAAGCTACAAGCGTGTCATTTTAACTCTTTTGTTAAGTGAAACAGGCGTTCCCATCAATGAAGTAATTGATAAAGTTTGCCAAATGGGTGATATAGGAGAATGGAATTTTGAGAGGAAAGAGGATAGGAAACAAAACAAAAGGAATGAAAGAGTATCCAGAAAGGACATGTTCATGGCCCTCCTCAAGGAAGGAGTCCCTAGAGAGAAAATTGATGGTGTGGCCACTAAAGAACTGTGGGACATGTACCGTAAGAAGGGATTGGATGTAAAAAAGGCCTCCCAGAACACGTCAGTGAAAAAAAAAATCAGGAGGAGGGCCCCAGACTGTAATTTATACAAGAACTTGACACTTAAGTTTTCTAGAATAACTGACATTGGAAATGAACTAAACTGAAAAGGTAGTGATTCTTACAGTTACATTATTCCAGTCAATTCCACTATGCACTCTCAGTATACAGACATGGTCTGTAAGTCGAACAATTATTGGTGATTATTGGCAGACCTCCATTACTTTAATACCGAAGTAAAGATGTTATGGAAAAACCTGAATGAACTTCTTGGCCAGCCCAATAAAACTAACATGAATCCATGTCCTCAAGCACTAAGTTTGACACGAAAAAAAAATGTTTTTAACTTGTTAGAGTTGAATTACAATGCTGTGCCAATCTCTTCTGTACAGCAAAGTGACTCAGTTATAACGTACATACTTACTTTAAAATACTGTTTTCCACTATGGTTTATCCCGAGGGTTCGTATATAGTCCCTTGTGCTATAGAGCAGAACCTTGTTGTTTATCCCTTCTAAACGTAACAGTCTGCATCTACCAACCCCAAAATGAAAATGTTTTCACTAGCTTGATTGTAAGGATCTATACAGAAAAAAAGGAATCCCTCAGCTACCTCGCAAGGCCAATACTTTCAACTTCACTACGATAGAAACTCAAGTCAATATAACTGCTGAGAGCTTAGCTGTTAAAGAACTATGGTAAAATATATCCAAACTGCTGGGAATTCTATCGAACTTTGCAGAGTGAAAAAACACTTCGAGAATTCCGTTAAGTCACAAAAAAGATTCTCCATCACACAAGTTTTTCTGACCATGGTTTAAAAAGGCGTTCAGTTGGACGTCACACAAAATCACCGCATTGAGCTTTAACTACAATTTTGTGTGTGTGCGTGTGTGTGTGCGTGTGTAGTACAAGCTGGCCTGATGTGGGGATGGCAGTACCACCCACGGAGCCAGACACTACTTTCTACTTTATTCACCATTAATGCACAAGTGGACTGACTTACTGTGGGGACAACTAAAGGGCACCTGGGAGGAGAGAGGGACCCTCGGGGCGAGAACCACACAACATAGACCCATCTTCACAAAAAGGGCTCAGTGTTGATTTCCCCGCAAGAGCAGGGCATGGTCAGCTCGAATTTGGTGATAACATCAGGATGAAGGACCCCCAGCTTCCCGATGCTCTGACCCCAGGCAAAGATCTCAGCACATCACCCGGGGAAGAATGCAGGGCTTTCTGATACTTTGATCAGGTATCCTCCCTTCTTTTCACCAGGAGGCACATCAAGTAGAGCGTGATTTTGTCCAGAAGCCCATGGATTATCTCAAACCCAGAATTCTTGTTGTAATAAACAGCACATAGATGCCTGTAGTTTCTTGCACCTACATCTCTGCTAGAATCTTTTCTTACAATGTCAGAGATTTCAAACAGTTTCAGAGGAAGGGGCATCTTCCGATTCACAGCTATGGTCTTTAGGAGGCCAGGAAGAAGGGTTGTGTGTGCCACCTGAAATTCAGCTGTTTTAGGATTACTTATGTGGACTGCCTTTGTTGCAGAAATATCCAAACCCAGTTTATCAGCAATATCTTCTTGGGAGCACAGAGCAAAGGTAAGTGCCTCAGTGAATCCAGCAGCTACCATGTCGTGTCTCAGGAGTTCTGTGAGTTTATTTAGGGGAAATTCATTATCTATGGTGTATGTTTTCGGGAGAGTCATCTGAATGTTGTTATATGCATAAGCAATAGCTGCATCTTCTATGATATCACAGGCGTGGATAATGTCATCTCTGGTTGGAGGGATTTCGATCTCAATTTGATCCCCATCGCCTATGACTTCTGACTTTAAACACATCCTGGTCAGAAGCTTGGTAAGATTTTCTGGAGTTTCTCTGACCCCAACTTTTTTGTTAATTAGATCAGCTCTCACCATCTCCTTTCGATAAGCCAGTTCTGGGAAGGTATGTAATTTTCCATTAGGAAAAACTACCTCAGCTGCTTCAACTGTAAATTGATTCTCACAATATTCACTGAACGTGGTAACAATGATATCAAGAACTATTTTTGCCTTAGTAAAGTCAGTCCCTGTGCATTCAATAAATACATTTCTAGTATTTACTGTTATTTTGGAATGCTTTCCATTGATGGCTGGAGGCACTGAAAGGACGACACCATTGGTATCATAGATAACCAGATACAGAAGTTGATTTTCAATTATATGTGAATAATGTTTAAGGTGGTTGTCTTGTATATGTTCATCAGTTCACAGGCTGTATACTCCTTGGTCTTATTTAGAGGCTTTAATTTGATATCGGAAGGTTTCTTCGCAGTATAAGTAAATGGGCCTGACAAAGTGTCCAAGTCACGGGTACCAATAGCAACCAAGGCTCTTTTCCTGCAAATGTTCTGATGTAACTTCTCCTGAAGTTCAACGAAGCTGTCATATCGATCTTTAGTAAACTTTATGTTTCGGAGAACCGCTGCAACAGCGTACGGGCGTATTTTAGCTGTCTCTTCTGTGATGATCAATTTCTGGATTTCTCCATTAGGCATTACCCGTTTATACATTGGAGCCTTTATCCTTTCTTTGAAGACCTTAAGTGCTCGAACCAATCCTTCCAGACACAGGAGATCACATCTATTGGCAAGGACATCAATTTTGTAGAGAACAACATTAGAGGCCCCCTCTGCCTTTTAATTACCTTGTTCGTTACTTAAAATTTCTTTCTCTGATGTAATTTCA
This sequence comes from Eschrichtius robustus, assembly GCF_028021215.1. Classification (NCBI taxonomy): domain Eukaryota; kingdom Metazoa; phylum Chordata; class Mammalia; order Artiodactyla; family Eschrichtiidae; genus Eschrichtius; species Eschrichtius robustus. The sequence continues at coordinate 64,055,722 of NC_090824.1, read as the reverse complement.
TCGAGTTCCAGACCAAATTCAAAGCATAGTTCATCAAATTCTCCGTCCGTGTAGGGCCGGCCCAGAGCTCGGAAGAGCAGATCGCGCTTTAGGCTGACAGTAGGCATGGCGAGTCCGGCCTACAATTTTAAACTATAAAAACGATAAACAAATGAACTAGTACAGTTAAAAAGCTTCTCCCCCTCCCACCACGAATGACTCAGCACTGATAAAACACAGTTGTACAAGGCCCCATTACATAAAGTACGCACTTATTTTAAAAACAAAAAACCAGAAAAAGGCTTCAACGCCGATGCTGGCTAACAGTAATGACGCACTCAACTTTCTCACATTTATAAAAACTGCAGTTGTCAATACACCCCAAGAACGACGTAGAAAGCCTTTTTTTTCCTTTTTATGTGAGAGCTTTCATCCCAAAAAAACACAGACTAGTAACCAGAGGCCTCCTGGGCGCGAAAAAACAGCACCAACACTGCCACAAACTCCGAACTTATCCTACCCACTTCCCCCCCCCCCAATACCTAAGCGCAGGCCCCACTACACGCACGGTCACTTCGCTCACGCCGCCTCCGCACCCTCCGCCGCTGCACGCCCCTCTCCCCGGCTTCGCCCACCCGGGGAACAACCCGGCAGCCTCTGCGTGTCCACACGCAGGACGCGGAGGCCCAGGCGGAGGGGGACCAGCAGCCTCTGCGCCCCTCCTCATCTACATACGCCGCGCCCCTAGCGCGACCTTCCCGGCGCCCTGTTCTTCCCCGTGGGGGACACCGGAACGAGTGTCTCGTGGCGGGGGGGGGCGTGGGCGCGCGGCGACGAATCGAGACTTGGAGGGGGAAGCCGGGAAGACGGGAGCTCGCGGCGCGCGGCGCCCTGCAGTTGAAGGGGTGGGTCGGGGCTCGGGTCCGGTCTCGCCTTGCTTTCAGCAAAAAGAAAGTTTCAGCCCATTTTTGCCCTCGCCTGTTCGAACTCATCTCCTAGTAATCGAAAACTCAGGAAAGGCCTCTTTGCCGGTTGACGTTAAGCTGTAAAGCCGCCTTAATAAGAAAGCGTGGTGATGTTTCTTCGTGGTGTCTTTCTAAGGAAAAGTGACGAAAGTGCTTCAGGATATGTAGCCTAACCTAGTGGCGCTGCGACGAAAACCCGGGATTCTGTTGCAGAGAGAGAAAACCAGGTGAAAGCGCCGAGCAGTCCTCTCCACCGCAGCCGGGGGAGGAGCGGGGGCTCCCGGAGCGCAGTGCTCAGGGTCAGGCGCCCTTGCCCTCCGGCCTCGACCCCTCCTGCTGCCCCAGCGCGCACATAGGGCGGCCCCGCAAGTGTCCTCAGGTCCTTTCCGATTTGGACTCTGTCAAAGAAATACACAGGAGACAGTATTGAAAGTGGTGAGAACAGATTTGATTCAGTAAGTACTGACAAGAGGGGAAAGCGCTGACTGAGCTCCATTCAGAATTGGGCGAGGGGATCTGGGCGTTTTAAAGGAAGAATGAGAGGGAGGGGGCTCAGTAGAGTCAGAAGCGAAAAACTACAAAGGGTTGGTCAAAGGTATAGACGCAGGTCTTTTGTGTTTGTCAGCGGGCAGTTACTGAAGTTAGGATGGCTCAAGGCACAGAAACTGGGAGACAGAGGCCCTATCCTTCCCGATTACACTTCAAAGGAATGGCTCCCAGTTCTTGAGAGAGACACCTTGGGGTTGTAAGAGAACCATATTCACAACTGTAGGTCCTTTTCAATGAGTGCTCTAAGGAGGGGAGGTCAGGCGCCTGTGTCAGGTGTTGAACTTTCTCAGGCAGGCTTTTGTTTTTTTGTGTTTTTAAATATTTATTTATTTAGGCTGCGCCGGGTCTTAGCTGCGGCACGCGTGATCTTCTTTTAGGTGCAGCATGTGGACTTCTTAGTTGAGGCACACGGACTCCTAGTTGCGTGCGGCATGCGTGTGGGATCTAGTTCCCCGACCAGGGATCGAAGCCCCCGGCCCCCTGCATTGGACCACCAGGGAAGTCCCTCAGGCAGGCATTTTAATGGGGGATGGAGGTCAAGCCCAGGGAGAGAACCTTATGCTTCTGGAGGCCAAGCTAGAGTCTGGTCAAGTCTCTTAGTGCAGGAAATGGTTTGGATGGGTTGTTACCTGCGGAGAGTTCTGCAGTTCTCCAGTGAAGAAATTCTCTGTTTTGTGATCACGCAAGATAACGCTGCACCTTCCCCCAGGGCAAACCCTGGCTCCTGGCCCCTTCTTTTATACCCTGATCTCCTCTTTGATGACATCGGGCATTTGTCCACTCAACAACTGTTTACGGCATACCCTGTGCTAGACACTGTTCAGGAATTTGGGAACAAAAAGGCCTCTTGCTGCTCATATTTTGGTTAGAGACGGGGGGTGTGGGGCGTGGGAGAAAATCGACAATAGACACAGTAGGTAAATTAATTAGTATGTTAGGTGTTAAGAGCTATGAAAAAAGAAAAAAAATTGAGGAAGGAAAGGGCATGGGGAGTTGTTGTAAGGGGGCAGGCTGCTGTGTTACGTTTAAGTGGTCGGAAGAGGCTCCCTTGAGAAGGTGCCCATGTGAGCAGACTGGAAGGAGGTGAGGGAGTCGGTCATGGGGCTGTCTGGGGGAAGAGCATCCCTAAGCAGAAGATCAGCTAGAGCAAGGGTCCAGGTAGGACTGTGTTTGGAGAATAGCAAGGAGGCCCTGTGTACAGGACAAAGTTTAAGAGTTGTACCAAAATTAAGTCAGAGAAGTGACTGGGTGGGGTTAAGAACCGAGGGTCTTGTAGACCTTTGTAAGGATTTAAGTCTGAGTGAAGCAGAAGGTTTCGAGAAGAGGAGTGGCTTGATCTAAGCACCCACCCCCATCCCGCCCCCCACCCCGCGAAAAGGAAAGAAAATCACTGTGGCTGTAAAGGTGGCAGGGCGAAAGCAGGGAGATCAACAGGAGACTTGCGTAACCCAGGCAAGACGATGTCGGCTTTGAAGGGTGGCAGAATGTGCCACACCAAAAAAATGCCATTTTGGCCAAAGGATTATTTTGAACTAAAGGCGCTTCTAAAGCACCGGGTGGCTAGGCGGTTGGCAGCCGGCTCCCCGGTGGCCCTCCCTGTGGGTTCCCCTCTCGTCTGCCAGGCCTCCCCCTCCCCACGGGCGCATCCATTTCGCCAACGCCCCTCCCCTCGCCCTCTTCCCCGCGTTCTGGCCGCGGACCGCCGTGGTCCCCACCTGTAGAAAGGGGAGGGGCGTGGGGAGGGGAAAGGAGGCCACAGGTGAGCGCGGGGGCCCAGGCATCTTGAAAGTCGCCGCCCCGATGCCGGCCACCACCAAGGCCCGGCCGCAGCCACGCCGCAAGATTGCCCCGTCCTCCCGCCCGCACCGGGCGGCGTGGCGGCGCGTGCACCGCTCTCTTCAAAGGGGCTTCCAACCAGCCCTGGGCCTGTCTCACCTCGGGCGTCCCAGTGCCGTGCTCCGGCATTTCCAGTAAAAGTTAAGGGCCCGGGCCTGGCGGCGCGCACCCTTCGATAGCTCAGCTGGTAGAGCGGAGGACTGTAGAGCCGACACGTGTGGACATCCTTAGGTCGCTGGTTCGATTCCGGCTCGAAGGAGGTGCCCGTCGCTTTTGCGCCCTCGTGAAGGGCACCGCCCCCCCGGGGCCAAGCCCCGCCCAAGGCCCTGAGGCAGCGCAGCATCCTCTCTCCCCCGCCAGAGGCGGGAAAGCCTTTGGGGGACGCCCGCACAGCCACGGGGGGGCCGTGGCCAGGCAACACGCCTGCGCCTTCCTCCCGCCCGCAGGCCACACGCCCCCCCGCAGCCCGGTTGCTCCCGCCTTAGCGCGCAGCCCCGCCGGCCCCAGCGCGGCCCGCGCCCTCTCCACTTTTATTCACCCACCGCCCCCGCTCCGCTCGACGCGCGCACATCCCTGCCGAACAGGGGGGGCACGCAGGAGCTGCCCACCAAAAGCCCTGGAGGCCGACAAGCGCACAGGCCATCACACGGTCAGGGACAACCACGGCACCCTTCCTGAAAACCCCCTCTCACTCCCGGGCTCAATCCCCAGCTCTGCCCCCCAAAGGAAGGTCACTGTCTCTGTCTCTCCCAGTCACAGTCTTTCAATCTCCCAGACTCTCTCTCTCTCCTTCCCTGTCTTTCCCATGGTCTCTACAGGTACAGACCTGGGGACACAGAGAACCTTCCCAACCGTCTTAATCTATTTGTGGGGCAGAACTGCCACCCCGAGATCTTCCAAGCCACATTCTGCCACCCTCCAAGACACTGCCAATTGTGTACCTACGCGGAAGCTGACACCGGCAGGAGCAAAACGCAGCAGGGCTCTCAGTGGGCCTTGACAGTGCCGATGAGAACCTTCCAGGTGTCCTGTCAGTCTGAGGACAGGGCGGGGGAGGGAGGGGGGGTGGTGTGGCCCCCTGGAAACCTCAGCTTTCATATGCCTTCGCACCTATTCTGGTAGCCGCTGGAGGGGTTGAGTTCCCGCCGAAAGAGCAAAGATTGCTCACACTGTACAAGGGTGGGAAAACGCCCGCACCCATTCTTCTGCTACATCTGATGGATATAGATAGATGATAGATGATAGATAGATGGATAGATAGGTAGATAGAAAGGGGGTGGGGCGGGAGAAAGAGAGAGAAAGGAAGATTGCCAGCAAAAGCACAGACAGAGCTCAGAGAGCCCTGAGAGCCAGGGGCAATGGGGGCTGATGGCAGGGAGCAGAAGGGTGGAGGGTGGGGTGGTGGGCGGGTGGGGAGCTGCCATCATGGAGGGGCGCACAACTTCACCTCCTTGCACAAACCGCTGGCCTGTGGCTTCTGACCAGCTGGCTACCTTTAGCCTTGGGTCCTTAAGGCTGAATTGGCGGGGCCAAGAGGAAGCTGCCGAGGCCCAAGCAGAGAGCACCCAGGAGGAAATGGGCCGGACTTTCAGCAAGAAGGAGCACCTTCACCTTGGGGACAGAGCCTGGTTGGGGTGGGGTGTGTGGGTGCCGGGAAGAACGCCGCGGGTGGTCCTTGGCCCTCCCTTCCTGCGGGAAGGAAACGCCGGAGACTCACCGAGAGGAGTCACAGCAGAACCCCGATGGGAGCGTGGCTCTCTGAAACCTCGGGGGCCCAGCGCTGCCTTCCCCTGACCCCTGAGCCCACAAGCCCTTTTTCGGCTCTGGTTCTGCCTCTCAAACCGGAGACTGCGTTTCCCCACACGTCTTCCTCTCCTGGCAAGCTCCTGTGGTTGCCCCCCCGCTGCGGTCTCAGCCCTCCTCGCGGTCCCACTGCTAACTAAGAGGGGCTGACCTGGAGTCTGTGGAGTCTCCATGGGTCTGGGAGGCCGTGCCACTGCAGGCTGACAGGTGACCTTCAGCAAGAGTCTATTGCTCTGCAGCTGCAGAAAGACCTCAGCCTCACATGTCACCACCTGCAGAGACCAGCGGGTGAGGACCAAAGAGAGAACCTCAGGCCTTCGTTGGATATACCCCCGACGGGATGTGGAGGTGTGGAACCCTTGGGAACCTGGCCTTGGGGGAGTGGGCGGGGTGCGTGGGTTTTGGTGACCGGCACAGGGGAGTGTGAGTCTCAGCACGGCCAACTCTTCTTGTCTGGGTGTCACAGAGAGTAGCAGGGGACCTCTGAGGCACTGCTCCTCACCCTCCAAGGGGCAGAGGTGCCTGCTGCCCGGTCAGGGAGCGGCGACGCACTCAGCTGAGGGAAGGCCACTTTGGTGTGGCTTGCCGTGCCTCTGTGGGACTTTTGCTGGGTGGGTTAGTGGTCTTGGGTGGTGGGCACCCACCAGGTGGGATCCGAAACGTTTGTAAGGAGTCCAACCTGGACATCTGTGCCCTCTGCCCCTCCCTCTGGACTCCAGTGCCTCTCCAGGAAGTCCACAGAACCTTGACCTCTTTCAGGAAGCAGCCGCCTCTGCCAAAGGAATCGGGGTAGGTGGGCGAAGGAGGGGAGCCAAGGCTGGATATCCACGGGCCTTGTGGAGCCCTGGATGTGCTCTCTCCTGAGAAGCCTGATGGTCCTTCTCCATCGCTCCCCAGTAAGCCTCACTGCGACAGAAAGTCATGGTGGGCAGGAGGGCGGAGGGGCATATCAGCCCCCAGGGGAGGCGAGGCTCTTAGGTGGGGAAAATACAAGCCTGGAACATGCAACTGTGCCCCAAAGTGAAGGAATGTACAGTGACTGATTCGGTGGCACGTCAAGCACACAAGAGCCAATTCGAAAGGGTTCCCACTGCCAAATCAAGGTAATGATAATAACGGAATATAATCCATTGAGTAAAATAGGTACAGGGCCTAACAGCAATGACACACCAGATTCTGGTCTCTAAGTATCATTCTCCAACAAAAGGAACCAGGGCCAATAAAAGGAACCAGGGTGGGCTTCCCTGGTGGCGCAGTGGTTAAGAATGCGCCTGCCAATGCAGGGGACACAGGTTCGAGCCCTGGCCCGGGCATGATCCCACATGCCGCGGAGCAACTAAGCCCGTGCGCCACAACTACTGAAGCCCGCGCGCCGTGCTCCGCAATAAGAGAAGCCACTGCAGTGAGAAGCCCGTGCACCGCAACGAAGATCCAACGCAGCCAAAAGTAAAAAATAAAATAAATTTATTAAAAAAAAAAAAAAAGGAACCAGGGTTCCTCGGAGACCCACTTAACCACTTCTTTGGGTTTTCATCTACATACATGCAAAAATCTGCATGTTTTCCTCCTGTTTAAAAAAATTTTTTGTTTGTTTTTAATTAATCGCTGTGCACGAGCTTTCTCTAGTTGCGGCGAGCGGGGGCTAGTCTTCGTTGCGGTGTGCGGGCTTCTCGTTGCGGTGGCTTCTCTTGTTGCAGAGCACGGGCTCTAGGCGCGCGGGCTCAGTTGTTGTGGCTCGTGGGCTCTAGAGCTCAGGCTCAGTAGTTGGCGACGCACGGGCTCAGTTGCTCCGCGGCATGTGGGAATTCTCCTGTATCAGGGATCGAACCCGTGTCCCCTGCGTTGGCAGGCGGATTCTTAACCACTGCACCCCTCGGGAAGTCCCCGCTCCTGTTTTATATCCTTTTAATACTCAGGCCCTGCCAGAGACCCTCAAAGGGTAAAAAGTAAAGTTTTGCCTCCCCTACAGCTTGAAGCAGCAGAAGCAGTAGATCAAGAGAAGGGGCAGGTATGTGAGAAAAATAAGGTGCTTACACTTGACTTGCATTTTTCTGCTATCTGTAAAAATGATCACATTCTCCTAAAGTGATAAGGAGCTGAAAGAGGCTAGGTTGGAGGCTGATGGCGTGGCCTGGTGCGTCCCCTCCCAGGGCTCAGGGACTGTGTTCCGGTTTTTGGTTTTGGCCGTAGTAGCTCTCACCCTGGGACTCAAGCAAATGGTGTTCAGACATATTGGTGATGAAGCGGAACGGGGAGTGTTCTGTGATTTCTCTGTAGGAAGGACACAGTATTATTCATCTTACCTGGACTCAGAACTAGAACCTGCTGGGGAACAGTGTCCGTTTTATTTTTAAGCCTGAGATGAATGTTATAAATACACATTGTATGTACGCATGTGTGTGTTTGCGTATGTATATATACATATATCTCTCTCTCTGGGGTGTTTTGGCTAAGCTCATCGTCTTGGGGAATCTCAGTTCCCTGACCAGGAATTGAACCCAGGGCCGTGGCAGCGAACGCACAGGCGTCGTAACCGCCGGACAGACAGGGAATTCTGGCCGTAGTTGGTTTTTTTTTTTTAGTTTCACTTACTAAAAACTGGGTGATTCACGATATGATGCTAGTCCCAGATGTAGAGGTGCGGATTGTTTTTCATTCTGTGTTATTACTTGAGGACGCAGAATGAAGTTCAATGTTCTATTCAGTCAACTTCTCTTACTTCCCACATAGCGTTCCGTATTCACCCACCTCCTACTCCTAACTTATCTTTCTCCAGAGCTTTGTTGTCTGTGTCTGTGGGGCGAGTGCTATTTTTAAGTTAACTTCCCTTACTTAGAGAGATTTTAAACGTAACCGGCTTATGTAACGTTTGTTTTCATCTGATTTTGTTAGTGTGATACGCTGGTTTCCGGTCGTGTTGCTGCAAACGTCAGTACTTGTTGTAGACTCTGCACTCTTCAGAGGCGTAGACTTTTTTTTGTTTCTCGCTGCCGGACACTGCATATGCTGCTGGTAAACAGCGAAACGAACCACGGAAACGTTAAGTGACTCGGAAAACTTCAGCAGCTGTTCAGAGACAGACAAAGCACGGTTCCTTGGAAGTTCATTGCAAGTAACGCACTGTCGTGAACTCCGCAACCCACTACAGAAAAATCAAAGAAACACAGCACTCCACACAATAGCACTTCCTAAACCGCACCGTAGACAAAAACTTCAGCACACATAGACGCCGCACAGGCCAACGAACTTTCCAAACACCGACTCTATAGACACCATTCTACTTGTTCACCACGTCGAACATCAGGGGAGAGCGCGAACGCAGTCCCCCACTACCACAAATTATGCAGTCGAGTTTCCCACATTTGGGGAAATCGCAGGGGTCAGCACATCCGGAGTGCAATGGATAAGCCTCGCCCTGGAAAAACCACCTTCGTGATCATGGTATCTCCCCTGCCAGGTAAGTATGAATCTTCCGCCCACCCTCGCCCCACACCCTCGCGATCGCCCACCTCTTCACGCACGCTCACTTCCCTCACGCCCTCTCCGCGCCCTCCGCCCCTGCATGCCCCTCGCTCCGGCATCGCGCACCCCGGGAACAGCCTCGCGAGTCCTCGGCTGTCCACACGCAGGACGCGGAAGCCCAGCCGGAGTGGGACCAGCAGCTTCTGCGCGCCTCCCTATCTGCATACGCCACGCCCCTCTCCGGAAGTCCCGCCCCTCTAGTCTTTCCCCGAGCCGGCTGAGGACAGCAGGGAGAACGCAGGAGGCATCTGCCCAGAGTCTTCGACTTAAAGTGAACATTAGGTTCTTGTTTAAAGTCAGATTGAGGGGTTTCACTTTTCGCACCGTCTATGTCTAACCTTTTCCCCATTGGGAAATCGCTATGTTTGGGGGCAGTTAGCCCTCAGGCGGCTTTCTAGTCTGTTACTTTCTCTTTGGCTTGTGTGGCCTCGAGGAGCTTAGGGCAGGTTTCCTTGACCTCCAGGTTTCTCTAGATATGACGCATTGACGATGTTAAGCGAAAAAAATAAAGTGCACGCATATATGTAGTATGCTACCCTTTGTCTATGAAAAATGTGAAAAAAAGAAAATTATACACCGTCTGTCAAAAAGAAACCCAGGAGTGTTAAACCAGAACTGATGAAATTACCTATATGGGTGAGTGCAAGGAGAGAGTGACAGTTTTCTGAGCGTACCTTTCTATGTAATTATTTGGGGAACGCTGTTAACATTTTGGATATGTTTTTGAAACGCAGGGGGAGGGACTTCCCTCGTGGTCCAACGGGTAAGACTCCACACTTCCATCGCAGGGGGCCGGGGTTCGGTCCCTGGTCACGGAACTAAACCCTGCATGCGTGCCGCAACTAAGGGTTCACATGCCACAACTAAAGATCCCACAGGCCACAACTGAAGATACCGCGTGCCGCAACTAAGACCCGGCACAGCCAAAATAAAGGAAGGAAGGAGGAGGGAAAGAAAGAAAAACTGCTGCTTACAAAAAAATACAGGGGGAGGACTTCCCTGGTGGCGCGATGGTTAAGAATCCACCTGCCAATGCAGGAGGACACGGGTTCGAGCCCCAGGTCCGGGAAGATCCCACATGCCGCGCGGAGCAACTAAGCCCGTGCGCCGCAACTTCTGAGCCTGCGCTCTAGAGGCCGCGAGCCACAACTACTGAAGCCCGCCCGCTCAGAGCCAGGGCTCCGCAACAAGAGAAGCCACTGCAATGAGAAGCTCGCGCACCGCAACGAACAGTAGCCCCCGCTGGCCGCAACGAGAGAAAGCCCACGCGCAGCGACGAAGACCCAGCGCAGCCAAAGATAAATAACATTTTTAAAAAAATACAGGGGGAAAAGACCCTAAAATTGGATATAAGTACAAATGAACCTAACTGTATCTCAGATGACTAGTGTAACCACACTGGAGTAGAAATAAATAACCAACCGAAATGACTTTTGAACACAGTACATTGACCATAACCGTTTTCGACTCTAGAGACAAGAACTGCAAATACTGACGTGTCCCCTAGCAGGTTGGTATTTCATAGCTATGTGGTTGTGACAGTTTTGTACCAATGCTGTTGTATTGTAGGATTGAGCTAATGAGTAAATGGAGGCTGGGAGTCAAGGTTCTCACTGCTGAAGAAAGGAGATGCAAATACAGAATGGCGGAGGGCAAGGAGGAACCATGTGGTGTGAAGCTGAAAATTGGAATTGAAGATATCAGTACAGGCCCATTATTATGTTTTTAAATTAATTTATTTATTTTTGGCTGCATTGGGTCTTCGTTGCTGCGCGCCGGCTTTCTCTAGCTGCGGCGAGAGCGGGGGCTACTCTTCATTGAGGTGAGCGGGCTTCTCATCGCGGTGGCTTCTCTTGTTGCGGAGCACTGGCTCTAAGCGCGCGGGCTTCAGTAGTTGTGGCACGCAGACTTCAGTAGTTGTGGCATGCAGGCTTTAGTAGTTGTGGCACGCGGGCCCAGTAGTTGTGGCTCGTGGGCTCAGTAGTTGTGGCTCACGGGCTCTAGAGCGCCGGCTCAGTAGGTGTGGCGCACGAGCTTAGTCGCTGCGCGGCACGTGGGATCTTCCCGGATCAGGGCTCGAGGCCGTGTCCCCTGCATTGGCAGGCGGATTCTTGACCACTGTGCCACCAGGGAAGTACCTGGGCCCCCCTTTTTTTTTTTAACATCTTTATTGGAGTATAGTTGCTTTACAGTGGTGTGTTAGTTTCCGCTGTATAACAAAGTGAATCAGCTATACATATACATATATCTCCATATCTCCTCCCTCTTGCGTCTCCCTCCCACCCTCCCTATCCCACCCCTCTAGGTGGACACAAAGCACCGAGCTGATCTCCCTGTGCTATGCGGCTGCTTCCCACTAGCTATCTATTTTACATTTGGTAGTGTATATATGTCCATGCCACTCTCTCACTTCGTCCCAGCTTACCCTCCCCCTCCCCGTGTCCTCAAGTCCAGTGTCTACGTCTGCGTCTTTATTCCTGGGCCCATTATTTTTAATAGATATAGATATGTGTAGGGAAACCCACTGTCCTGATCCTGCTTTCTAAATGTCATTCTCCACTAAAAAGAACCAGGGCTCTTTGGAGAAACAGATGATTTCCAGGAGTCAGGGAAGGTACAAGATGAGCCTGGAATATCTTGTGCCAGAAAATGCTCCAAAAATTATATGGACATGTCAGAAGGACACAGTAGCCAACCTGAAGGGTCTTTCATAGGCCCAGTATGAGAACAACCAAACATCAAAATAAATGAAAACAGTCATGGATTATAGACAACTAAACACAGCCATGAGTTCACGTTGATTACATAGGGAAGGAAGGAAACTTCTTCCTTACAACAGAATGCCAACTAAGAAATGTGGAATGAAGGACAGAATTAGAAAATCAACATTTGGCAACCATAATGCAAGTCAACAGTGGATACTAAAAACTATTGGGTTAAGGTTTTGTAACGGATATTTACATATCCTCAATTATCTCCACACAAATTACTTAATAATTACGAGGGGCAAACCTGGTGAACACCCCCAGTGGCAGAGGGTTACAATACTGGCCCCGGTACCATGTTCTTCTGCAGCACCCTCCCATGTTGACTCTGGGCTTGGCTATGTGACTTGCTTTGGCTAATGGAACATTAGTAAATGCGATGGAAGCAGAAGACTGAAAAACAGTTGCTGGTTGGGAGTCGCTCTCACCTGCTGTCCTGAGACCACCATGAGAAGAAGCCTGACTTAGCCTATTGGAGGATGAAATTACGGGAGTGAAGATGAATCATGTCAACTGAGGGCCCTCAGACTGACCCGCCCCACTGTCCCACGAGCTGACTGCAGCTGCACGAGTGGTCCTACATCAGAGCCGCAGAACTGCCCGGCTCAGCCCAGCTGCAGTTGCTGACCCAAAGAATGGTGAGCAAATAACATGGTCACTATTTTAAATCACTAAGTTTTAGGGTAGTTTGTTACACAGCAGTGGATAACTGATACACCACCTTCACCAAGTAATCAATGTTAACACCACCGATAACTGAACAAACTGACTTCACGTGCCTGCAGTGTGATGCCCAGAGGAGGACACTGGATTAATTTGATAGGGCTGTCATAATAAAGTACCACAATCTGGGTGGTTTAAAACAACAGAAACTTATTCTCTCACAGTTCTGGAAGCTACAAGTCCAAACTCAAGGTGTCAGCAGGGCCATGCTCCCTCCGAGATTCTGGGTAGAATCTTTCCTTGCTTCTTCCTTGCTTCTAGTGGTGACAGTCAATCCTTAGCTTGCAGCTACATCACTCCAATCTGTGCTTTGTCCTCACGTGGCGTTATCCCTACGTGTCTCTGTCCTTACATGGCATTTTCCTCTTATAAGGACAATATTCATATTGGATTAGGGCCCACTGTACTGACCTCACCTTAACTTGATTGTATGTGCAAAGATTCTACTTCCAAATAAGGTCGCATTCATAGGTATCAGGGGTTAGGATTTCAACATATATATATATATATATATATATATATTTTTGGAGGGACATAAGTCAACATGTAAACAGATACAGTACCATTTATGTCATCTACGTGTCAAAAATGCACACTTGAATGTGAATACAGGACAACCTAAAAACCAAGGATATTCTACAAAATAACTGGCCTGTAATTTTCAAAAATGCCTGCATAATGAAATAAAACGATGGGCCTGGGGATTATTTCAGATTAAAATGGGTTAAAGAGACAGGATACAGAATGCAACATGTGATTTTGAATTTTCCTTTGCTATAAAGGACATGCCTGAGACAATTGATAGAAATGGAATAATGTTTATAGAGTAAATAATAATATTGCATCCATGTTAATTTCTTGATTTTTATAATTATCCTGGGGTTAGATAAGAAAATGCTCTCTTTTTAGGAAATACACACTAAGAAAGGAAACTTCCTGAGACAACCAGTAATCAGAAAAGGGTGCTTAGGACTTCCCTGGCGGTCCAGTGGTGTGGTTAAGCCTCCCCGCTTCCACTGCCGCTGGGCGTGGGTTCCATCCCTGGTTGGGGAGCTAAGATCCCGCATGCCCCACGGCGCAGCCAAAAAAAAAAAAAAAAAAGAAAGAAAAGAGAAGAAAAGAAAAAGAAAAAAGGGTGCTACAATACGTTTCCTCTGATCTTTTCGCAGTTAGGACCTCAGGAAACCTTCCCTGACCCTATAGTCTCCAGTCCTGTGTCTAGCCTCGCTTTGCTCCGTAGCACCGACCACAATAGTATAACGCAGCACAAGGTCCACTGGAAGTCGACACACAATAGTTGAATCGTTTTGTTCACGTCTGGGGAGGATCCACTTGATCTCGAGAAATAACCTTCACGTATGGAAGAGGAAAAGACAAATCCGGGCGGCTGAAAGAGGCAGCCTAGTCCCTCAGGACGAAAACGCGACATTTCCGTGCATTCGATTTTCGGAGACCATTCAACACCCCTTCCCGGCCCACACATCTACCCCTTGCAGGAACACTTTGCCCCGATAGTCTCTGTTCGTTTTTCTTTGCTGCTGCAAGATTCGATTACTACATAATCTGAACGAAAGATCATGGATGAGGACTAAAACAATTTCATGTTAAACTGATGACGTTTCATGTTTCATGTTAAACTATTTAACATTTGATTGACGTTCTGTTCCGTGTCATTTTCACTGAAAGGAAGGTGAGACCACACCCGAGCTCCGACCTGCTCCTGAACTGCAGGGCGCCGGGCGCCGCGAGCTCCTGTCTTCCCGGGTCCCCCCTCCAGGTCCCGACTCGTCGCCGCTCGCCCACGCCCTCCCTCCGGAGATACCGGCGCATCTCGGTCGGGAATTAGTAGGTCCGTTATCTCCCGTGGGAAAGAACGGGACGCCGAAAAGGTCCCGGCAGGGGCGTGGCGTATGTAGATGAGGAGGCGCACAGAGGCTGCTGGTCCCACTCCGCTTGGGTCATATCTAGAGAAACCTGGAGATCAAGGAAACCTGCCCTAAACTCCTCGAGGCCACACAAGCCAAAGAGAAAGTAACAGACTAGAAAGCCGCCTGAGGGCTAACTGCCCCCAAACATAGCGATTTCCCAATGGGGAAAAGGTTAGACATAGACGGTGCGAAAAGTGAAACCCCTCAATCTGACTTTAAACAAGAACCTAATGTTCACTTTAAGTCGAAGACTCTGGGCAGATGCCTCCTGCGTTCTCCCTGCTGTCCTCAGCCGGCTCGGGGAAAGACTAGAGGGGCGGGACTTCCGGAGAGGGGCGTGGCGTATGCAGATAGGGAGGCGCGCAGAAGCTGCTGGTCCCACTCCGGCTGGGCTTCCGCGTCCTGCGTGTGGACAGCCGAGGACTCGCGAGGCTGTTCCCGGGGTGCGCGATGCCGGAGCGAGGGGCATGCAGGGGCGGAGGGCGCGGAGAGGGCGTGAGGGAAGTGAGCGTGCGTGAAGAGGTGGGCGATCGCGAGGGTGTGGGGCGAGGGTGGGCGGAAGATTCATACTTACCTGGCAGGGGAGATACCATGATCACGAAGGTGGTTTTTCCAGGGCGAGGCTTATCCATTGCACTCCGGATGTGCTGACCCCTGCGATTTCCCCAAATGTGGGAAACTCGACTGCATAATTTGTGGTAGTGGGGGACTGCGTTCGCGCTTTCCCCTGGTGTTTGTGTTGGTTGAATAAGAGACCTGTTTTTCACCACCAACTGAGCAATGATGTTTTCGTGCAGTCCCGCAATATCGGTTTTCGGTCTTCACTTTCAAGTTCACGGGTGGTTGTAAGTGCTGTAACATCTCGTTATGGTTTTTTTCCAGCGATGTTACCCGCCGTGGTTGTGTGGCGAGGCTGCGGTGTTCTCAGCCGTCCAATGAACCGCAGTTGAATGGTGGTTTGTCTGTGTACGGTGCTGTTTTCCCAACTGCTGAGTGTTCTGTATTGTTGGGCTTTGTGGGCGGGTTCGTGAACAGTCTTGAGCGTCGTACCGTAGTGCAGAAATGAGCCCGTACGAAACACAGACTAAACGATAATACCTTCTGCCGTTTGCCGTAGTGTGAGCGAAAGCGGCTTATTATATATACGAAGGAAATTAAGCCTGGGTAAAACGTCAGTTACGCCACTTCTTGTGAAATCCGGCAAGCGATATATGTATGTTCTGCTTACTTTCTGTAAGACAAGACCCCCCCCACAGCCCTCGGGAACAGAGAGTTACGGAGAACTAAGTTGGGAGTATGGGACTTACGAGGGACAGAATCCTACATGTAAAATAGGTAAGTAACCAAGATTTGCAGTGTAGAACGTTATATTCGATATGTTAAAGTAACGGCCGATGGAGAACCATCAGAAGCTGTATACCGGAACCTGTTATTACAATGTTAACAATGACTTAGTTTAATGAATAGAAGAAAAGAAACCACGGTCTTCCCTGAGAGCCCAGTAGTGACGACTGTTTACTTCCACTGCCATAGACCTGGCTTCAGTCTCCGGTTGGGAAAATAGGATGCCGATAGCCGACGGGCATGGCCAAAGAAACATACGTGTCTATATACGCATACGTGTAAAACTTACTGATGTCAGGCTTAAAAACAAAACAAACGTTTTGTCAACGTTTCAGCAGCGTTTCGCTTTGAGTCCAGGTACGATTAATCTAACCAGAGGCAGGCTTATCCATTGCACTGCGCATGTTGACCATTGTGATTTCCCCAAGTGTAGGAAACGCAAGTGCATAATTCACGGTAGTGGGGGACTGCGTTTGTGCTCTCCTGTTTTTTGTAGGTTTATTTTTTTTTGATTTATTTTTTTTAAACCTTCGTCATCATGCTGTGTATTATGTCCTCATGAGTTACTTAGGACTGGGATTTGTACCTTTTGACATGCCCTACCACAAATTTTATCAACCTCCCACAGTATCCACCCTTGGCAGCCACCAATTTGCTCTATGTATCTAATCTATAAAACTGAGTTTATAGATATATATATATTTTTTTCGCTGCGTTCGGTCTTCGTTGTTGCGCGCGAGCCTGCTCTAGTTGTGGTGAGCAGGGGGCTTCTCATTGCAGTGGTTTCTCTTGTTGCGGAGCATGGGCTCTAGGCACGTGGGCTCAGCAGTTGTGGCTCGCGTGCTCTAGAGCGCAGGCTCAGTAGTTGCGGTGCACGGGCTTAGTTGCTCCGTGGCATGAGGAATCTTCCCCGACCAGGTCTCGAACCCGGGCTCCGCTTTTTCTATGTCATCGGGAATGTCCGAGCCGAGGGTTGGTGAGCTGATACTGATACTCTTCTATCCAGAAGCAGCGAAACACAGAATTTCACTCTTCTTATTTTTTATAAATTTATTTTTTTATTTTTGGTTGCGTCGGGTCTTCGTTGCTGCACGCGGGCTTTCTCTAGTTGCGGCGAGCGGGGGCTTCTCATTGCGGTGGCTTCTCTTGTTGGGCAGCACCGGCTCCGTAGTTGTGGCACTCGGGCTTAGCTGCTCCGCAGCAGGTGCGATCTTCCCGGTCCAGGGCTCGAACCCGTGTCCCCTGCATTGGCAGGCGGATTCTTAACCACTGCGCCACCAGGGAAGACCCTCACTTCTTATTTTTACAGTATTGAATAGCTCTGCGCCTCTCGGCAGTTTTCCTCTTAAACCGCCCCCTCCCCACCGGAAGAAAAACATCATTTTGACCTCAACTTACATAGTTTCACTACGGAGCATTAAGAATATTGTATACACTTTCTCACCCAGTTGCAGCCTCACTGACCTACAGGTAGGCTTGACACACTTTCTTTTTTCTCACAGATTTCCTCTCCTGCCATCCTCCACTCTCACCGCATAAACTCCTAATCCCTCAGTCCCTTGCTTCCCACCGCAACCAGCGTTGACTCCCCAGGCCACTCCCACAGCCTGGGTTGCTCCTCTTCCTCCGTCTCAGAGCATAATGCATCATCCGAGGGCAACCCCAGACTGTCCACTGCTGGCTTGTCTCTGCCACTAGGCGTCTTCCCGTCGCACCTTTGCGGCCCTCAGGCAGGAGAGGGTTAAGAAGTTTTATGAATGCCACAACTCACCAGGGCTGGCTATTTTCATCAGGGACTAGCAGTGAGCTGTGGAATCAACCTCTCAATTGTTCTGGACGTACGAAGTAAAGCCCTCCCGTATGACCTCGACGGAGTTAGCATACATTCTTTCCCTGATCTGTACGTTTTGTTAGTGAGAAGACCCCTGGACAGTCATCAACTCACTAATACACGTATTTAGTAAGCACCCCTCCCCTCCCCACACTCATGTGCAACACACAATTGCTGCTTCCTGTCTCCGCCCACCCCGTCAGTAAACCAAAGGGCCAAGGGATGTACTTTCCACTGTATTTCCTTCCCAGAAAAAGGCCACCTCGGTAGAAACACATTCGCTGACGGATGTGTGAAAAACTGTGTAGCTTTTTGCTCTGAACTTGCTATTTTTTAGCATTTACACAGCATCTTCACATTTCCAAAGCACTGTACCAACATTTATTAATCCTCACAACACCCCTGTGAGGTAGGTCAATATGTCTTTCATGGTAGAGAAAAAGGCAGAGAGGTCGAGTGAACCTTGTGGTCTGAGGCCAGAAGGGCAGCCACTGAAGGGACTGCCCCCAAATCCAGAAGCTAGGGCCCTCCACCCCACGTTCACCCAGTGGTGGGCATCGCAGGGGCATATTCTCACCAGTGAAGGGGACATGGAGGACAAAACAATCTCTCAGGCAACACAAACATCAACAGGTCAAACGCAATGAGGAACGTCAATAAAAGAGAGAAACACTGACCCAGCACACCCGTGAGGCAAGAGACATGCAGCAGAAAAGGCTGGAATCATAGTGACTAGTCCTGAGAACCAGGCAGGTGTTCTTAAAAACGGTTTGGGAAAACAAACTAGGAACGCGGTGGAAGGGTCACCAACCCAGATGCCTGTGGTTTCCACATGGGAAACAACTTAGTGTGGAAAAATCCAACCACGCAATCTAATTTTAATCTAGGAATAACAATGTTCGTTCACATTAGAAAGGCCAATAATATATCTGTAATGTAGCTACTGAGAGTATCCTTTTTGTACTGCAACTTTTATTCCAAATATTCCAACTTTTTCCCCACTGACAAGTGCTGTTCCCTATAGCACGCCTCTCTCTCTCTACATACCAGTCTATACACTGGTGTATGTTGCACGGTTAATTAGCTGAACTAGGGGTGGAATCCTGGAAAGCGCAACAGACCATACTCTCTGTTCCTGTTTTAGAAACAGCTGTCTCTAACCTGTCTCTGCCCAATTCCATCTTATATGAAGTGCTAAAAGCACACTGAGAAGCAGTTCATTCTTTTGTAAAGTGGTGAACTTGGTTCGATACGCCATTTTAAAAGAATTAAGAAAAAAGGAAAACTAAGACCTGCACTGTAAAAGCATAATATAGGAGTAGATTATAGCTACTCCAAATTTTAGAGTGACCACAGAGTTAAAAAACTATTACTGTTATCACTGTTTATTTGACAATAGTTCGTTTAGTCTACAAGTTTAAGGCAAACATACTAATGCATTTGCTTTTCTTCAGAAATCATACTTATAAAGATTATGTAGTCTGTCCCAAAACTTCTAAGAAACGTTCATTAATTAAAAATAAGTCTCATTAAGATGCTTTACCAGGATACAAGAGTGAACTAAGGTGGTGTACAATGTTTTTTTAAAACAAAATTTAAAAAAAGGTAACGGCAATCCTTATCTTGTTTACACAATGTATTTTGAAAGGGTTAAACTTCAGAAATTACTTAAAGGTAAATAAGATTGGCAGCCATAAGGAATACTATTCATAAAATAAACACAGTTCTAGAGGCTACTTAAAAAAAGGCAGTACTTTGGGCTTCTGAAGAGGAGGAGGGCGCGGATGATCATCAACTGTCTGCGGCGCAGGCGCGCAGGTCCCATCGTGCAGCCCACAGCACCCGAGGGCGGCACCGCGCCATTGTTTCTCAGAAAAAGGGAGGAGAGTAGATGCACTTTGTCAGCTGTTTCTTTTGTTTCCAGTGAGCAGTAAATGTCTAGCATCATTAAGAAAAAAAATAAAATCTGACGGAAGGCAGCCCTTTTTAACTGGAAGGCAGAGTGTGGCTTATGTGTCTCCATTTAACACTGCCAGGCAGTTCTGCAGCAACTGTAGGTTACCCTAAAAAGGGAGGGAAAATAAATGAAGTTCAAACAGTGTGAAAGACTCTTACTGAAAATATACAGTATTAGAAATCACATAACTTTACATTTAAGATATCAGAATTTTGAAAAGTCATTATACAGAAATAAAGGTTTAAAGACGTAAAATTACAGAATTTGTTCCATGCACAATATTTTCCACATACCACATTGTTCAGTAAATTTCCATCTAGACCAATATTAATATTTGGCATGCTCTAGTGAAGGTTATAAAATATGCCTTCCCTTTGTACGCAGATTAAACCACTGAGTATGTTCTGATTTTAAGACAGGTTCTAATCACATTCCTTTAGCCATTAAGATATAGCATTAAATTTATAGCACTTTTTATAAAAACAGTAAGATTACATACAGAAGTGTTCTATAAAATTCATACTTAAATGCCCATTTGTAAAACATGTGAACTGGCATCCATATTTAGAGGCATATAAAGGCAAATTTAAGTATATTTAGGTTACATTAACATATAAACAGGAATGAAGGAAAACCTCCTCCTTAGAGTAGAAAGTAAACTAAAATGTATAAAGAATGATGGAATTAGAAAATGACCATTTGGTGATCATCATCATAATTGACTCAAGCAAAAATCATGAATGGATGCCAAAAGCAGTATGGGACTAAAATGCCAATACTGTAGCCATCAGCTATATATGCAGCTGCATAATTAAAATTTGTTCATTAAAATTAAATAAAAACTCAGTTCCTCAGTTGCACTACCCACATTTCAAGTCTTCAACAGCCACACATGACTACTGCCAGCCATACTGGACAGTGCTGATTACAGAACATTTCCACCCTGGCACAAAGTTTTATTGGTCAGTGCTGGTTAAGCGATGGGGTATTTAACAGTCTCGGGTACCTCCCCACAGAATACTTCTTAATCCAAAGTATAAAACATCAACTTTGCCACTGTGAAGCCTGCAGACATCACTTTAAGCAAATGATCAAAGTTGTACGTTGCCAGTAAGACAACTGATCAACAGCATGTGCCTCCTCCTGCGTGATGCAGCAAGAAGATCTGACATCCCTTCTGGGTGGAATTCCTGTCCAAAGTGCACAACCTAAACCCACTAATTAGACAAACCCAAAGTGAGGGGCATTCTATAGGCCTGTGCTTAACAGTGTCCAATGTTACGAAATACAAAGATTCAGCAACTTTTCCAGATTACAGAAGTCTAAGAAGACATGTGCACTGAATGCAACACATTCTCTTGAACTTCCTTTTGCCATTAAGGACATTATTGGGACAACTGGGGAAACGTGAATAAAGGCCTCTGGATTAGATAACAGAATTACATTGATATTAATTTCCTCAACTTTATAACTGTACTGAATAATTACTTGATTTTAGGAAATTCACACTGAAATGTATAAGAGGGAAGAAGCATATCTGCAGCTTATTCATATGGTTTAAGACAAAAATAGGTGTGTATAGGGGTGTGTGAGTGTGAGTGTGTGTGTGTGTAAAGAGAAACGGGGAGGAAGGGAGGGAAAAGGACAAAGCATATGCGATAATATGCACATTTGGGGAATCTGGGTGAAGAGTATCCAGGAATTCTTTGTACTTTCCTTGCAATGTTCCTGAAAATCTAAAATTAAGTGAAAAATAAACATTAAACATTTTTAGGTGTTCAAGTTACTGTCAATTTTTGGCCAGTATAAGAACAGAACTGTGACAAATGACTTTGAGCCTGTCTACAGTTATGAAATTACCTTCTTACATATACTTACAGGTATATTCCTCAAGTGGGACCGCTGAGTCACAGGATGCACATTCTGCAGGCTGACACCTGCCAAACTGCCCCCGCCTAAAAGTGGACCTAACTCTGCAACTACAACGGGGTACACAGGGACTCACATCACACCCTCACAGTTGGCTCATCACTTTTTTTTTTTTTAACTGCTCTTATCACATTTTACTTCCTTAATAAAGAATCTGAGCCTATTTTCAAGGACACAAAAGTGACCTAACTACCTAGTTTTCTGTTATAACTAGATTTCAATTATGTGGCAAAGACATATACACCAGTTACAATAAATAAAATCCAAAGTAGTTTCAAACCATCTTGCTGTACATTTAACTATTATCTACTCTTTTTGGAATAATTTATGTGGATCCTGGGTCCAAAATGAGACTTTGTTCAGATTTACAAAATCATTAAGAAATAGAGTAGAGTTGCCCAACCTCAGCACTCCCGACATTTGGGCTGTGTGATCCTTCCTCGAGGGGGCTGTCTGTGTATCGTAGGATGTTGAGCGGCACTCCTGGCCTCTACCCACTACACACCAGCAGTGACCCCCCCCACCCCTAGATGCGACAACCACAAATGTCTCCAGAAATTGCTAAATGTCTCCTGGGGGGCAAAATCACCACCAGTTAAGAACCACTGGACTAGAAGAGCTATCAGAAATTTGAACACAGAGAACACATTTCAGGAAGAATTTGGAAAAGTACAGAATCTGGAAACCAGAGGCTGACATCAATCTAAAGCAGGGTCAGCAAACTTTTTTTGTGAAGGGTTATTAAATAGTAAACATTTTAGACTTTGAGAGACATTTGGTCTCTGTTTCAACTACTCAACTTTGCTGTAGTAGCATGAAAGCAATCATAGACAAAGCATAAGTGAATACGCTTAAGCGAATAGGCTTGGCTGTATTCCAATAAACCTTAATAGGTTAAATTTGAGTTTCATACAATTATCACATGTCATGAAATATTATTCTTTTTATCTTTTTATAATCATTTAAAAATATGAATGCCATTCCTGGCTCACAGACTGTACAAAACAGGTTGTAGTTTGTCAACCCCTCCTTAATCTATAACAAAATCTTTGATAGTTTATAACCTCTTTAAAAAGAACAAAAACAGTGAACACTGGAAAACAACACAGGCTCAATAAGAATAAATTATGCCAGGCTTATCAAAACATTTTCTTTTTTTTCCTTTTTTTTTGGCCACACTGCATGGCATGCGGGATCTTAGTTCCCCGACCAGGGATTGAACCCACGCCCCCTGCAGTGGAAATGCAGAGTCTTAACCACTGGACCACCAGGGAGGCCCACGCATTTTCTTCTGACAGGGTTATTAGTCCAGCAAATCAGACAACGTACACCTTGATTTTAATGAGTAACTTGATACTCCTTATGTCCTTCACAGATAAAATGGGAAAAATAATGGTTGATAATAGTATAAATGAATTCATAACTATCCAAATAAATATAACCAAAGAATATTAATTAATAAGTTAATATCAATTAGTATAGAAAGGAAGGGAACTACATTTTTTTTGATGCCACTTACTTTCAAAAGGTAGGTTAACAAATATTGATTCCTTTAATCCTGATGAACCTTTCAAATCAAAACTTAGATGAAGACATAAAACGGAGTTCATACAAATTACAAATGTCCATCACTTGAGAGGATAAACTAGTATAATAGTCAAATACTATATGATCAAACCCAAGTTTCCAAAAGATCTCGATGCACTGGGCTAAGACGAGCAAGCTTAAATTTAACAGACATAAACGTGGCCTGCAATTACATTTTTTAAATAAGTGCTCAATAAATGAAAAAGTTCTAGAGAGCCATTGTACAACAACATGAATATACTTAATACTACTTAACTGTACACTTAAAAATGGTTAAGATGGTAAATTTTATGTGTTTTTTACCACAAAAATGAAAATAATTACTAAAAAAATTAAACACACAACCACAGGGCAGAGGTTCAAGAAGTGACTTATAAGAGAAAGAGAGAACAAAACTGTGATTATAGCCAAATCAAGCTGGTGCAATATGGCAGTTAAAAAACCCCATATCTTATACATATAAAACATGCTTGGAGAGGAGGGATAAATTAGGAATTTGGGAGTAACATACACATTACTATATATAAAACAGATAAACAACAAGGACCTACTGTATAGCACAGGGAACTATACTCAATATTCTGTAATAACCTGTATGGGAAAAGAATCTGAAAAAGAATATATACATATATATGTATAACTGAATCACTTTGCTGTACACCCAAAACCAACACATTGTAAATCAACTATACTTCAATAAAAATTAGTTAAAAAAAAAGAATAAAACATGCTGTAAGAAGAAATGTGAACAATAATCATTCTATGTATGTAAATGTGTTTCCATTTTCAGGTACAATATTTTAAAAGAGCAATGACAGTAGGGCAGTAATACATTAAAAATCTTGTTGAGGTGTATGGGATGAAAAATATTTAGCCAAAGGATGTCTGGCATGGAGAAAAGAAGATGTATAGAGAATATGAAGGATTTAAATACCTGAAGGGTAAACTGTGAAAGAGGAATTAAACTTATGTCAAAGTTACACAGAAGTAAATTCGTGCTCATTATAGAGTATACCAAAAATCTCAGTGTAGTTTTAAGCTTTAATAACTTTAGACTTATAACTGGTATAAATTTATCATGAAATAACATGTAAAAGTTTTTGAAAATTTCTTTAATATTTATAGTTTGGGGAATTTTGAATACATTTTAAAATTTCAGTCCCTTTGAAGATGGCAAATGTTAAATAAAATTTTAAGTGATGTTTTTATTAAGTAAGATTTTTTTTTTTAACAACTAGTCAAAAAATGATACTGTCTTTCCATATTAGGTACTAGAGTCTTGCAAAGCTGACCACTAGAGACATTATAGATATTTTTCTTGTTTTAAGTTAGATAACCTTTAAAATCCCTCTCAATTCTAAGATTCTCTATTTTTAAAATTAGTATAAAGTTTCATAACTGACTCATTTCTAAATTATAAGTCACTTAAATTATTAAATCTTTAATATGATACTACCTTTGCATGCTTCAGTTCTAACTCTGCCAGTTCCACTAAATTTTTTCTGAATGCAGCAACTCTTCTTGTCTTAAAATCTATAAGCTCTGTAAACAAAACAAATTAGGATTAACTATTTATATAATAGTCTAAAACATACCTTATGATTAGAGGTTAATATAAGAGTACCTTGTTTCGCGGATTCAGATATTTTTTCAAATTTCTGACAACATAATTGTTGGGACGTTTCAGCCTGCAGAACATCTTTATTTTTTGCTCTTGCTTTATCCAGTGCTTTATTAGCATTTTCATAATCCACTAGTGACCTAGATCTTCGATACAGGAGATCCTATAAAACAGAAGGCTTCACGATAATATATGCTGCATGTTTCTAATAGCTGCCCTCAGCCACCGCCACCCCCATCACCAGAGCTAACACACAGTGAATGCCACGTCATTCTTCTAAATTTTTTTGGTAACAGCTTTATTGAGATGTAATTCAAATCACCACATAGTTCACTCATTTATTTTTAAAATTTATTTATTTATTTTTAAAAATTTGTTTGTTTTTATTTTTGGCTGCGTTGGGTCTTCCTTGCTGTGCGCGGGCTTTCTCTAGTTGTGAGCAGGGGCTACTCTTCGTTGCGGTGCGTGGGCTCCTCATTGTCGTGGCTTCTCTTGTTGCGGAGCACAGGCTCTAGGCTCTAGGCGCGTGGGCTCAGTAGTTGTGGCTTGCAGGCTCTAGAGCACAGGCTCAGTAGTTGTGGCACAGGGGCTTAGTGGTTCCGTGGCATGTGGGATCTTCCCGGGCCAGGGCTTGAACCCGTGTCCCTTGCATTGGCAGGCAGATTCTTAACCACTGCACCACCAGGGAAGCCCTAAAATTTATTTATTTATTTGGTTGTGCCAGATCTTAGTTGCAGCAGGCGGGCTCCTTAGTTGCGGCTCGCCAGCTCCTTAGTTGTGGCATGTGAACTCTTAGTTGTGGCATGCATGTGGGATCTAGTTCCCTGACCAGGGATCGAACCTGGGCCCCCTGCATTGGGAGCTCAGAGTCTTAACCACTGCGCCACCAGGGGAGTCCCTAACTCACTCACATACATGCACGATTCAATGGTTTGCAGTATGCTCACAGAGTTGTGTAACCATCACTACTTTCAATTTTAGAACATTTTCATCACCCGAAAAGAAATCCCAGTCACTCTCCATTTCCTTCCACACCCCCCACCTCCAGCCGTGGACAACCATTAATCTGCTTTCTGTCTCTATAGATTTGCCTATTTTGGACATTTCATTACAAAAGGAATCAGGGACTTCCCTGGTGGCGCAGTGGATAGGACTCCACGCACCCAATGCAGGGGCCCTGGGTTCGATCCCTGGTCAGGGAACTAGATCCCACGTGCATGCCACAACTAAGAGTTCGCATGCCACAACTAAGGCTCCCGCATGCCACAACTAAGGAGCCTGCCTGCCGCAACTAAGACCCTTCGCAACCAAATAAACAAATAAATAAAATATTTTAAAAAGGAATCATATAATATGTGGCCTTTTGTATCTGGCTTTTTTTTTTTTTTTTTCCTTTTTGGCTGTGCTGCAGCTTGCGGGATCTTAGTTCCCTGACCAGGGATTGAACCTGGGCTCTCAGCAGTGAAAGTGTAGAGTCCTAAACACCGGATCGCCAGGGAATTCCCGTGTCTGGCTTTTTCACTTAGCATAAAGTTTCAAGTTCATCCGTTTTATAGCATGAAATCAGTACTTCATTCCTTTTATTGCTAAATCATATTTCATTGTATGGACATACCACATTGATTTATCCATTCGTCAGCTGACAGACATTTGGTTTGTTTCCACTTTTTGGCTATTTCATAATAATGCTGTTATGAACATGTGTGTACAAGTTTTTGTGTGGACATGTTTTCATGTTTCATTTCTCTTTCATATCTCTTTACTTAGGAGTGGAATTACTGGGTCACCTTGTAACTCTATGTTGAATCTTCTGAGAAACTGCCAGACTATTTCCAAAGTGACTGCACCATTTTACATCTTCCCACCAAATCTATATGAGGGGTCCAATTTCTCCACATCCTTGTCAATACCGTTATGTCTTTTTGATTAGAGCCACCTAGTAGGTGTGAAGTGATATAGCACTGTGGTTTTAATGTGCATTTCCCTGAGGGGTAAAGATGTTGAGCATCTTTTTACGTATTTATTGGCCATTTGTATATCTTCTTTGTCTTTTGCCCACTTTTTAATTGGACTCTTTGTCTTTTCACTGTTATAAGAGTTCTTTATATATTCTGAATACCAGTCACTTATTAGGGGCTTATATGATTCCCAAATATTGGGTTGGTCAAAAAGTTTGTTCGTAACATCTTATGGAAAAGCCGGAATGAACTTTCTGGTCAACCCGATATTTCCTCCTGGTCTGTGGGTTTTTTCATTTTTCTCGATAGTGTTTTTGATACAAAAAACTTTAAACAAAAGTTCTTAAAATTTTAATAAAGTCCAATTTATTATTTTTATTGGGTTGGTGAGCTTCTGGTTATATCTAAGAAATCAATGCCTAATAAAGGCAATCAAGAAGATTTATGTTTATGTTTTCTTCTAAAAATGTTATAGTTTTAGCTCTTACACTTAGATATTTGATCCATTTTGAGTAAATTTTCTATCCATGGTGTGAGGAAGGTCCAACTTTACTCTTTTTCACGTGACCATTCAGTTGTCCCAGTACCATTTGTTGAAAGTCTATTATTTTCCTCACTATATTGTCTTAGCACTCTGTCAAAAATCAATTGACTGTTTCCTCAGCAAAACAGAAACAGAAGTAACACCCTCAACTTGATAAAGAACAACTACAAAAAACCTACAGCTAACATCATACTTAATAGTGAAAAACTAGAAGCTTTCCCACTAATATCAGGAACACGCACGGATGTCCCACCTCACCACTCTTTCTCAGTATTGTACTGTAGGTCCTAGCTAATGCAATAAGAAAAAGAAATAAAAAGTATACAGATTGGAAAGGAAGAAGCAAAACTGTCTTTTGTTTACAGATGACAGATAACAAGACTGTTTATATAGAAAAACTCCTGGAATTAATAAATGAGTATAATAAAGTTTTAGGAGAGAACATCAGTATACAAAAGTAGATTGCTTTCTTGTATACCAGCAATGAACAAGTGAAGTTTGAAATTAAAAACACATTAATTAGCACTCCAGAGAATGAAATACTTAGGTATTAATCTAACAAAGCATGTACAACTTTTGAGGAAAACTATAAAACTCTGATAAAAGAAATCAAAGAACTAAATAAATGGAGAGATAGTCCATGTTCATGGATAGGGAGACTCAATATTGTCAAAATCAGTTCTTTCCAAATTGATCTACGGATTCAACATTATCCCAATCAAAATCCTGGCAAGTTATTTTGTAGACATCAACCAATTGATTCTAAAGTTTGTGTGGAAAGGCAAAAGACACAGAATAACACAACAGTGAAGGAGAAGAACAAAGTCAGAGGACTGACACTACCTACTTTAAACCTTTCTATAAAGCTACAGTAATCTAGACAGTGTGGTACTGGTCAAAGAACAGACAAATAGATCAATGTAATAGAATAGAGAGCCCAGCACTAGACTCACACAAATAGAGCCAACTGACCTTTTGACACAGGAGCAAAAGCAATACAATGGAGAAAAGATAATCTTTTCAACAAATGGTGCTGGGAAACCTGGATATCCACATGCAAAGAAACGAACTGATACACAGCCCTTACACCCTTCACGAAAATTAACTCAATGGATCATAGGCCTAAATGTAAAATGCAAAACACAGGAGAAAATCCATATGACCTTGGGCTTGGTGATGACTTTTTAGATACAACACCAAAGGGATGATCCAAGAAAGAAATAACTGGTAAGTTGGACTAATTTAAAATTAAAAATTTCTGGGACTTCCCTGGTGGCACAGTGGTTAAGAATCCACCTGCCAAGGCAGGGGACACGGGTTCAAGCCCTGGTCCAGGAAGATCCCACATGCTGCAGAGCAACTAAGCCTGTGCGCCACAACTACTGAGCCTGCGTGCCATAACTACGGAAAGCCCACGCGTCCTAGAGCCCGCATGTCACAACTACTGAGCCCATGTGCCACAACTACTGAAGCCTGCGTGCTCTAGGGCCCACGTGCTGCAACTACTGAAGCCCGCACACCTAGAGCCCGTGTTCTGCAACAAGAGAAGCCACCACAATGACAAGCCTGCGCACTGCAACAAAGAGTAGCCCCCGCTTGCCACAACTAGAGAAAGCCTGCGTGCAGCAATGAAGACCCAACGCAGCCAAAAATAAATAAATAAATAAATAAATAAATAAATAAATAAAATTAAAAGAAGAAAATAAAATAAAATTAAAAAGTTCTGCTCAGCAAAAGACAGTGTCAAGATGACAAGCCACCAGACCAAGAAAAATTTTTTACAAAAGATATTTGATAAAAAGGACTGCTATCCAAAATACACAAAGAACTCTTAAAACTTAACCACCCAAGTAAAGAATCGGCCAAAGACCTTTTTTTTAAAACAGACACCTCACCAAAGAAGACACAGAGATGGCATATAAGCTTGTGAAAAGATGCTTCACATCAAATGTCATCACGGAAATGCAAATTAAAATGACATACCACTACACACCTTGTTAGAATGGCCAAAATCTACAATTCTGACAATACCAAATGCTGGTGAGGATGTTAAGCACCAGGAACTCGCATTCATTGTTGGTGAGAATGCAATTGATATAGGCACTTTGGAAAACAGTCTGACAGAACTAAACATACTCTTATCATACGATCTGGCAATTGTGCTCCTTCCTATTTATTACTCAAAGGAGTTGAAAACTTATGTTCACACAAAAACCTGCACATGGATGTTTACAGCAGCTGTACTGATAATTGCCAAAACTCAGAAGCAACCAACATGTCTTTCAGTAGGTCAGTGGATAAATAAACTTGATATATCAAGGCAACAGAATGTTATTCAGTGCTAAAGAGAAATGAGCTATCAAGCCATGAAAAGACATAGAGGAAACTTAAATGCACATTACTAAGTGTAGAAGCCAATATGAAAAGACTCAACTATGTGACGTTTTGGAAAAGGCAAAACTATGAAGGCAATTAAAAAATCAACAGGGGTTAGGAGGAAGGCGAGTGAATAGATGGAACACAGGATTTCTGGGGCAGTAAAATTACTCTGTAAAATCAAGCCTTGGTAAGCCTCGGTAAATTTAAGAAAACTGAAAGAAAAAAACAGCTAAAAGAAAATTGAAATTGTATCAAGTATCTTTTCTGACCACAACACTATGAGACTAGATATCAATTACAGGAAAAAAACTGTAAAAAATACAAACACATGGAGGCTAAACAATATGCTACTAAATAACCAAGAGATCACTGAAGAAATCAAACAGGAAATCAAAAACTACCTAGAAACAAATGACAAAGAAAACACGACGACCTCAAACCTATGGGATGCAGCAAAAGCAGTTCTAAGAGGGAAATTTACAGCAATACAATCCTACCTCAAGAAACAAGAAAGCTCTCAAATAAACCACCTAAACTTACACTTAAAGCAATTAGAGAAAAGAACAAAAAACCCCCAAAGTTAGCAGAAAGAAAGAATTCATAAAGATTAGATCAGAAATAAATGAAAAAGAAATGAAGGAAACAATAGCAAAGATCAATAAAACTAAAAGCTGGTTCTTTGAGAAGATAAACAAAATTGATAAACCATTAGCCAGACTCATCAAGAAAAAAAGGGAGAAGACTCAAATCAACAGAGTTAGAAATGAAAAAGGAGAAGTAACAACTGACACTGCAGAAATACAAAGGATCATGAGGGACTACTACAAGCAACTGTATGCCAATAAAATAGACAACCTGGAAGAAATGGACTAATTCTTAGAAAAGTACAAGCTTCCAAGACTGAACCAGGATGAAACAGAAAATATGAACAGACCAATCACAAGCAATGAAACTGAAACTGTGATTAAAAATCTTCCACCAAACAAAAGCCCAGGACCAGATGGCTTCACAGGTGAATTCTATCGAATATTTAGAGAAGAGCTAACACCTATCCTTCTCAAACTCTTCCAAACTACAGCAGAAGGAGGAACACTCCCAAACTCATTCTACGAGGTCACCAGCACCCTGATACCAAAACCAAAGATGTCACAAAAAAAACTACAGGCCAATGTCACTGATGAATATAGATGCAAAAATCCTCAACAAAATGCTAGCAAACAGAATCCAACAGCATATTAAAAGGACCATACACCATGATCAAGTGGGGTTTATCCCAGGAATGCAAGGATTCTTCAATATACGCAAATCAATCAATGTGATACACCATATTAACAAATTAAAGGATAAAAACCATATGATAATCTTAACAGATACAGAAAAAGCTTTCGAAAAAATTCAACACTCATTTATGATAAAAACTCTCCAGAAAGTGGGCATAGAGGGAAACTACCTCAACATAATAAAGGCCATACGTGACAAACCCACAGCCAACATCATTCTCAATGGTGAAAAACTGAAACCATTTCCTCTAAGATCAGGAACAAGACAAGGGTGCCCAGTCTCACCACTATTATTCAACATAGTTTTGGAAGTTTTAGGCACGGCAATCAGAGAAGAAAAAGAAATAAAAGGAATCCAAATCAGAAAAGAAGAAATAAAACTGTCACTGCTTGCAGATGACATGATACTACACCCAGAGAATCCTAAAGATGCTACCAGGAAACCACTAAAACTAATCAATGAATTTGGTAAAGTAGCAGGATACAAAATTAATGCACAGAAATCTCTTGCATTCCTATACACTAATGATGAAAAATCTGAAAGAGAAATTAAGGAAACACTCCCATTTACCACTGCAACAAAAAGAATAAAATACCTAGGAATAAACCTACCTAAGGAGGCGAAAGACTTGTACTCAGAAAACTATAAGACACTGATGAAAGAAATCAAGGAGGATACAAACAGATGGAGAGATATACCACGTTCTTGGATTGGAAGAATCAACATCGTGAAAATGACTATATTACCCAAAGCAATCTACAGATTCAATGCAATCCCTATCAAACTACCAATGGCATTTGTCACAGAAGTAGAACAAAATATTTTACAATTTGTATGGAAACAGAGAAGACCCCGAATAGCCAAGGCAATCCTGAGAAAGAAAAACGGAGCTGGAGGAATCAGGCTCCCTGACTTCAGACTATACCACAAAGCTACAGTAATCAAGACAGTATGGTACTGGCACAAAAACAGACACATAGATCAATGGAACAGGATAGAAAGCCCAGAGATAAACCCACTCACATATGGTCACTTTATCTTTGACAAAGGAGGCAAGAACATACAATGGTGAAAAGACAGCCTCTTCAATAAATGGTGCTGGGAAAACTGGACAGCTACAGGTAAAACAATGAAATTAGAACACTTCCTAACACAATACACAAAAATAAACTCAAAATGGATTAAAGACCTAAATGTAAGGCCAGACACTATAAAACTCTTAGAGGAAAACATAGGCAGAACACTCTATGACATAAATCACGGCAAGATCCTTTTTGACCCACCTCTTAGAGAAATGGAAATAAAAACAAAAATGGGACCTAATGAAATTTAAAAGCTTTTGCACAGCAAAGGAAACCATGAACAAGATGAAAAGGCAACCCTTGGAATGCGAGAAAATATTTGCAAATGAAGCAAGTGACAAAGGATTAATCTCCAAAATATACAAGCAGCTCATGCAGCTCAATATCAAAAAAAAAACAAACAACCCAATCCAAAAATGGGCAGAAGACCTAAACAGACATTTCTCCAAAGAAGATACACAGATTGCCAACAAACACATCAAAGGATGCTCAACATCACTTATCATTAGAGAAATGCAAATCAAAACCACAATGAGGTATTATTGCCTCACACCGGTCAGAATGGGCATCATCAAAAAATCTACGAACAATAAATGCTGGAGAAGGTGTGGAGAAAAGGGAACCCTCTTGCACTGTTGGTGGGAATGTAATTGATACAGCCACTATGGAGAGCAGTATGGAGGTTCCTTAAAAAACTAAAAATAGAACTACCATACGACCCAGCAATCCCACTACTGGGCATATACCCTGAGAAAACCATAATTCAAAAAGAGTCATGTACCACAGGGTTCACTGCAGCTCTATTTACAACAGCCAGGACATGGAAGCAACCTAAGCGTCCATCGACAGATGAAGGTATAAAGAAGATGTGGCACATATAGGCAATGGAATATTACTCAGCCATAAAAAGAAACGAAATTGAGTTATTTGTAGTGAGGTGGACGGACCTAGAGTCTGTCACACAGAGTGAAGTCAGAAAGAGAAAAAGAAATACCGTATGCTAACACATATATATGGAATCTAAAAACAAAAATGGTTCTGATGAACCTAGGACAGGAATAAAGATGCAGACATAGAGAAAGGACTTCAGGACACAGGAGATGGGAGCTGGGACGAAGTGAGAGAGTAACACTGACATATATACACTACCAAATATAAAACAGATAACCAGTGGCAGGCAGCTGCATAGCACAGGGAGATCAGCTCGGTGCTTTGTGACCACCTAGGGGGTGGGATAGGGAGGGTGGGAGGGAGGCTCAAGAGGCAGGGGCTATGGGGATATATGTATACATATAGCTGATTCAGTTTGTTATACAACAGAAACTAACACACCATTGTAAAGCAATTACACTCCAATAAAAATGTAAAAAAAAAAATATTCTGTATGATGTTTATGTCATTAGACATTTGTCCAAACCCACAGAATGTACAACACCAAGAGTGAACACTAATGTAAGCTATGGTCTTTATCGCTGGGCTTCTTTCACTCAGCAAAATTGTTTTGCGAGTGATCCATTTTGTTGCATATATGCATAGCTTATTCCTTTTTATTTGCTGAGTAGCATTCCATTTTACGAATATACCACAATCTGTTTATCCATTCACCTGCTTGTTGGTGGACACTTGGGTTTTTGTCAGTTTTCAGCTATTACAAATAAAGCTGCTTCAAACACCTGTGGGGACATATGTTTTCAAATACCAGGACTGAAATGACTGGATTATGGGGTAGATGTATGTTTAATTTTTTAAGAAACTGCAAAACTTTTCCAAAGTATTGTACCATAGTCCCACTAACAGTGTGTGAAAATTTCAGTTCCTGTAATTTTTGTCAGAATGTTTCATTTTAGCCATTCTAATTAAGGTGTGTAATAATACCTCATCGGAGTTTTCTCACAATTAAATTTCAATTTTTTCCTGTGGTTACAAAAACATTTGGATTTTCCTTTAAAGCCATGTTCTAAAAAGTTATCTATTAACAATTATATATTATAATAAAATACTAAAGTCTTCAAAAGTGAACAATTTATTTTATCCCTGCCCATCCATTGTAAATAGTTCACAAGACACAATCTGATTTACAATAAATTTGATATGGACAGTGTTATCTGCAAGTACTTAAGTCCTCAAAGTTAAGAAGGTTATTTATAATTTGATAAGGAATGAAAGAAGGGTGTTCAAAGCACCAATGATTAGATGGGAATTTTCTGTACAACATCTCAATTCATAAATTAACACAGAATTTGGAGTATCTGAGCCACTAAGTTTTCAGTGCTTTTTAGATGTTTTTGTTAAACTTTTTTTTGATTAGTAAGAGTTTTAGTTTTGCACATAGATTTCCAAAAGGAAACTCGAGATGCCTTAAAATAAAACATATTCCTGTTTTATGGCTCTCTCACCCTCAATAGAGGACTTAGACAAAATTAGGAATCCTTTAGCTGTACAACTGTTATTTGGGGGTTTTACTTTTGCCTTTGCAGGTATTTCACCTGACTAAATATACCAAATTCACTTTAAAAAAAGTTCTAGACAAATTCTCTCAGGAGTTTATAGAGAAAACTTTTATGTGGGGTTCCCTGACCTACAATTTATAAAAGGAGAAAAAAAAAATCATACTTAAAAATATAATTTAAAATCAAGAGATAAGTCATCTTTAACAATCTTCAGTCTAACAACCTCTAAGGAGATGATGGCTTTTTTTTTTTTTTAAGATTTATTGATTGATTGATTGCTATGTTGGGTATTCGTTTCTGTGTGAGGGCTTTCTCTAGTTGCGGCAAGCGGGGGGCCACTCTTCATCGCGGTGCACGGGCCTCTCACTATCGCGGCCTCTCTCGTTGCGGAGCACAGGCTCCAGACGCGCAGACTCAGTAATTGTGGCTCACGGGCCCAGTTGCTCCGCGGCATGTGGGATCTTCCCAGACCAGGGCTCAAACCCGTGTCCCCTGCATTAGCAGGCAGACTCTCAACCACTGTGCCACCAGGGAAGCCCCAGATGATGGCTTTTTGTAAAGCAGTCCATTTTTAAAAAAAAGAATAGTTACCTTAGCAGCTTGAGATTCTCTTAAGTAATATTTTAAAAGGTCAGTAAGTTTGAGGTCCTCATCAGCTGACACTCGTGCTTCTATTTTCTGAAAAAGGGAAAAAAATTGGGTATTTAATCAGTACTTACATTATATACTCAGTGTTTTCTTTCTTAATTATTGTAAAAAAAATTAAAGTTATAAGTAACTACAGTATCAATTCCTATTTAAACTAAGTTTCCTTTCCTTCTCTTTTCTGTTAGCCGTTTTTTTTTTTTTTTGTAACTGACAAAAAAATGAACAGATTAGTGAATTTATCGAAGGATTCTATATTTGACTCAAGTTCTTGGCTGTAATGAGTTTCAATATCACATTTCAGGTTCACCTGTATTTTTCTCTCTATTCATTTCAATGGCAATTGATACGTACACATGATTATAAAGTAATAGAGGCTGGCAACAGCAGTAGACTAGGTAATTCAAACCAATCCTTCTGCTGGGGACAACCAGAAAACAACATTAAAACATTAAGTCAGACTAAAAAGATGAGAACTCGGGACTTCCCTGGTGGTCCAGTGGTTAAGAATCTGCCCTCCAATGCAGGGGACAAGGGTTCAATCCCTGGGCAGGGAACTAAGATCCCACATGCCGTGGGGCAACTAAGCCCGCGCGCCACAACTACAGAGCCCACACGCTCTGAAGCCCGTGTGCCACAACTAGAGAGAAGTCTGTGCATCACGACTAGACAGAAGCCCACATGCCACAACTAGAGAGAAGCCTGTGCACTGTGACGAAGAGCCCACGTGCCCTGGAGCCCGCGGCAACACAACGAGCAAGAAGCCCACACGCTACAACTAGAGAGAAGCTGGCCTGCTGCTATGAAGAGCCCACATACCGCAACAAAATATCCTGTGTGCCGCAACCAAGACCCAACGCAGCCAAAAATAAATAAAGTAAATAAATAAAAACAAGGATGATTTAAAAAAAAAAAAAAGAAAAGAAAAATAAAAAATAAAAAGATGAGAACTCTTCATTCAGTCTGGAGAGACAGAGGATAAAGAAGAATGTATTATGTCAACCAAATACAATATGGGAACCTCGTTTGGATCCCGATTCAAACAAAGTCCACCGTAAAAAGCCATTTATGAGACAACTGGGAACATTTCTATACTAGATATTGATGACAGTACGGAGAATCATTGATAATCGTATTGGTACATTAAAAAAATTTTTAAAAAATATTTATTTATTTGGCTGTGCCAGGTCTTAGTTGCATTATGCAGGATCTCTTTTGCCAAGTGCGGGATTTTTACTTGAGTCATGCAAACTCTAGTTACAGCATGTGGGATCTAGTTCCCAGACCAGGGATTGAACCCCAGCCCCTTGAATTGGGAGCGTAGAGTCTTACCCATTGGACCATCATGGAAGTCCTGGTACATTAAAATTGATTCTTACCTTTAAAAAAGAGAGAGAGAAATGTGTACAAAGGGCAAAAAACAATTAACATGGACTTTTGGGAATAAAAGAACTTTATGTAGAAAATGTTAACATTAAGAAAATCTGGGTGACACATGTACAGGAATTCTTTGTACTATTCTTGCAACTTTTCTGCAAGTCTGAAATTGTTGTTAAAATAAAAAGTTAAAATAAAAAAACCCTACATATCCACCAGAACAGCTAAAATACCAAATACTACAACCTTGTGCAGCAGCAAGATGCTCACATTCATTCTGGTGGGAATGTAAGTTGTTACAATCACTTTGGGAACCAGTTTGGCAGTACCTACAAAAGCTTTTCACATGGATATCCTATGAACCATCACTTCCTCTCCTAGTTACATACATTCAACAGAAATGCATACTTATGTTCAGCTGAAGATAAATAAGAATGGTCTTAGCAGTACTCTTTGTAAAGAGCCCAGAACTGGCAACTATCCAAATGCCTACCAGCAGAAAAGATAATAAAATTAGGTATGTTTTTGCAATGGAAAACTATACAGCAATAAGAATGAAGGAGCTATACCGACATGCAACACCAATGAATCTTATGTACATAATACTGAGTAAAAGAAACCAGACATAAAAATATATACTGCATAATGCATTTACATAAAATATGAAAATACAATTATTTTTTTCTGTTAGAAGCTAGGACAGTGGTTAGCCTTGCAGCCGAGGTGGTGACTCAGAAGGCAGCTGAAGGGGGACAGGGCATCTGAGCTGCTGGTAATGTTCCATTTCTTGATCTGGGTGTTCATTACATGAGTGTGTTAAACTGTGACATTTCACTGAGCTGTACACTTCTGTTACACGGTTTTTTCTACATGTATAATACACTTTAATAAAAAGTTTTAAAAAAACTTGAAGTTTCTTTATGGAGAAACAAACTTTACAGAACTTCTTGACATGCTAGATGATGTTCAGTGCTTTGAAATAGGGCTCCTCTCCTTCCATTAAGAAGTAGGGTATGTGCCTTCCCCCCTTGAACCTGGGCTCTCAGACTGCTTGCCCAATACAGGAATGATGCTGCGCTAGTTTCCAGGCCCAGGCCTTAACGAAACTAGCAGCTTCTACTTCCCATAATTTGGGATACTCACTTTTGGAACCTCTTTACCATGCTGTGAAGAAGCCTAAGCAGCTCCATGGGTAAGCCACATGTAGGTGTTACAGCCAACAGCCCTAGCAGAAGTTCCTGCTGATAGCCAGTATCAACCCCCAGACATATGAGTGAAAGAGCCTTCAGATGATTCCAGGCCCTGGCCTTCATATCTTCCCTGTTGAGGCCCCAGACATCATGGAGCAGAGGCAAGCCATCCCTGCTGTGTCCTTTCTGAATTCCTGAACCAAAGAGTTCAGTGGCATACTAAAATGGTTGCTGTTTAAAGCTACTGATTTTAGGATGGTTTGTTACACAGCAATAATAACCAGAACAACGTGCAAATGCTAAAGGAAATAAAAATTTTGGGGCTATGGAAATGTGCCACCCAGATTTCCAAGAGAAATGCTTGCTGCAAGGAGCACAGTTGATTGATAGCCCCAACTGCAGTATCTCTGGATCTGGAACCATGTTCATACGAAAGTTATGTTCCATCCTCCCCACCCAGCCCATTCTTGCCTGATGTAGAACTCCTCTAAAGGGCAGCTCTGGCTCAGGCACTCCCCTCTGACGTGGACAAAGCTTTCTTAGAACTGCGCTATAGTCTGAAACTCCTCCTACCCAGTCCTCCTTCCTCTCCCTCTCCTTTTGCAGGTGTAGACCTGCACTGTTATCGGAACGCTCCCCTCCTGTCTACTCCTGCTCGTTCCTCTCTGTTTTTCACAATATATCTCTTGTACATTTAATCCCACCTTGACATCTGCTTCCAAAAGAATTGACACATAAAGGCTGTTTTGTGATAGATTCCTATTCTTTTGATATAAATGCACACACACACAAAAACAACTATACATCTTCCCAGAAAATGCTCACTGGTATAAATATCAAAGCAGAATAATGAGCTATATGGACCCCAGTATAACATTTACTTACATATTTAAGAACTTTTTCCTTTGTGATAGAGTATCTCCTTTTCTTCAACTTGTCTGCACTACACAACTCAACTGCCAAGGTCATGATGAAATCTGATTTCTATAATGGACTAGCCACCACCACTCTCAGCTAAGTACCATTACACATCTAGTAAACATTTTCACTATCAACTGATAGACAGAATGATCATAAATTAACATGACCCCTGAAAACCAAGACTATATCAGTATTAAATTATTGCTACTATGAATGAAAACTTTCTGCAGTTATATATTTGTCTTATATTGATACAACTCTTTTTTAAAGCAGTGTGTCATGGGGGATCAAAAGCAGTAATCTCAGTAAAGTTATAGTGAATCCAAGATTTTCTTCTAGCTTACAAAGCCCCAGGAAAAAAATGATCTTTCATAAAAATAAACCCAGCCTCCTAATGAACACGTTTTCTGATCAAGAATATGAACGTTTACACATATACCAAAAGACCATAACAAAAACTAAATTTCCTGAAAAACTCTCCTTATTTTCAAAGTTAAATCTGCCTCTTTAACCTTCTGAAGTATAACTCATCTTCCTCAATAAAGTTAAACACAGCCCAACAAGTTAAACACTACCGTTTGCAGAGATTTAGACTTCCAAAGGTTAATTATTAGTACTTACTCTTGTTTTATCAAAAAGTTCTGAAACTTTAAGAAAAAACCTGGAAGGGAAAAATATTTCATCATAAATAATTTTCTATTTCAAATGTTCAGAGAATATACCCCCAACCAGATTAATAACGAACATTCTTACCTCATTACAATAATATTTAATTGTCTTTGTTCACTGAAGACTTCATTTAGTTCAACAAAAATCTCTGTATGTCCACTCATGTAACAGATTCCTTTTGACATATGATTACAGAAAATCGTCCCATTTCAAGGTGGCGGTCTAAGCCATACGTTAAAAACTTAAAAAAAATCTGTCTCGATATCCTTTGGTAATATGCCACATAATATTAAATAAAACCATACCTTTAAATTATTACAGAAGTACAGGGCAATGACATCCAAAGAGTTATGTCTTAAATACTTTCAAATGGAGCTGCTTTGTTTTGGAAAACAACACAAATGGACAGCCAATCTCTACTTCAGAGCTCACTTTCACTTTGTTTTTTGGCCACACCTGGCGGCCTGCAGGATCTTCTGCAACCAGGGACTGAGCCCGGCCACTGCAGTGAGAGCCCAGAGTCCTCACCACTAGGCCACCAGGGAAGCCCCCACTTTCACTTTTAATTAAAAAGCCCATCTCTCAAACGCTGATACCAACTAAAAAAATATCCCCATGCCAAACTATTAAATGGTATCCTATAAAATATGTAATTATCGATGACATTATATTTGGATTAGGGCAAATACTATTGAAAGCTAAAATGAATTTTATGAACTTCACATTACTAAAAAGAACTTGCTTTGAGAGGTTTATGAAAGATAACACATGGCAAGGTTGATGTTTTTCCTTCTTATCAAACACTTAAGAACTAACTCTTTGGGAAGGTAGCATGTTAATTAGTGTTTTGCTGAAAAACTGGATTTGCTGAAAAATTGGATCTGACATGTCTACTGAGACAGGATATACTACAGAAAAGTTCAAGGATGTGGTTTGGAGAAAGTCATGGACTATGAAAATAGTTTTTCCACTTAAAATTTTTAAAATGTGTTTGAATTATTTTTCAATAGAGAGTTGGGTTTAAACATTACAGGAGCAACTAAGATTATTTATGGCTACATTGAAATCTGGCCTCCAACGAAATACATATATATGTATGTATGTGTGTGTATATATATGTATGTGTGTATATATATATTATAATTCCAAAACAGCATTTCTTATTTATAATAAACATTATCAAAATCTAAGAACATTTAAACATAAATTCTCTCTCACACACACAAATTGGCAAATTTGCATCAAATAAAACACTGTAAATGTTAAAATTATATATACTAAGGTCGATTTTTATTTCTCAGATTTAAAAAAAAAGGAGGGATAGGGAAGAGAAAAATGACACCAACCTAAGTTTATAAAGAAGCTCCGTATTATCAACGTGTTTTGACAAAAATATTCCAAAATGCCTGGTGGGTCAGAAGTATTGTGTGTGCCTGAGCTGCCAACAAAAATTTTGTTTTATTTATACTTAATGTTTTAAATCAGAATGCTTACTTGCATATATCTGTAGAATCCTGAGTTCCTAAAGCATATAATGAAGAACCAATTCTATTGTAATCGTCTGCAGCACCTATGGAAAAAGTTTTAAGAATTTAATATATTTATTCATTGATTCAAAAATAGTTACTGAATACCTACCTGCCAAAAAAATGTGTATGTAATATGAGATGCCCAAAGTCTAGTGAAAGAAATGACAAAAACTATAATACAAAATGATGAATTTTATATTAAAAGTAGGTATAAACTACAATCAGGAGCAGGGGAGACAGATGATTTCACCTGAGGAGGTCAGGGAAGGATTTACAGACACTATAGGAGTTGGAGCTCGCAGGATGAGCAAATCTTTACTAGGCAAAGAGGAGGAGAGTGCATTCTGGATAAAGGGAAGAACATGGAAAAAGACCAGGGAGACATAAAAGAGCAAAGTATATTCAGAGAGCCTTCTGGGACTATGGCACTGCAGGGTACAGAGGGGAGTAGAGAGGGTTGAAGCTGGAAAAATCAATTTATTTTTCTTCCAAGCATCTTGGGGGAAAGAAAGGTTTTGTAAGCCATGATGAAGTTTGGACCTGATCTTGTGGGAATGGGTGTTATTAAACATCTTAAAATCCTAGTAGTGGTGAAATCAACCTGATAAGGATTTTAGATTTAAAACTTCTGCTGCCTTGAATAAAGACTAATAGTGGAGAGACACAGAAGGCACAGTGACCAACCAGGAAACTGCTGTGTCAGATGCTGAGGGTCAGGATCAAGGTAGTGGAAACATTAAGAGCAGAGAGGAACTAACAAAGCTGGAAGATATTTAGGAAATGTAACAGGTAGGATTTACAAACAGTAGACCTGAGGCAGGAGCTTGGGAAGCTAAATGAATGGTGGTACCACTACCCTTGGGTGCTAGGAAGCAAAGTACTCAACATCAGCACAGTACTCCTCCTAGGGCTTGCCCCACAGGACAATGCCCTTGTTGAGAAAAGATTATAATTTCAGAAGAGGAATAGCATAAGTGCAATGGTTAAGGGCATGGACCTGGAACCAAACTGTCCAATCCCAGCTTCCCAATTTACCAGCTGTATGACCTTGAGCATATCACTTAACATGCCTGTGCCTCAGTTTCCTCATCTGGAAATAGGGATAATAATGGTACTCAATTCACATAATTATTTGGAGAATTAAATGAGTTAGTAAACATTACTAT
The DNA here is from genome assembly GCF_028021215.1 of Eschrichtius robustus. NCBI lineage: Eukaryota > Metazoa > Chordata > Mammalia > Artiodactyla > Eschrichtiidae > Eschrichtius > Eschrichtius robustus. The sequence goes on along the minus strand of NC_090824.1, from coordinate 64,014,192 downwards.
AAACTTGGCACATAGTGTATACAGTACTATACAAATGTTTGCTATTATTAATGAAATCCTAGACATGCCTACTTTGTATTCCCACTTATACTAGCAGTATTTTTACAAGGCTTTTATGTGTTTATCCCCTAACAAAACAGTAATGCTTACATTATACTTTCTTATTTTGCACAAAATTACATTCAACTGATATGGCTGAAATTTGGTGACCATTTACTTATTGTTACTCAAATCTTCTATCCTGATATCTTTTATAAAGAAACTTCAACTACAGACTTCAGACTATGAACAGTAACTTATATATAAGACTCTTCACTATACCCTAACAGGTTAAGTTAAAAAATAAATAAATAATACTCAAAAATCACTTAAAGGTTGGTTTATTGAGAGGCAGGAATCAAAAATGGTTTTTGTGTTTAATATTGAATACACTGATAGTTTATGCTTAGGCTGACCCTGAAATTATTTTTTAGAGCAAGAAATTCCTGTATTCTAACTAACATTTGACCCTGAAATTGTTTTTTAGAGCAAGAAATTCCTGTATTCTAACTAACATTAGGCTTTGAGAACACTACCCTCTTTAGTTATTACAGCATTATGTGATCACGAAAAATATACAAACTGTCCTGATTTTATAAATCACAGTGACTTATAAAATTATTAAGTTGAAAAGCTTTATTTTTCATAATCCAGGCTAAGTTCATTAATTATGAAAAAATAGTTTTTACTTTATAATTTTGTAAAATTTTATTACAGTTGACCCTTGAACAATGCAGGGGTTACGGGTGCCAACCCTCCCCGCAGTGAAAAAAATCCCTGTTTAACTTTACAGTTGCCCCTGTATCCACGGTTCTGCACCTGCAGATTCAACCTATCTCGGATTACATATTTACTGAAGAAAAATCCGCATATAAGTGGACCCACATAGCTTAAACCTGTGTTGTTCAAGGGTCCACTATATATGTAAGGTAATTAATTATATGTAACAATTGTAACTTTGTAAAACAGGATCACTACCATCTCCCCTAAAACACCATTCCACTTGGTCAAATAAATAGAATCAGTAAGAATCACTAATATTCTGTTTTCTTAACAGATGATTCCTATAGTTCTTTATACTTCCATGGCACTAATATACACCTCTATGATAGGATTAATTAAATATATTGTAATTTTTTGCTTTTAGTGTTTATCTCACCTGCAAAATTATTAATTCCTTAATGGCAAAGACTGTTATTTTCTTCATCTTGAAATCATCAATGTCTAACATGATGGCTGGCACATAATAGATATGCCAATGTTTATGAATTAAATAACTTTTTAAGAAAGTTTAAAAGTATATATAGTAGGCTTCCATTTTTAAATCATCAAATCTAAACTTAAACGTATTCCTAATTATTACAATCAACACTAGTATGTACCATTTCGTATTTACAAAGTTTTTCTGTTTTGGGGGAAGGGGGTGTGCCTGCAGGCTGGGGCCAGGGCCTAGTGGGGGAGGGTGGAGTGTGGGGTTTCCTAGGAAGGCACACAGGGTGCCGCTGGAGCCCTCAGGGTACACTGTGTGACTCTGGGTGTGTGTGGGGAGTAGGGAGTAGTGTGGGTCCTGGTGGAGGGGCCAGGAGAGGATGGGTTGGGACAAAGTTTTTCTTAACAGAGGAGTGAAAGTATGAGATATTTTATCCTTAATGTCATTTTATAAACAAGGAAACCAACACAAGACTAATTATGTGACTTGCCCAAGGCTCTAAAGCAAATCAGTAATGAATTTAGGAAGGAATTCAAGTTTCCCACACTTTGACTATATAGTTCTTAACTACTGAACAGGCAACTAGGAACTACTACTTCATTAGAATGAATCTGCAAATCACAAAGATATAGGAAAATAAAATACAAAAAGAACTCTTAACTCTCTCAAAAGAATGACACAAGAATAGAAGTTACCAGGCCCAAGACTTCTTTACTTCCTCCTTTCTATTAGGGTATGTAACAATACCCCAAAACAGAGGTTCGTACTTATAGGTACCTACTGACCTGTCTGTATATCACAGACTCTGAAACTTTTTGGTTTTAGGACTCCTTTACACTCTTAGAAATTACTGAGTACCCTAAAGAGCTTTTGTTTATGAGGGTTATATCTATCAATGTGTACTGTATTTTTTTTTAAGTAAAACAAAAAATCTAAATATTTACTATTTTAAATAACAGTATTAAAACCATTAATACGTTTGTGTTTTTTTTGGCCGTGGGGCATGTGGGATCTTAGTTCGCCGACCAGGGATAGAACCTGTGCCCCTGCATTGGAAGCACGGAGAACTAACCACTGGAATGCCAGGGAAGTCCCATAAACCATTACATGTTAACATAACATTTTAAATGAAAAATAACTATTTACATATTTTAAAATTAGTGAGCACAGTGACACTGTTAGATTTTTGCAAATCTCTTTTGTGTCTGGATTAATAGAAAATAGCTCCATTCTCTTATCTGCTCCGCATTCACTCTACTGTGATACGTTGTTTTTGTTCAAGTATTGGGAGAAAATCTAGCCTCAAACAGATGTGTCGTTGGAAAAGGAGGAGGCGTTTTACTAATATTTTCAGAAAATTGTGAATACTCAACAAGCAGTAGTTTAAGGGTTAGTTCCTGTGGGGAATCTAAAATCCTATCAATGAACTTTGTGTACTCTATTACATTAAATCTAATGATATAAGTGATATTTATCCCAAGAATATAAGGTTGGTTTAATATTTGAAAATCAATCAACATCATTAACCATATTAATAGACTAAAAAAGAAAAACCATATGGTTATCTCAACTGTTGCAAAAAGAGCATTTGACAAAATCCAACATTCATTCCTGACTTAAAAGGCATCTAGGAAAAATCTATCATCATAATTAACGGCTTAAGACTGATGCTTTCCCCATAAGATAAGGAACAAGGCCAAGCTGCTTGCCTTCACCACTTCCATCAACACTGTACTGGAGGGTATAGCTATAGTACAATGGGGCAAGGAAAAGAAATAAACAGCATTCAAATTGGAAAGGAAGAAGTGTAACTGTTTTTATTAGCAGATGATCGTCTATGTAGAAAATCCTAAGGAATCTACAAAATAGTTAATAAAGCTAATAAGTGAGTTGATTTAGTAAGGTTGCAAGATATTAGCTCAACACTGAAAATACAATGTATCTCTATATATTGGCAAAAAACAACTGGAGACTGAAATGTAAAAAACACAACATTTACAATAGCATCAAAAAATAATTAGGGATCTAACTGAAGATGTATAAGATCTGTACAAAGGAAACTATAAAACACTGCTGAGAGAAGACCTAATTAAATGGAGAGATATACCATGTTCATGCCTCAGAAGAACCAATAGTGTTAAGATGTCAATCCTCCCCAAACTGATCTACAGGTTCTATACAATCCCAATCAAAATCCCAGCAGGCATTTTTGTAAAAAGTGACAAGCTGATTCTAAAATCCAAATGAAAATGTAAAGAAACCAGAGGGGCCAAAATGACTTTGATAAAGAAGAATAAAGTTGGAGGACTTATACAAGAAAAGATGTTCAATATCATCAATCATTGGGAAATACAAATTAAAACCACACTGGCCTAGCAGAATGGATAAAATTTAAAAGACTGATTATCTTTATTGGCAAGGGTGTGAAGCAATGGAACTCTCGTGCACAGCTGGTAGGAATGTAAAATGATACTATCATTTTGGAAAAAAGTTTGGCAGTTTTTTAAAAAAAGTTAATTATACACTTACACTTGACCCAGCCATTCTACTTCTAAGTATTACCCAAGAGAAATGAAAGCATATGTCCATAAAAAGAATTACATACAGATGGTTTATGTCAGCTTTATTTCAAATGGCCAAAAGCCAGCAACAACCCAAATGTCCACCAACAGCTGAATGGATAAACTGTGGTATATCCATACAATGGAATACCACTCAGCAATAAAAAGAATGAACTATTGATACATACAACATGGATGAATCTCAAAATAATTTTGTTGAATTTCAAAGCCAGACCATAAAGAGTACATACTGTATGATTCCATTTATATACAACTCTAGAAAATGCAAGCTAATCTATAGAGACAGAAAGCAGATCAGCGGTGGCCTGGGGACAGGCACAGGAGGGAGCGATTACAAAGGGCCACAAGGAAACTTTTGGTGGTGATGGATATGTTCATTATGTTGACTGTAGTGATGATATCATACATATGTCAAAACTTATCCAACTGTACACTTTGAACATTGTAGCTTATTGATATCAATTATATCTCAATAAAGCTGTTGGAAAAACCCCATTTTAGTCTATCTTGTACTTCTTAGATCTTTTCCATACATAATTTTGATCATTAAGAAAATACTAGTTCAATGAATCACATAGATCTTCCAAATGTTGACACACTTCAGTATATAATATCAAAAATATCACACTCACTAATATTATCATCAATCTCCTCAGGTAAGTCTTTAATTACTGAAAAACAAGCTCATGGTGATTGATACAAGTTTTCCAAAATTCTAATTATTGCTGGAAAGCCTGACCTTTATCATTGTCAACAAACACTGTCAGCTGTTTTCCATGAAGTGTCAGGCCCATTTAATTAATTTTTAATAAAATGTCTACCAAATACTCAAGTTTCAATAATCACAGTTTGTCTGTCAGTTGTTCTTTCAAGTAAAAATGGTATTTTATGAAAAAAAGCAGCTAGTTCAGTTGCAACTCATTCACTAAAATGCTTTTCTAGAGAGAACCATCATACATCCATATGCAAAGCGCTTTATGCATACCTCCCATTTCATCACTCAGAATATTAAAAAATGTATACCCAAGGGAGGAGACTTTCCACAAGTAATAAGTTTCACTGCTTCATCAAGGACATTCTTTTTTTTAAATTTAAATTTAATTTTTATTTTATATTGGAGTATAGTTGATTTACAATACTGTGTTAGTTGCAGGTGTACAGCAAAGTGATTAGTTACACATATACATGTATCCATTCTTTTTCAGATTCTTTTCCCCTATAGGTTATTACAGAATATTGAATATAATAGTTCCCCTGTGCTATACCATCAAGGACATTCTTAAACGAAATTTTAAATTGCAAATGCGCTGTGGGAAAGAATACAATGACTATTAGTACAGTTTGGTGCCACTGCCTTGATTTGTGCTAAAGCACCAGCAATTTATCCACCACAGCGTTTGCAACATCGGTGTAAATGTCAACATGGTGAAAAAGACAAAAAGCATCATAGTTTTATTACGAAAGTAGTTTTGACCTCACAGACTTGCTTAAAAGGGCCTTAGGATCAAAGCTTCATAGACCACAGTTTGAGAACCACTGCCCTATATCAAGACTTTTACAAACTGTAAATAACATAATAACTTTATAAATATTCCATTAAACAGTGTAAACTTTAGCCACAGAGAAAAACCTTACTTTTGTGGGATCTTGTCATTCTATCAGATTTAGCAGATGCATCCTTAACTCGGTTATGATATTCTAAAAGGAATGTTCGTTCATGCTCAAAGAAATCATCTACATCCTATGGGATCAAAAGAAAATATGAGCTTTTTTCACTTATTTGCTTTAGTCTAATACATAAATCACTTTGTTATCCTTATAATCATAAAAGATATGATTATAGCTATCCTCTAATAATCAGACATTATATTGATTTCATCAACAAGTTCAGACTTTCAAAACATGTGTTTCTATCTATCAAGTAAGAAATCTTCTACAGTTTTGCAGCTGAAGGCTTAGAGCTCCCCATTATGGTTCAGGCTCATGTGTTGTACTCAAATGTGTTCCTACTTGTGCTCCGCCTCTACAGTCCTGTTCTCCAACAGATATACTTCTGCCAGTGGGAGTGATCATTTGCTTTATGAGAAAAAGGGAAAAAAGCCTGGCAGACAAGTGAAAATCTGTTTTTCTTGGTCTGTTATGCATTCTATGGGCCATTCCTGAATGCTGTTCCTGAATCCCTTAGTCATTAGGGCCCTCTCTGACTGCTTTGGGGAACCTGGCCAAAGTAGCTATCTGGGAGCAATTTTCATATTAAACACTGTTTTCAATCTTTTCTGGAACAAAATTAGAAATACTTAAAAAATAAAAATTATTAACAGTACTTTCCTCCCTTTTAAAACAGCAATTGTTTATTGAAAAAGCACCAGCTGAAATGATTAATTTGAGACCGACATCAACAGTACACAGAAGCAAAAGTTAGTACTGATAAAATGTCATTTAAAATCTGCTAATTCATGTGTACCAGTTTTCTTAAATGTAAAAATGGAGATAAACTAACTTGCAGAGCTGTAGTGAAGATTAATGAAATGTGGGCTACCAAACACCACACTGTAAATGTTCAAAAAATGTCAGCTATTACTTCAATAAAATTATCAAAATCATAATCAATATAGTGGTTTATACTTAATGTTAAGAAAACAATTCAGGGACTTCGGTGGTGGTGCAGTGGGTAAGACTCGGGGCCGGGGTTCGATCCCTGGTCAGGGATCTAGATCCCGCATGCATGCTGCAACTAAGAAGTCTGCATGCTACAACTAAAGGTCCCACATGCCACAGTGAAGATCCTGTGCGCTGCAACTAAGACCCAGCACAGCCTAAATAAATAAATAAATAAATAAATAAAAAAGAAAAAAAAGAAAAAAGTTCAACATTAATGCGGAAGTATCAAAATGGAAGTAAGTTCTTTTTTTGGGCCACAACGCACGGTTGTTGGGATCCTAGTTCCCTACCAGGGATTGAACCCGGGCCCACGGCAGTTAAAGTCCTAACCACTGGACCGCCAGGGAACTCCCATGCTGAGTCTTTATTAGTAAGTAGCCACAGCACGTGCACTGTCAACGTATCAACTGACCTGTCTCTGCAAAATTAAAGTATAAATCAAATAGTACTTTACACCCAAGTTTTACTATAGCTGTATTTATAAAAACAGGCAATGATGACAAAGCATTATTTATCTCTTATTAGTATTTACTTAATAATGTAATAGAAACATTTTTCTCTTGTATTTTAATGGTTAGAGTTTTCAGAAAAATCCATTTTTGTACCATTTTCAGAACATCATTAAGAAAAATTTAGGTGTTATCTCGGTAAGTAATTAACTTTGTAAGTATATTCACACATATCATCTCATTCAATCTAACAATCCTGTGAGCTAGGTGGCATTACTAACCAAATTTTGAAAATGGGAAAACCGAGATTCAGAGAAAGAAAGTGACTTTTTCCAAGGTCATGTAGCTACTATGAGACAAAACCAAAACCTCAACTGAGCTCTTCTAACTCCAAATCTGAACCCAGGTCTGCCCCTAACATTTCTAAGGCCAATTGGGTAAGTGTATAAACGGAGGCAGACCCTCTGTGCCCCACCCCGTGACTCTGTAAGGCACCCAGAGGGACCTCATGTGCACGTGGCTGGACGTTCATTCCATCCTGCACACTGATCTTCTGCCCTGTGCCTTCCCTCTACTCCTTGACCACCTGTGGAGGACAGCCACCAGTGGCACAGTCTACCCACTGGCAGATGAACTCAAGGAAAAAGCCTGTGCAGGACCTGAAAGAAGGCTTGGGATTTGGGCGAGGAAATATAGGATTCTAGATACCTGGAGAATGGTCTGGTTTGGAGGAAAGGGGCATGGGCTCTGGGTGGGCAAATCCACTTGGACCTGCAGACCTATTACCCCTTAGAGAAGGGAGCTCTTGAGGAACCCAGGGCGAGGGGCCCAGTTTCCCAGACCTAAGAAGTCTACTATCCAAACATCTCTTTTACTCTATCGTCCGCACGTCTGAAATCTCAATCTATCTCCCTCTTAAAAGAAGTAAATTCTCAAACCAACACCTCTGTTAATTAAATAAAGTCTTACCTTTACTCCAGAAACAATTACCCCATCTGCTGATTTAACCATGTTTTTAAAGAAATCTTCAAGTTTCTCTTTTTTATTTTTTCCTCGCACACTCAACTGAAAGAAAGGTTAATTTAAGTTAGCATTTCTTTTAAGATTACAAATGAGAAGTTAATGCCTCCTTTATTCTCTGATATCAAAATGGCAATCTCAAAAGGACCCCAGTTTTTAAACTTAATAAAGTGGCAATTTCATCATGTATATCACTGATTTTCAAATTCTGGGACATTAAAGAGGAATCTGGCCTCACTCCCAAAGATTCAGGTTCAGCTGATCTACAGTAAGGCCTAGCTTTCCCAAATTTTGTAAGTATATTCGATAATTTTGTTGTAAGTTACCCTCTCATCATACTTTGTCGAACACTACTATATCATACAAAGTCAACTAAATATTAACTCAGGAAGGAGTTCCTTTGAACATGCAAAATTTACTGGAGTACAATATACCATCATATGATTCTGTAAAAGCTTTGAAAATACATTTTGCAAATTCTTCACTCCAAACCCATCCAAATATCATCTCCTCACCTGTTTTGGGGTCAGCAACTCATGATACAAAGGACACAAAAGATGACTCTGCCTGGCATGAATGGTATATCTAAAGGAAAAGTGAGAAGCAGCTAGCTCTTTGACTTTACTACTTGCTGCATCAGGGACCCCATGAAGGAACATCCTATCTAATTTCCTTATCTACTGCCATGGCTTCAATGCCCACCTTTACGTAAGTGACTCACAAATCTCTCTCACTACCCCTAAGCTCTTTCCTGAACCTTAGATCCTATTTCCAATTGCCTACATCATATCCTTACACACAGATTCTGCTAACCCCACATTAGAAAAATCTTAAAAGAGTACTCACTATAGTCTAATCTCCAAGTTTTCCCCCTTCCTGGTTCCCTATTCATGCCCCACCCCGCGCCATCCAACCAGTCTCTCAGATTCTCGTATGTTCCCTAAAGCCCCGTACCTTTCATTAAAATTCTTGAAGTAATCTACAATTTCTTCCTCTCACAGCTCAAATTCTACCAGCAAATTTCTGAAATTTGTCCCTTTCCACTCCCACTGTCCTGTAAAAGTCCTCATTATCTCTTGCCTAGACTACTACATTGGACTACTAGTTAACATCCCTCCTCTCCTCCATCCAATCCATTCTGCTGCTTGTGATAACTTTCCAATATCACACTTTGGAAACTTAATAAGTTTACAAAGTTTCATAATGTTCAGAGAATGAAGGCCAATCTCCTTAGCACAGTACTCAATACTTTGAAAAATCTGTTTCAACTTACCTTTCCACGTACCACTCTACCCCTAAAGAGCCTTATGTTCCAAACTGTTCTCAAAAGAAGCTCTGAGCTTTTAGGTTCCTCTGTATCTGAGATGATACCTCCTCTTTCACCAAAAATTCTTTTTTCAAAAAAATTTTTGGCCATGCTGCACAGCTTGCGGGATCTTAGTTCCCCAACCAGGGATGGAACCCGTGCCCCCTGCAGTGGAAGCGTAGAGTCCTAACCACTGGACCGCCAGGGAGTTCCCATCGATTTCTAACTTAAGAGCATATTAGAGTAGATGGAGCCACAGGAGTAGATGATATGACTTAGAGAGAATTTACAGAATTCGAAGTCTAGAGGAGCTTTTAGACTTCTAGAGAACTCAGTGAGGAACCTTGGAAGAATCAGATTTAAATGAATGGATATATGGAGGATAAAGCCCATGAAAGAGACTGGGAAGTAGCTTTAGAGTTAAGACGAAAACACATCAAGAGAGATTCCCATAGATCCACAAGTACATGGGAGCCAGCATAGCTAGAAAGATATCTTAGTCAACATGGAAAAGCATGATGTATTTCACCACATTAATAGAATAGAGGAGAAAAACCGCATGATCATCTCAATAGATGTACTTTTTCATTATAACACCACTCAACAAACTAGGAATAGAAAAGAACTTCTTTAAGCTGACAAATGGCATCTATGAAAAAACCCACTGTTAACATCATACCTGACAGTGAAACAGTGAATGCTTTCTCCCTAAGATCAGGGACAAAACAAGGATGTCTGCTCTTGTCACTTCCATTTAACACTGTACTGGAGGTTCTAGTCGGGGCAGTTAGGCAAGCAAAAGAAAAAAAGGAATCGAGACTGGAAAGGAGAAAGTAAAAAATAAAAAAGAAAAGAAGCTATTAAATGAGTGTGGCCACCAAGGTGGTTGAAGGCTGTGGGGATGCAGGCAGCTCAGGGATTTGATTTCTGACTGGTGTCCCCCCCCCACCCCCCCACCCCGCCCCGTGAACAAGGCCACTATCTGATCAAGAAGAATTACTGAAATCAGCTTTAATGGAAAATGGGAGAGACCTGTCTAAACTCATAACCTTGTTATAAGGAACAGAGCAGGCACTCTAGGCGAGATGAGAAAAGACAAAAGGGCTACTGACAGGGTCAAAGTGCAGGAGAGGTCAAGGGTCTAGATGCAGCAGTGAGTCAAAGAACAACTATAAGGGGAACAGGGAAAAAGGGAGCTGCGAGGACAGAAGGCTATGTTTGGAGTCTATAATATTAGGGTTTAAGAACTCAGAGGTGGCGCTTCCCTGGTGGTGCAGTGGTTAAGAATCCGCCTGCCAATGCAGGGGACACAGGTTCGAGCCCTGGTCCGGGAAGATCCTACATGCTGCGGAGCAAATAAGCCCGAGCACCACAACTACTGAGCCTGTGCTCTAGAGGCCACAAGCCACAACTACTGAGCCCACGTGCCTAGAGCCCATGATCCACAACTAGAGAAGCCACCGCAATGAGAAGCCCACGCACTGCAAGGAAGAGTAGCCCCAGCTCGTTGCAACTAGAGAAAGCTCGCGTGCAGCAAGGAAGACCCAATGCAGCCAAAAATAAACAAATAAATGTATTAAAAAAAAAAAAAAAAGAACTCAGAGGTGAGACAAGGTCCTGGGTGTGGTCACTGATGCGGCAGGAAGAAATGAATGAAGATTAGGGTGTTGAATAGGTTAAATATTTAATCTACTGCTAAGCAGACTAAAGCTATAGGTACTGGAAACAGAAGGGGCAGAGCTACATAAGGAAAGCAATACTACAGGCAATCATTCCTTACAGCAGTGACCATTTCTCATAAGACTAAATGCTGGAACAAGATTTTCTAGGCTTTCCAGATGCCCCACAGCCTTTTCAGACTTCAAGACACTTTCACTCTATTTCAACAGCTCATCAGTCCCATGACCCTCTGAAGTTCAGATAGTAGAATAGCACAGACAGATTTCTTTTCCAGCACCACTGAACTGAGTAAAGATCTGAGAAACAGCACTAGAGACAAGGTTGAGAAAAACCTTTTAATTTGGGGCCTATGATCTTCTACAACCTGTTAACATACTTGTTATTAATTAATTAAAGAATATTTGCAAAACACTTTCCTGTCCATCTTTCTAGGCTTTCTCCAAAACAACCATTTGCTGATATTAAAAGGGTTACTAAAATGCATCATCATCACCTCTATTTATTTATTTTATTGCAGTATTTAGCATTGTCCTGACATTTTTATAATTAATTAATTAATTAATTAATTAATTATGGTTGTGTTGGGTCTTCGTTTCTGTGCGAGGGCTTTCTCTAGTTGCGGCAAGCGGGGGCCACTCTTCATCGCGGTGCGTGCGCCTTTCACTGTCGCAGCCTCTCTTGTTGCGGAGCACAGGCTCCAGACGCGCAGGCTCAGTAATTGTGGCTCACGGGCCTAGCTGCTCCGCGGCATGTGGGATCTTCCCAGACCAGGGCTTGAACCCGTGTCCCCTGCATTGGCAGGCAGATTCTCAACCACTGCACCACCAGGGAAGCCCCCATCATCTCTATTAAGCACATATTAATTTGTAAGGAAGAGGGACTTCCCTGGTGGTCTAGAGGTTAAGACTCCGTGCTCCCAATTAAGGGGGCCCGGGTTCGATCCCTGGTCAGGGAACTAGATCCCACATGCATGCCACAACTAGAGTTCCAATGCCGCAACTAAGAGTCCACATGCCACAACTAAAACGATCTCACATGCCACAACTAAGACCTGGTGCAACCATAAACAAACAAACAAACAAATAAATAAAAACAACAAATATATTAAAAAAAATTTGTAAGAAGAAAAATAAATCTACCTTGGTGGGAAAAAAATTATGAAATCCTAGGATTTATGAAAGCTATTTATAAAGCTGAACTAAACAATAATCTTTCACTTATTATTTTAACAAATATTTTTATATCTTAACGGTCAGGCACAATTCTAAAATAGTGAGGATACAATGGTGAAAAATTCAAGTCTTACTCCCAGAGAGCTTACTTTTTAGTAGGGGGAGATAGATAATGGATATATAAACAAATTTTTAAAATACAGATATAGGGACTTCCTTGGTGGCGCAGTGGTTAAGAATTGCCTGCCGATGCAGGGAACACGGGTTCGAGCCTGGTCTGGGAAGATCCCACATGCCGCGGAGCAACTAAGCCCGTGCACCTCAACTACTGAGTCTGTGCTCTAGAGCCTGCAAGCCACAACTACTGAGCCTGCGCTCTAGAGCCTGTGAGCCACAACTACTGAAGCCCACACGCCTATCGCCCATGCTCCGCAACAAGAGAAGCCACCACAAAGAGAAGCCGACGCGCCACAACGAACAGTAGTCCCTGCTCTCCACAACTAGAGAAAAGCATGCACACTGCAATGAAGACCCAACGCAGCCAAAAGTAAAAATAAATTAATTAAAAAAAAATACAGATATATAATTTCAGATAGTACTAAGGGCTGTGGCAATAGGATAGAGTACTTGGAGCCTGAGTACTAAAGTGGCCTTGTGCTGTTACCACCATGCCTCACTTTACACCTATGTTGCTCTACCAAATTACTGTTAAGGTTTTAGCCCAGGCCATAATAAGGGCCAGCATAAACAAACTCATAAAGGTAAAAAAGTGATGACAGCATTCTATCATGTGTTTGTTAGCAACCCTATTCATGAATCATTTTTAGATTCTTGTAATTCACAATACAGCCAGCATTCTTTATAATTCCTAGTTATTAAGTGACCACAGGCCAGTACCACATACTATACTTATGCTTGTGAGAGTACCCACGCTAAAGTGCTACATTTTGAGTTACACTTTCATACCCTTTTAAAAGTTTTCTCTACTGCTAGACTTAGGACATTTTATTGTCACAGCTACTAAAACCAAACCAAGAGGGAAAATTTGTATACACAAAATTCTTTGATCTTGATGTTGACTTGTAAGCAAACAAACCACTATGCTTACATTTGTTTTCTACTAAAATTATGAGTTAATCTTGTCATCCAAATATAGATCCCAAGATCTGTATCACCCATCCACTGAAAAGAGTTTTTCCAGCACCACAAATGAAGAAACTTTCGAAGTTCAACCACCTCAAATCTCTTTTTGCATTATAACAGAGTTTTCAGGCAGGGAGGGAGGGAGGAAAAGTAAGAGCAATCAGCACTGAAGAAGGCTGGTTAAACAGATCAAGAGTCAATGATTAACCCAAAAGTAATATTGAATTCTTTAGCTCAAGTACTTCTCTGGAATTCTCCATAAGGCTTCAGAAGACTCCAAACTCAAATTTAAGAACATTAATAAATTTAATAACCCTATTTCTTTTTTTAAAATAATTTTTAAAAAATTTTATTTCATTTATTTATTTTTGGCTGTGTTGGGTCTTCGCTGCTGTGCGCAGGCTTTCTCTAGTTGCAGCGAGTGGGGGCTACTCTTCGTTGCGGTGTGCGGGCTTCTCATGGAGGTGGCTTCTCTTGTTGTGGAGCACAGGCTCTAGGTGTGCCGGCTTCAGTAGTTGTGGCACGTGGGCTCAGTAGTTGTGGCTCGCGGGCTCTAGAGCACAGGGTCAGTAGTTGTGGCGCACGGGCTTAGCTGCTCCACAGCATGTAGGATCTTCCTGAACCAGGGCTCGAACCCATGTCCCCTGCATTGGCAGGAGAATTCTTAACCACTGAGCCACCAGGGAAGCCCTAATGACCCTATTTCTTAAGAAGTTCACAATTCAGGATGAAAATCAATATGCCAGTAATAACATAATATACCATCATTTAAAAAACTAATCCACTCAAGTTCTACTGAAACAGTGCATTATCACTGAAAAAGAGTCATTTTTTTTTAATCAAATAAGTTTTATGTATATATATTTTTTTCTAGAGACTCGGGATTTACAGATGAGTAAAACCAGCAAATTGATGTAACCAATTATTTTTACCAACAAATAATATTTACACACCAGAATAAAGAAATCAGATATAACGCAACAGCATAAAAACACTGTTCTACAACTAATAACTCAAGATGACTGATCAAGATCTAAGCCCTTAACCCATCAGTGAGAATCGTGAATTTGCCCAGCATCTCAGCTCCACCTAGAGATGTGAGGGACTTAGGGATGGCATTCTGATCCAGATGATAGCAACACATTTTGTGTTGAATCTAAAAGACTCTTTTCTGAGACGAGGAACCCAGCAGGGATTTTTCTCACTTGATTGGGAGGTGAGGTGTTAAAGTCAAATGCTCTTCATTCAACCCCCGCCCCGCGCTCCGCCATGTTGGGTCTTGTGGGTCGTGTGGCCGCTGCCCCGGCCTCTGGGGCCTTTCAGGGACTCAGCCCTTCAGCGCCGTTACCCCAAGCCTAGTTCTTACCGGGAGCCGCTCCAGTCTGCCAGAGACAATGCTGCTTAAATATCTCCCTCGCCAAAGGCAGACACCGCCACTGGGCACATTGTAGCGGTCACTGGTGTAGTGGGGGATGTCCAATTTGATGAGGGACTGCCACCCATCCTAAATGCCCTGGAACTGCAAGGCAGGGAGACCAGGCTGGTTTTGGAGGTGGCCCAGCATTTGGGTGAGAGCACAGCAAGGACCACTGCCATGGATGGTACAGAAGGCTTGGTTAGAGGCCAGGAAGTCCTGGATTCTGGTGCACCAATCAAAATTCCTGTTGGCCCTGAGACCTTGGGCAGAATCATGAATGTCATTGGAGAATATATTGATGAGAGAGGTCCCATGAAAAAGAGTCATTTTAAACTGCTTGAAAAATAAGAACATTTTATAAAATGTTTTTATAAGGCCTTAAGTCTTTTCTAACAACTCCCTACTCTTTCCAATGACGCTTTAAAAATAAACCTTGATCACTACTTTGATCAATACTCACATCTTGATTATATTCCAGGAAGACATGGAAATTTAAATCTTTCCTCAAAATAGGATGTGCTGCCACACGACACAGGAACACTTCATGCATCGCAACGGTCTTCTTGAATATTGCCAAATACTCACTAGAAACAATACACAAAATTAAAGGTAAAACACTGCAGAAAAACACCTGCAACACTTTTTTCAGCAAATACTCTTTGAATTATTCTAAATGCAAAATTAGAGATACAAAAATACAATCCATGTAAACAAAGCTTTTAGTTGAACTGTTAATGAAATATTCAATATATAAAACCCAGCTCTGAAAAGACTTCATGCTAGTTAATAGTATTTATTACATTTAAATGTTAATATTTTTAGGTTTTATGAACCTTTCTTCCTATGCAGGTTGATGTTAAAGGTAACTACAGGGGTTTTTGTTTTTAGCTTCAGAGAAAGTATACTACAAATTATACTGTACAACTTTAATAATTCAATTTCTAGATAATTACTGCTTTTAAACACCTTCGTACAAAAAAAAAAAATCAGAAACCAAACCTCGGTAAGCATATTTTCAACATTAATAACTATTTTCATCTAATGACCCAAGCACACAAGAAAGAAACACACCATGGAGAGACTAATTTTTGCCATTACAATTGAAGAACTGTGTTTAAAATATTTTAATATCATCAGTGAATCACAGCGATCATATAGTAATACATGTCAGTTTCGAAAAAAAAAAAACACTCAAGGAAAAGGCCCAATATTCTTGCTTCAACTACGTGCAAGGAGGATAAGTTTTACATACCAGCAAACCAGCAGGATCAATGTTGGGAGAAGTTTGATCTCTGTGAGGGTAGTCATTCAGTGAAGACAAAAAAGAAGGATGCAGAGGATGGAGGTAGCAGAATAAACCCAAGGTTCTCTGTTATCCAACCCCTAACCAGACCACAAAAGAATCATGATCAGGGCCACTGGAAAACCACTGATTCTTTCAATATTAATGTGCTCTGCTAATTTCCAGCTTTCAGTCTTATAAACTATAGAATTATATATATGTCTGCTATCAGACTACTGCTTGCACTCAGTATTGACAGAATTCTTAAAATATCTGTCACTTACACTTTAACAAAGAAGACCTACTTTGTTAATTTATCTTGTCAAGAGTTTAGCATCTGAAGAGGAGTCTAGTATCACTGTGAAAATATGCTTAAAAACTGAAATTCAGTGCAAGAAAAGGAAATGCACAAAGGGGAGAAATGACCAGAAAAAGCGTGATGAAGGTGATGATAATGCAAGGAAAGTTATTTCCTTGTATAACTCTCAAAATACAGAAAAACAATATGCAGCAAATCCAAAATTATTTCGAATGTTTAATAAAAGAGGAAAAACTGTATTTTCAGCAAATATGCTAAAAATGAAATAGAAATTATCTCTATTTTTTCAAGGATTTAATATGTCTAGTATATATGAAACTAGTAATCATTTAATAAAAAACATTAAAAAACTATTCTCTCGTTACTTTGCTCCTATTCTTTTCCCTTCAGCCAGAAGCCACAGGCAGAGAAAAGAGGAGGGGGAAAATTACACATACACACACACACACACACACACACACACACACACACACACACTTTTTGAAAAAGAAAGCAGAATATATTCAGAGTTGCTCAGTGCACACTTCTATGAGAAATAGAAGTCTTGGTAGTATGCACTTGTCAAAAAAAGAGAACCAGGTAAGTAGTAACTAAGGCCTTGTAAATAAAAAATGAAACGATTTACACTGTGCTTTAAAAAGTCATTATTTCCCTTTCTACTATTTTTTATAAACTTTTGGATCCTCTGTTTTCAATTTTCAGAGTCTATGTAAAACTGTAATTTAAAGAATTTTACAGTGCAGACAATTATTCTATAATTTTCCTGTAGGCTCTGATCATGATCATTAACACTGGTTGTATGGCTTAAACCTGTATCTTCCAGAAAGGGTCAATGTGGTGAAATGATTGAAAGGATGGGATATCAGAGAGCAAAAAAACAAAAACACAAACAAAACAAAAAAGGCATTAAAATAAGCACAATTAACAACAAAAATCACATACGCTTCCAGCTCCTGTTTCATCTTTGTGAATTCTTCCTTTGTCATAGACCCTTCTCCTTCTCCAAGTTTCTGTAGTTTTTCCCTTGAGGCATCAAAATCAGGTCTTGGTGGTGCTGGAGGGATCTGTAATGGAACCAAATCACTAGTTTTGTTGTTGTTGTTGTTTGACTGCACTGACCAGGGATCAAACCCATGCCCCCAGCAGTGGAAGCACGGAGTCTTAACCACTGGGCCGCCAGGGAAGTCCCCCAAATCACTAGTTTTAAAGACTTTAATTTCTTGCAGCAATTGTACTACTGCCACCATAAAAGACTGTTGTCTGAGAGAGCTAAAGTCATCCTGAATGAACTGGATACCAGGAATATCCCGATTAAGGTTAGAGAATTTGATTAAGTCTAGAAATTAAGATCCTTGAGGTCCTTTACACCAAGGAAGAAACAAGAACAGAGCACTATTTTCTGGTGTTAGAACAGTAGTACCAGAACTTTAGTCTGCAGATTCTAGATGTGGCAACCTAGAGTCCTCAAATGTCTATGTGCATTAAGCTTTGAGTACACACTAAATAAATGTGTAGCAAATATGTACACTATTTTTCAAAAGTATGTAAATGGTACGATTAGAGTGTACCAGAGGCAGAAAGCACTGACTTAAAAACAGGAGAACAATATACAGACTAATGACTAACCTCATCTTATTCACCCACAGTAAGTGGGTAAGTAAGCACTTACCTTAAATAAAAATATAAGATCTAGAAGAGACATATCATTCAAGGGAAGGATATAAGAAAAAACTTATCTTAGGAGGAAGAGCCTACAAGTAAGAACTGTTAAGGGGAAATGATGGAAAGCAAAGAGAGCAAGTAAGAGGAAGAAAAGGTAAGTAGGGGAAAGTTAAAATAACAATGACCTGAAGAAAAGGATTACACCAAGGAAAGCAATAGGGAAGGAAGCATCAAATACAGATCAGCACACATTCATTGATGCCCGCACACAGCATCTACTATGTGCCAGGCATGATGCTGAACAACTGGCATATAAAGATAAATAAGACATGGTCTTGATCTTTGAGGAGTGTTTAGTCTATGGGAGAAAAAAGTAGTAAGAAAATGTCATCACACAAGATGAGGGAAAAAAAGGTGGAAACAGGAGAAGCTTCCAGGCTGGTAAACACATTGACATGCTGGGAAAATGGAAGGCGGTACGTCCTGGAAAGGGCATGAAAGTTCTGTGTCAACCCCCCCACCCCAATACCTCATCCTATGCATCTCTTCTTCCATTTGGCTGTTCCTGAGTTGTATCCTTTATATAAACTGGTAATTAACCAAAAAGAAAAAAAGAAAAAGAAAAAGCACTGCCAGTTGTCCACAAAACTCAACTTGTAGAAAGAAAAAAAAGCAAATGACTGAGAAGGAGGGGCCACAAGGATAAAGATGGAATCAGGTCAGGTCAGGATGATTTCAAGGAAATCAAATGAAACTAAACTTCAGAAATCTGACTGTGGTCAACAGTTGAGGCACAACACCCAGTGCCTATTTATATTAGATAATCTCTTAAGGAGCCCTCCAACTCTAAACATCTGTCTACCTAAGGGTTCAAGACCAGTATGGTTTGTAATACCCCCTTAGCTACCCCCTAGGACAAGCCCATTTCTATTCTAATAAACAGTAAGAATTTAAGTTTAAATGAGGGAGAATAACATATCCATATCCCCACACTCCCAAACAAGACAACTCAGGATAAAAGTGGTAGCCAATTACATTTTGTAGCTGGCAATTTAAAAAAACTACCTCAGTTCACTAGAAGTGCAAAATAAGATTTCAACACATAATAAAGTATCTAAAAAACTCCTAGAAAATGGGATTAAAATGGAACCTCAACACTTACAATGTAACCTGCATAGTCTTCATTTTCAACGAAGGAATCGTGAAGCCAGATAAATTCCTCATGTTGTCGAACAACTGAAAACTCGTTTTGTTTAAAATTTGGCAATGAACTCTGCAAAGACAGAGATTCTCTCAAATAAAAATCGAAGTTACATTAAAAAAGCTTTTAACACTTTATACCTTATTTTTTAAAATTAGTCTTTTATGAAAGATTATCAGTGCTTTTACACTCTATTATGAAAACCCTGAGACACCCAGACAAAATTATCCTGGGATCTTTGAGAAAATAAGCTGACAGCCTCTTATTATATTGTACTTCTACCATTACAAAGTTATCCTATAAATATATCAAACAACTATTCAAACAAAGAAAAATAGATCATAATCTGAAAACGTGCCTGAGAACTGAAATCTAAAAAGAAAATAGTCTGTTAAAACAGTAATTTAACTGAATGTAACAAAATTGAAAATAACAAGAATGGTAAAAGATACTAAAAGTCTAGAGAAAATTAAATTTGTACTATGCCTAAGTTCTATGATTAATTCTCAAATGTTAACCTTTAAAAAGTACATTTCCCTAAAACGTTTTGTTAAAATAACAGCAGTGAATTATAAACTAAAATAGAATTTCTAATTATGTTCAAAACCAAAATTCTAGTCAATATATTATTACACATGTAACATTAGCACAATAACTAAAATAACAGAAGTACAAGGTCCCATTTACCTTTGTGTGAACAGTGAATTTTACTTTATCTCTCTCACTAAGAGCATCAGAAATGTCCACCTGCAGAGCAGCATCACTTTGAAGATCTACATTTATTGCTTTAAGCTAGAAAAAGAAAATAATAACTCAATGAAAATTCTGTAGGCTTTTATACAATTTAATTCTTCTCCCAGACAATAAGACAATGCAAAAACAAAACTAAACTAACAAAAGAATCTTAAATCTAAAAAGTACTCAAGTTCATTTACTCTATATTATCTATATCTGTATCTATCTATCTATCTATCTATCTATCTATCTATCTATCTATCTATTTGGGGGGAGGTGCTTTGGGTATGTTATTATCTTAACCAATTTTCATTCTACACCATGCAACTATACTTTGCTTTGTATGAATCAATGTGCTAAACATTATTACAGTTTCACCCAAAAAGTAAACTATTTTCCAAGAAGATGGTCCTTTAAAAGTTCAAGTGTTCTAAAATGTATCTGCCTTTAAGAACAAGAAAAATAATAAAAAGAATATTGGCCAATCATTTAAACGCTATAAGCTATAAATAAGCTATTGCTTATTTTAATTCAGGAATATACAATAAAACTATTAATGATAATTAAATATATTACATATATGTATTATGTATATGTAAAGTGCTAAAAAAATGCTAACATATAATAAATAAGAATTAACTGCTGTGATATGAATTAAATTTTACTCTACAGTACTCTTTAATTCTTCTAAATTAAATTTTACTCTATACACCCATTTCTATTTACCCATTTATGAGAAGACTTCTTCACATATAATTCTAATCATAATTCTCTTATAATTCTTAAATTTCATCCATTTTTCTTCCTCTTTAAACAAATAAACATTCTAACATCTTTGGGTAATTTGGAGATTTACAAAAGAAGCAAACACACTAAAAGATAAAGTCTCAGCCAGCTGCAAAGATATGAAATATTTAAAGTGTAACTAAGTAGCTTGCTTCAAATACTCTAGTTGTAAAAGCCAGGACTGACTTTGGAATCTTACCTAGTCATTAGTGTTTCAAATTTCAATTACAATGTAAATGGAAAAAATGCTGGAAGCAAAATTGTTTATTCTATGATCTCAATTATATAAAAAAACATGGAGAAATGGTTCTGAAGAACCTAGGGGCAGGACAGGAATAAAGACGCAGACATAGAGAATGGACTTGAGGACACGGGGAGGGGGAAGGGTAAGCTGGGACGAAGTGAGAGAGTGGCATGGACATATATACACTACCAAATGTAATATAGATAGCTAGTGGGAAGCAGCCAAATAGCACAGGGAGATCAGCTCGGTGCTTTGTGACCACCTAGAGGGGTGGGATAGGGAGGGTGGGAGGGAGACGCAAGAGGGAGGGGATATGGGTATATATGTATATGTATAGCTGATTCACTTTGATGTAAAGCAGAAACTAACACACCACTGTAAAGCAATTATACTCTAGTAAAGATGTTTAAAAAAATGCATACATAAAAGGCTTATAAGAAATACAACAAAATGTGAGTTGCAGTGGATTTGCTTCTTTGTATAGTCTTTTATTCTCCCAACTTTCCACAATATGCATGTATTACTTTTATAAATAGGAAAAAAATAAGCCTTTAAGAAATCTTGTGATTTATTAAAAGTTGAATTTTGTGAAGTTTTCCATTAAATAGGGTTGTTTATTAGTAATGAAAGTAACATACTATTTCATTTTTGCTCTTTTGGTTCTGTATTGACTAGACATGTTTTTAAAAAATAAATACCATTACATACAATCTAACTTAAAGAGTCACAGAAGAAATTAATCACTATTTAAATTGCATGGCCTTTAATGAAAACTTTATTGATA